>NC_087359.1:32945908-33254561 GCF_030014295.1 Loxodonta africana | reverse complement strand
CATAGAGAGATAGTATTGGAGTCAGAGCTGCCCCTCCCCCCCACCCCCCGTAGGGTTGCCTAGGCTGTTTATTGTTATGAAAGCTGCCTCTGGGTGGGCGTGAACCTCCAGGTTCCCGCTAGCAGCAAGCAGTTAAGCATTTGCACCACCCAGAGAATCCAGTGAAGGCATAAGACCACACAGGAGCTAAACTCGCTCATTGCAACAGTTTTCAAAATAGCCCAAAGGCGGAAACAGCCAACACATCCGTCAACGGACGAACGGGAAAAACGAAACGTGGTGTATTCGTACAAGGCGGTTGTAAAAGTTTTGCACATGTTTTTCTTGTGAAGTTATTTTCCTTGAGGGTATTGTGAGGTTTACTGCTGCTTTTTCCAATCCCCTGTATGTCTTTTCTCCCTTCTCCTTCCTCTTCACTTTCTCCTTTTCCTTCTTCTCCTCCTCCTCCTCCTCCTTCCTCTCCTTCTCCTTATCCTCTTCTTCCTCCTACTCCTCCTTCACCTCCTTCTTCTACTGCCTTGTCGCCCTGGTTCCCTAGTCCAATGTTGAGTAGACCTGGTGCAAACCTGACTTTCTTGCCTTGTTGTTGATCGTACAGGAAGATATTCAGTCTTTCACCATGAGGTATGTCAACTCTAGATTTCTTAGCTGCCCGTTATCGGGTAGACGTTCCATTTTACTCCAAACTTGGTTGTTTTTTAATCATGAATTGGTGTTGAATTGCGTCAAATGCTTTTTCTATACCCCTCGTGATGAGCAGGAGCCCCGGTGGCACAACACTTAGGTGCTTGGGCTGCTAACCACAAGGTTGGCAGTTCGAACCCGCCCAGCAGCTCCTTGGGAGAACGACCTGGCAAACCGCTCTCATAAAGATGATAGCCTAGGAAAGCCTATGGGGCAGTTCTCTGTCACATGGGGTCGGTTATGAGTCGAAATCGACTGGATGTCACCTAACGACAGCATAACAACTTTGAGGTAATTCTTCCTTTTAGTCTGTTAACGTAGTGCATTACATTGATCTTAAAGTTAAAGTAACTTCGGACCGAATCCTGGTTTCGGGTCCGGCATGTCAACGGCTCTGAACCACCAGTCCTGTCCTCACCACAAGAAAAAACTGAAAAGTGGACATCAACGACTCGTTTTACACCCTTCAGGGAATAGAGTTCGCGGGGCAAATGTCGTCCAGAAACCGGAGAGGCACACACGCCAATACAATGAATCACCGCTGCCTCTGGGCCTAACATCGGGGCTTTGCCAGGGATTACAGCTTGAGAGAACATCAGTTCCTTGACCTGGTACGTGATGGCCGGCTTTCAACAAAAGATTGCGAGGGAAAAACAAAACAAAACAGTCCAAAGAGACAGGGCAGGCATCAGAAACAGAGTCCGATATTGCAGATTTGGGCAATATCAGGTGCGATTTATAATACTATGATACTACGCTCTAATGGAATGTCAGCAGAGAGGCCGAAACTCTTAAGTATCAAAAGAAAATCTAGAAAGAAAGACGAAACAAAACCTTGTAACAGGGATGAAGAATGTTCATCCGTAGACCGGACATGGCTGAGGAAAGAATCAGTGAGCGTGGAGACATGTCAATAGAAACTCCCCCAAACGGAAAAGTAAGCAGAAGAAAAGACTGAGGAAAAAGAGGAGCATCCAGGAACCGTGGGACAACCACAAGTGATGTAACAAACGAGCCATGGAAAGACCGGAAGGAGAAGAAAGAGAGAACGGCACAGAAGAGATACGTAATGGAATGTCACGTAATGTAATAACGTATTAATGGCTGATACCTGTCCGAGAACTGTCCGTAGGGACCAAAGCATAGGGGGCTGAGAGAACACCGAGCAGGAGAAACAAAACCAGAACAAAACCAATCGAAAGCCTAAACCTAGGCACATCATATTCCATTCAAACTGCAGAAAATTGAAGGTAAAATCTTGAAAGAAGCCAAACACAATCAAACAATCGAAAAGCCACCTTAGCTATAAAGGAACAAGGGTAAGAGTTACATCAGACTTCTCTTCATAAACCGTGCAAGCGAGGAGAGAGTGGAGCGACATATTTAAAGTCTTGAAAGGAAAGACAGCAACCTAGAATTCTGTGCCCCAGGATTTAAGACTTTCCCAGTCAAACACAACTTGCGGGAATTGTTGGCACTAGACCCGCCCTGCAAGAAATGCTAAAAGGAGTTCTTCAGGGAGAAGGAAAATTACATAGATCCGAGACTCGATGGACAGAAAGAAAGGAAGAGCGTTCGAGAAGAAATAACATGAGGGTAAACCGAATATTCTATTTTTTCTTGTGCTTAACCGATCTCGCATAACCATTTATTTAAATAATAATAGTGGCAACGCTCTACTGGATGATTATAGCTTATGGATAAGTGAGATGTATGACAGCAATGCTAGGAGGGACGGGGGCGCGGTGGGTGTTCTCTTTCTCTCTGCGGTGGTCCTCAACGTCCATCTTCCCTGACTGCCCCCGACCCCAGCCTGGAGTTCAGCTTCGAGTGGCATACCACCCACTCCCTCACCTCCTTCCCGCCATCGGTCCAGCCGCGGGTCTCCCGTCCTACTGCGCACCCCGCTCATTCCTTGGGGATTTTAGCTGCCGGCTCACTGTCTCTCGCCGACTTACTCCTGTCGCGATTCCCGGTGATGGCAACACCCGCGCAGATGATCCTTCCAACACCCTGGCCTGATCTCAGCTCCTTAACCTTGACCCCCATACTATAATCTACGGCCCGTGTTCAGATTTCGCCAATCATCTCAACAGAGCCCCTTACTGCCATTTGTTTCCTGGCCCAGGAGCCAGTCCGGGATCACTTGTTGCGTTTGGTTGGCATGTCCCTCTAAGTCTCTGTGGGGCGGAGGCTTTAACTTTGCCCAAAGCATTTGGTCTTTATCCTTGGTCCCTGAGAGATGATAGCCTCTAAAACGTTGGGACCGTGCCCCAGTGAGTGAAGTGTCTTGGATGAGGGCTCCAGACCACACCACCTAATGAGGTGCCTCTTGGTGGGGGTTGGCCAGGCCAGAAGGACTCAGTTGACTGCAGGGCGCGGGGCGGGGGGTGGGGTGGGGGGGTGGGGGAGGCACGATTCAATCAATCCTGCCTGCTTAATGAGGCTTCGATAAAGGCTCTGGACTCGGAAGCTCCCCGGGCTTCCCGGTTGGTGAAAGGCATCCATGCAGGGGCGAGGGTAGCGCATCCCTTTTTGGCACGTGGAAGCTCCGCGTTGGGAACGCTCCCAGGCCTCAGGCTCTGCGTCTCTTCGTTTGTATCCTTTTTGCTGTAATAAAACTGTAATCCTAAGCTGAGCGCTTTCCCGAGTTCTGTGAGTCGTTGTAGCAAATTACCAAACCTGAGGGAGTAGTGGGAGCTAGCAGGCCGGAAGTGAGAGGGAGCCCCTGGGGCCCCCGGAGCTTACCGCTTGGCATCCCGACCCGGGGTAGTGGGAAAACTCCCAATTTGTAGCGGGCAGGTCAGCCTCAGCCACCCCGGCCTCCCACGCTCTTCCTCGGGAACCTCCTTAGGGCGTCTGAACTGGTGGCTCCTTGTGCCTGGAATGCTCCTCCCCTCGCAGGAGAGGACTGGATTTACCGCGAAGCTGTGTCCTCCCCACGGAGGGCCCCGTACCCAGGAGTCGCCGGTCCACCCGGTGAACCTGTCATCGCCTGCATTGCCCGGGGGACTGTACTCTGGCGACGCCCACCAAGAAGAAAAGAAGAAAATTAATGGTAAATAAATCCTCATCATCATAAAGAGAGGGAGGGAGAGAGAGAAGGTGAAATCGAGATACGTGTGTGTACACTTATCCGTATATGTCTATATACATACGTGTGTGGAGGTGGTATACGGTTAGGAGGACACTGGGAAACCCTTTCAGCGTAGCTGTGCGTGTAAGGATTTGAAAGAAAAACCTCATAGAGCGGTTTGCGTCTGCTCGTCCTGGGTTTTTCCTCCTTTTTCCCAGGGCGACGCGGCTGAAGGAGCTGTCCCACCCCATCCTCTCTGTTGATTTACGTGCGGCTGGGGTTGGGTTTGGGTTGGGTTCCAAGGCGAGGGGGCGGTCCCGCCGAGCCGGAGAAGGCCCGTGTGGGCGGTTCATGCAATGAGAAATGTCTGTTTCGCCCGGAAGCTAGGGGAGCTGAAAAGTTAAAGGTGCAAAAGGCCCCAATAAGTATCAACCTGCCAAGCCACGTATTCGCTGAGGTTCTGACAGCAGAACGGTGGCAAAAGTAGGAGAGCGGGTGAGTCCTGGGTGAGGCTGTGTGTGCTCACCGTGAGCTGAAGATGTGTGAGGGGAGCAGTGCCCCGGCGAGGGGGGCGGAGCCCGGCATCGCTTCTCGGCCTTTTGGCTAAGATCAAGTGTAGTATCTGTTCTTATCAGTTTAATATCTGATACGTCCTCTATCCGAGGACAATATATTAATGGATTTTGGAGCTGGGAGTTGGAATAGGAGCTTGCTCCGTCCACTCCACGCATCGACCTGGTATTGCAGTACCTCCAGGAACGGTGCACCCCCCTGCGGGGACCACAACCGGCGGTCTAACAGCAGCAGAAATGGCGCGCTTCTCCTTGTCTTTGCGTTTATCCGGCGCCCGCGTCTTCTAGCCGGGGCGCCTTACGGAGTAATGTCTCCTCTTCGCCGGCGAGACAGCAGCTCGGGTCCTCACGTCTGCCACACCTCTGAAAAGCCTACCGGGAGGGTTTGCCGCTCAGGCCCCCCCTGGGGTCCACCCACCGCGCTGCAGAAAATTCGGTGTTTCACCGCTTTGGGAAGCGCCGCCTCCTCTGGCCCTAGTGGGCTCTGACCACGTGTGCACAGGGACATCAAGTGGACGCTGCCACCGGGGCTCAGGGCTGGCCCTGCACATCAACCCGGGTACGGCCTATTCGTCAGCTGGAATACATACGTCGCACACCTTATACAACAGGCTCAACACCCACGGAGGCAGCAGTCAGGATGCAAAAGACGCCTTGCGTTGGGCGAATGTGCTGCAAAAGGCCTCTTTAAAGTGCTGAAAAGCCAAGGCGTCGCCTTGGAGACTGAGGTGCGCCTGACCCAAGCCGTGGTCTTTGCAATCGCCTCCTACGCATGCGAAAGCTGGACGACGAATAAAGAAGACCGAAAGGAGAATTGACGCCTTGGGATCTTCGTGTCGGAGAAGAATACTGGCGATACTACTACCGTGGACTGCCAAAAGAACCAACGCACCTGTCTTGGAAGAAGTACAACCAGCATGCTCCTGGAAGCAAGGACGGCGCCCACACACATACTTCGGACGCGTCGTCAGGAGGGATCAGTCCCTGGAGAAGGGCGCCATGCTTGGGTAAAGTAGAGAGGGTCAGCGAAAAAGAGGGAAGACCCTCAGTGAGGTGGATCGACACAGTGGCTTAAGCACAACGACGATTGGGGGGATGGCGCCGTACGTAGGGTCGCTATGAGTCGGAACCGACCGGATGGCACCTAAGAGCAACAACAACGTACAACAGGCACACTTTTGTATTGCGCGTGCATACGTGTAACGAGATGTATGAGTGATAGAGAGCGCGAAGGACCAGAGGGGGGAGCGTGCGAGTACCTCCAGTGGTATAACGGTTACACTGGCACTCTATATACCAAGTGGAAACCCTGGGGGCCTAGTGGTTAAGCACTGCGGCTGTTCACCAAGAGCTCGGCAGTTCCCATCCGCCGGGCCCTCCTTGGCAACTCTACGGGGCGGTTCTGCTCTGTCCCGTAGGGTCGCTGTGGGTTGGAATCGACTCGATGGCAGCGGGTTTGGTTTGGGTTTTGTCTTCGTTTTTTTAATCAAGTCGGATGGTATTAGTTGGTGGTAATGCTGGAAACCCCGGTGGCGTAGTGGGTAAGTGCTATGGCTGCTGACCAAAAGGTCGGCGGTTGGAATCCGCCAGGAGCTCCTTGGAAACTCTGTGGGGCGGTTCTACTCTGTCCTATAGGGCCGCTGTGAGTCGGAATCGAGTCGAGGGCAGTGGGTTGGTTTTTTGCTTTTAATGCTGGAGATAAGTTAGAGACGGATGCTGTAAACCCTAGACTCCAGCGACGAAGGCGTAAAACAAAGAGGTAGGGCGCGTTTTGATGAGAATGCACAGAAAGTGCAACCCTCGTCCGTTGCTGGGGGGAGCGTACCACCACGTTCGTTCCAGTTGCTTTGGAGAAGCCCGGCGGTTCCTCAGACACTCAAACAAACATGGAGTCACCGTATGACCCAGCGCTCCCCCTCCTAGGTATATATACCAGCCAACCAGTTGTTGCCGTTGAATCGATCCCAGCCCCATGACAACCCCACCTGTGTCCGAGTAGAACTGTGCTCCACGGGCGTTTCGATGACTCACCCTTTGGAGGCGGACCACCGCCAGGCCTTTCTTCCGAGGTGCCTCTGGGTGGACTCCGACTTCCAACCTTTAGGTTAGCCGTCGTCGAGTGCTTTGCACCGCCCGGGGGAATCCCGCCTTGCAAACACACCCTGCTTTTTCTTCTCCCTTCCCTGACTTTGCTCAGGCGCTTTCTTTTGCCTTGAACACCCGCCCCTTCGCCAGCTCTTCTGCCTATTGTAGTTGTTAGGTGCCCTGGAGTCAGAGCTGCCCCTCCCCCCCACCCCCCGTAGGGTTGCCTAGGCTGTTTATTGTTATGAAAGCTGCCTCTGGGTGGGCGTGAACCTCCAGGTTCCCGCTAGCAGCAAGCAGTTAAGCATTTGCACCACCCAGAGAATCCAGTGAAGGCATAAGACCACACAGGAGCTAACTTGCTCATTGCAACAGTTTCAAAATAGCCCAAAGGCGGAAACAGCCAACACATCCGTCAACGGACGAACGGGAAAAAACGAAACGTGGTGTATTCGTACAAGGCGGTTGTAAAAGTTTTGCACATGTTTGTCTTGTGAAGTTATTTTCCTTGAGGGTATTGTGAGGTTTACTGCTGCTTTTTCCAATCCCCTGTATGTCTTTTCTCCTTCTCCTTCCTCTTCACTTTCTCCTTTCCGTCTTCTCCTCCTCCTCCTCCTCCGTCCTCTCCTTCTCCTTATCCTCTTCTTCCTCCTACTCCTCCTTCACCTCCTTCTTCTACTGCCTTGTCGCCCTGGTTCCCTAGTCCAATGTTGAGTAGACCTGGTGCAAACCTGACTTTCTTGCCTTGTTGTTGATCGTACAGGAAAGATATTCAGTCTTTCACCATGAGGTATGTCAACTCTAGATTTTCTTAGCTGCCCGTTATCGGGTAGACGTTCCATTTTACTCCAAACTTGGTTGTTTTTTAAATCATGAATTGGTGTTGAATTTCGTCAAATGCTTTTTCTATACCCCTCGAGATGAGCAAGGAGCCCCGGTGGCACAACACTTAGGTGCTTGGGCTGCTAACCACAAGGTTGGCAGTTCGAACCCGCCCAGCAGCTCCTTGGGAGAACGACCTGGCAAACCGCTCTCATAAAGATGATAGCCTAGGAAAGCCTATGGGGCAGTTCTCTGTCACATGGGGTCGGTTATGAGTCGAAATCGACTGGATGTCACCTAACGACAGCAATAACAACTTTGAGGTAATTTCTTCCTTTTTAGTCTGTTAACGTAGTGCATTACATTGATCTTAAAAGTTAAAGTAACTTCGGACCGAATCCTGGTTTCGGGTCCGGCATGTCAACGGCTCTGAACCACCAGTCCTGTCCTCACCACAAGAAAAAACTGAAAAAGTGGACATCAACGACTCGTTTTACACCCATCAGGGAATAGAGTTCGCGGGGCAAATTATCGTCCAGAAAACCGGAGAGGCACACACGCCAATACAAAGAATCACCGCTGCCTCTGGGCCTAACATCGGGGCTTTGCCAGGGATTACAGCTTGAGAGAACATCAGTTCCTTTGACCTGGTACGTGATGGCCGGCTTTCAACAAAAGATTGCGAGGGAAAAACAAAACAAAACAGTCCAAAGAGACAGGGCAGGCATCAGAAACAGAGTCCGATATTGCAGATTTGGGCAATATCAGATCGAGATTTATAATAACTATGATTACTACGCTCTAATGGCAATGTCAGCAGAGAGGCCGAAACTCTTAAGTATCAAAAGAAAATCTAGAAAGAAAGACGAAACAAAACCTTGTAACAGGGATGAAGAATGTTCATCCGTAGACCGGACATGGCTGAGGAAAGAATCAGTGAGCGTGGAGACATGTCAATAGAAACTCCCCCAAACGGAAAAGTAAGCAGAAGAAAAGACTGAGGAAAAGGAGGAGCATCCAGGAACCGTGGGACAACCACAAGTGATGTAACAAACGAGCCATGGAAAGACCGGAAGGAGAAGAAAGAGAGAACGGAACAGAAGAGATACGTAATGGAATGTCACGTAATGTAATAACGTAATAATGGCTGATACCTGTCCAGAACTGTCCGTAGGGACCAAAGCATAGGGGGCTGAGAGAACACCGAGCAGGAGAAACAAAACCAGAACAAAACCAATCGAAAGCCTAAACCTAGGCACATCATATTCCATTCAAACTGCAGAAAATTGAAGGTAAAATCTTGAAAGAAGCCAAAACACAAACAAACAAACGAAAAGCCACCTTAGCTATAAAGGAACAAGGGTAAGAGTTACATCAGACTTCTCTTCATAAACCGTGCAAGCGAGGAGAGAGTGGAGCGACATATTTAAAGTCTTGAAAGGAAAGACAGCAACCTAGAATTCTGTGCCCCAGGATTTAAAGACTTTCCCAGTCAAACACAACTTGCGGGAATTGTTGGCACTAGACCCGCCCTGCAAGAAATGCTAAAAGGAGTTCTTCAGGGAGAAGGAAAATTACATAGATCCGAGACTCGGATGGACAGAAAGAAAGGAAGAGCGTTCGAGAAGAAATAACATGAGGGTAAAACCGAATATTCTATTTTTTCTTGTGCTTAACCGATCTCGCATAACCATTTATTTAAAATAATAATAGTGGCAACGCTCTACTGGATGATTATAGCTTATGGATAAGTGAGATGTATGACAGCAATGCTAGGAGGGACGGGGGCGCGGTGGGTGTTCTCTTTCTCTCTGCGGTGGTCCTCAACGTCCATCTTCCCTGACTGCCCCCGACCCCAGCCTGGAGTTCAGCTTCGAGTGGCATACCACCCACTCCCTCACCTCCTTCCCGCCATCGGTCCAGCCGCGGGTCTCCCGTCCTACTGCGCACCCGCTCATTCCTTGGGGATTTTAGCTGCCGGCTCACTGTCTCTCGCCGACTTACTCCTGTCGCGATTCCCGGTGATGGCAACACCCGCGCAGATGATCCTTCCAACACCCTGGCCTGATCTCAGCTCCTTAACCTTGACCCCCATACTATAATCTACGGCCCGTGTTCAGATTTCGCCAATCATCTCAACAGAGCCCCTTACTGCCATTTGTTTTCCTGGCCCAGGAGCCAGTCCGGGATCACTTGTTGCGTTTGGTTGGCATGTCCCTCTAAGTCTCTGTGGGGCGGAGGCTTTAACTTTGCCCAAAGCATTTGGTCTTTATCCTTGGTCCCTGAGAGATGATAGCCTCTAAAACGTTGGGACCGTGCCCCAGTGAGTGAAGTGTCTTGGATGAGGGCTCCAGACCACACCACCTAATGAGGTGCCTCTTTGGTGGGGGTTGGCCAGGCCAGAAGGACTCAGTTGACTGCAGGGCGCGGGGCGGGGGGTGGGGTGGGGGGGTGGGGAGGCACGATTCAATCAATCCTGCCTGCTTAATGAGGCTTCGATAAAGGCTCTGGACTCGGAAGCTCCCCGGGCTTCCCGGTTGGTGAAAGGCATCCATGCAGGGGCGAGGGTAGCGCATCCCTTTTTGGCACGTGGAAGCTCCGCGTTGGGAACGCTCCCAGGCCTCAGGCTCTGCGTCTCTTCGTTTGTATCCTTTTTGCTGTAATAAAACTGTAATCCTAAGCAGAGCGCTTTCCCGAGTTCTGTGAGTCGTTGTAGCAAATTACCAAACCTGAGGGAGTAGTGGGAGCTAGCAGGCCGGAAGTGAGAGGGAGCCCCTGGGGCCCCCGGAGCTTACCGCTTGGCATCCCGACCCGGGGTAGTGGGAAAACTCCCAATTTGTAGCGGGCAGGTCAGCCTCAGCCACCCCGGCCTCCCACGCTCTTCCTCGGGAACCTCCTTAGGGCGTCTGAACTGGTGGCTCCTTGTGCCTGGAATGCTCCTCCCCTCGCAGGAGAGGACTGGATTTACCGCGAAGCTGTGTCCTCCCCACGGAGGGCCCCGTACCCAGGAGTCGCCGGTCCACCCGGTGAACCTGTCATCGCCTGCATTGCCCGGGGGACTGTACTCTGGCGACGCCCACCAAGAAGAAAAGAAGAAAATTAATGGTAAATAAATCCTCATCATCATAAAAGAGAGGGAGGGAGAGAGAGAAGGTGAAATCGAGATACGTGTGTGTACACTTATCCGTATATGTCTATATACATACGTGTGTGGAGGTGGTATACGGTTAGGAGGACACTGGGAAACCCTTTCAGCGTAGCTGTGCGTTTAAGGATTTGAAAGAAAAACCTCATAGAGCGGTTTGCGTCTTGCTCGTCCTGGGTTTTTCCTCCTTTTTCCCAGGGCGACGCGGCTGAAGGAGCTGTCCCACCCCATCCTCTCTGTTGATTTACGTGCGGCTGGGTTTGGGTTTGGGTTTGGGTTCCAAGGCGAGGGGGCGGTCCCGCCGAGCCGGAGAAGGCCCGTGTGGGCGGTTCATGCAAATGAGAAATGTCTGTTTCGCCCGGAAGCTAGGGGAGCTGAAAAGTTAAAAGGTGCAAAAGGCCCCAATAAGTATCAACCTGCCAAGCCACGTATTCGCTGAGGTTCTGACAGCAGAACGGTGGCAAAAGTAGGAGAGCGGGTGAGTCCTGGGTTGAGGCTGTGTGTGCTCACCGTGAGCTGAAGATGTGTGAGGGGAGCAGTGCCCCGGCGAGGGGGGCGGAGCCCGGCATCGCTTCTCGGCCTTTTGGCTAAGATCAAGTGTAGTATCTGTTCTTATCAGTTTAATATCTGATACGTCCTCTATCCGAGGACAATATATTAAATGGATTTTTGGAGCTGGGAGTTGGAATAGGAGCTTGCTCCGTCCACTCCACGCATCGACCTGGTATTGCAGTACCTCCAGGAACGGTGCACCCCCCTGCGGGGACCACAACCGGCGGTCTAACAGCAGCAGAAATGGCGCGCTTCTCCTTGTCTTTTGCGTTTATCCGGCGCCCGCGTCTTCTAGCCGGGGCGCCTTACGGAGTAATGTCTCCTCTTCGCCGGCGAGACAGCAGCTCGGGTCCTCACGTCTGCCACACCTCTGAACAAGCCTACCGGGCGGGTTTGCCGCTCAGGCCCCCCCTGGGGTCCACCCACCGCGCTGCAGAAAATTCGGTGTTTCACCGCTTTGGGAAGCGCCGCCTCCTCTGGCCCTAGTGGGCTCTGACCACGTGTGCACAGGGACATCAAGTGGACGCTGCCACCGGGGCTCAGGGCTGGCCCTGCACATCAACCCGGGTACGGCCTATTCGTCAGCTGGAATACATACGTCGCACACCTTATACAACAGGCTCAACACCCACGGAGGCAGCAGTCAGGAAGTCAAAAGACGCCTTGCGTTGGGCGAATGTGCTGCAAAAGGCCTCTTTAAAGTGCTGAAAAGCCAAGGCGTCGCCTTGGAGACTGAGGTGCGCCTGACCCAAGCCGTGGTCTTTGCAATCGCCTCCTACGCATGCGAAAGCTGGACGACGAATAAAGAAGACCGAAAGGAGAATTGACGCCTTGGGATCTTCGTGTCGGAGAAGAATACTGGCGATACTACTACCGTGGACTGCCAAAAGAACCAACGCACCTGTCTTGGAAGAAGTACAACCAGCATGCTCCTGGAAGCAAGGACGGCGCCCACACACATACTTCGGACGCGTCGTCAGGAGGGATCAGTCCCTGGAGAAGGGCGCCATGCTTGGTAAAGTAGAGAGGGTCAGCGAAAAAGAGGGAAGACCCTCAGTGAGGTGGATCGACACAGTGGCTTAAGCACAACGACGATTGGGGGGATGGCGCCGTACGTAGGGTCGCTATGAGTCGGAACCGACCGGATGGCACCTAAGAGCAACAACAACGTACAACAGGCACACTTTTGTATTGCGCGTGCATACGTGTAACGAGATGTATGAGTGATAGAGAGCGCGAAGGACCAGAGGGGGGAGCGTGCGAGTACCTCCAGTGGTATAACGGTTACACTGGCACTCTATATACCAAGTGGAAACCCTGGGGGCCTAGTGGTTAAGCACTGCGGCTGTTCACCAAGAGCTCGGCAGTTCCCATCCGCCGGGCCCTCCTTGGCAACTCTACGGGGCGGTTCTGCTCTGTCCCGTAGGGTCGCTGTGGGTTGGAATCGACTCGATGGCAGCGGGTTTGGTTTGGGTTTTGTCTTCGTTTTTTTAATCAAGTCGGATGGTATTAGTTGGTGGTAATGCTGGAAACCCCGGTGGCGTAGTGGGTAAGTGCTATGGCTGCTGACCAAAAGGTCGGCGGTTGGAATCCGCCAGGAGCTCCTTGGAAACTCTGTGGGGCGGTTCTACTCTGTCCTATAGGGCCGCTGTGAGTCGGAATCGAGTCGAGGGCAGTGGGTTTGGTTTTTTGCTTTTAATGCTGGAGATAAGTTAGAGACGGATGCTGTAAACCCTAGACTCCAGCGACGAAGGCGTAAAACAAAGAGGTAGGGCGCGTTTTGATGAGAATGCACAGAAAGTGCAACCCTCGTCCGTTGCTGGGGGGAGCGTACCACCACGTTCGTTCCAGTTGCTTTGGAGAAGCCCGGCGGTTCCTCAGACACTCAAACAAACATGGAGTCACCGTATGACCCAGCGCTCCCCCTCCTAGGTATATATACCAGCCAACCAGTTGTTGCCGTTGAATCGATCCCAGCCCCATGACAACCCCACCTGTGTCCGAGTAGAACTGTGCTCCACGGGCGTTTCGATGACTCACCCTTTGGAGGCGGACCACCGCCAGGCCTTTCTTCCGAGGTGCCTCTGGGTGGACTCCGACTTCCAACCTTTAGGTTAGCCGTCGTCGAGTGCTTTGCACCGCCCGGGGGAATCCCGCCTTGCAAACACACCCTGCTTTTTCTTCTCCCTTCCCTGACTTTGCTCAGGCGCTTTCTTTTGCCTTGAACACCCGCCCCTTCGCCAGCTCTTCTGCCTATTGTAGTTGTTAGGTGCCCTGGAGTCAGAGCTGCCCCTCCCCCCCACCCCCCGTAGGGTTGCCTAGGCTGTTTATTGTTATGAAAGCTGCCTCTGGGTGGGCGTGAACCTCCAGGTTCCCGCTAGCAGCAAGCAGTTAAGCATTTGCACCACCCAGAGAATCCAGTGAAGGCATAAGACCACACAGGAGCTAAACTTGCTCATTGCAACAGTTTTCAAAATAGCCCAAAGGCGGAAACAGCCAACACATCCGTCAACGGACGAACGGGAAAAAACGAAACGTGGTGTATTCGTACAAGGCGGTTGTAAAAGTTTTGCACATGTTTTTCTTGTGAAGTTATTTTCCTTGAGGGTATTGTGAGGTTTACTGCTGCTTTTTCCAATCCCCTGTATGTCTTTTCTCCTTCTCCTTCCTCTTCACTTTCTCCTTTTCCTTCTTCTCCTCCTCCTCCTCCTCCTTCCTCTCCTTCTCCTTATCCTCTTCTTCCTCCTACTCCTCCTTCACCTCCTTCTTCTACTGCCTTGTCGCCCTGGTTCCCTAGTCCAATGTTGAGTAGACCTGGTGCAAACCTGACTTTCTTGCCTTGTTGTTGATCGTACAGGAAAGATATTCAGTCTTTCACCATGAGGTATGTCAACTCTAGATTTTCTTAGCTGCCCGTTATCGGGTAGACGTTCCATTTTACTCCAAACTTGGTTGTTTTTTAAATCATGAATTGGTGTTGAATTTCGTCAAATGCTTTTTCTATACCCCTCGAGATGAGCAAGGAGCCCCGGTGGCACAACACTTAGGTGCTTGGGCTGCTAACCACAAGGTTGGCAGTTCGAACCCGCCCAGCAGCTCCTTGGGAGAACGACCTGGCAAACCGCTCTCATAAAGATGATAGCCTAGGAAAGCCTATGGGGCAGTTCTCTGTCACATGGGGTCGGTTATGAGTCGAAATCGACTGGATGTCACCTAACGACAGCAATAACAACTTTGAGGTAATTTCTTCCTTTTTAGTCTGTTAACGTAGTGCATTACATTGATCTTAAAAGTTAAAGTAACTTCGGACCGAATCCTGGTTTCGGGTCCGGCATGTCAACGGCTCTGAACCACCAGTCCTGTCCTCACCACAAGAAAAAACTGAAAAAGTGGACATCAACGACTCGTTTTACACCCATCAGGGAATAGAGTTCGCGGGGCAAATTATCGTCCAGAAAACCGGAGAGGCACACACGCCAATACAAAGAATCACCGCTGCCTCTGGGCCTAACATCGGGGCTTTGCCAGGGATTACAGCTTGAGAGAACATCAGTTCCTTTGACCTGGTACGTGATGGCCGGCTTTCAACAAAAGATTGCGAGGGAAAAACAAAACAAAACAGTCCAAAGAGACAGGGCAGGCATCAGAAACAGAGTCCGATATTGCAGATTTGGGCAATATCAGATCGAGATTTATAATAACTATGATTACTACGCTCTAATGGAAATGTCAGCAGAGAGGCCGAAACTCTTAAGTATCAAAAGAAAATCTAGAAAGAAAGACGAAACAAAACCTTGTAACAGGGATGAAGAATGTTCATCCGTAGACCGGACATGGCTGAGGAAAGAATCAGTGAGCGTGGAGACATGTCAATAGAAACTCCCCCAAACGGAAAAGTAAGCAGAAGAAAAGACTGAGGAAAAAGAGGAGCATCCAGGAACCGTGGGACAACCACAAGTGATGTAACAAACGAGCCATGGAAAGACCGGAAGGAGAAGAAAGAGAGAACGGAACAGAAGAGATACGTAATGGAATGTCACGTAATGTAATAACGTAATAATGGCTGATACCTGTCCAGAACTGTCCGTAGGGACCAAAGCATAGGGGGCTGAGAGAACACCGAGCAGGAGAAACAAAACCAGAACAAAACCAATCGAAAGCCTAAACCTAGGCACATCATATTCCATTCAAACTGCAGAAAATTGAAGGTAAAATCTTGAAAGAAGCCAAAACACAAACAAACAAACGAAAAGCCACCTTAGCTATAAAGGAACAAGGGTAAGAGTTACATCAGACTTCTCTTCATAAACCGTGCAAGCGAGGAGAGAGTGGAGCGACATATTTAAAGTCTTGAAAGGAAAGACAGCAACCTAGAATTCTGTGCCCCAGGATTTAAAGACTTTCCCAGTCAAACACAACTTGCGGGAATTGTTGGCACTAGACCCGCCCTGCAAGAAATGCTAAAAGGAGTTCTTCAGGGAGAAGGAAAATTACATAGATCCGAGACTCGGATGGACAGAAAGAAAGGAAGAGCGTTCGAGAAGAAATAACATGAGGGTAAAACCGAATATTCTATTTTTTCTTGTGCTTAACCGATCTCGCATAACCATTTATTTAAAATAATAATAGTGGCAACGCTCTACTGGATGATTATAGCTTATGGATAAGTGAGATGTATGACAGCAATGCTAGGAGGGACGGGGGCGCGGTGGGTGTTCTCTTTCTCTCTGCGGTGGTCCTCAACGTCCATCTTCCCTGACTGCCCCCGACCCCAGCCTGGAGTTCAGCTTCGAGTGGCATACCACCCACTCCCTCACCTCCTTCCCGCCATCGGTCCAGCCGCGGGTCTCCCGTCCTACTGCGCACCCGCTCATTCCTTGGGGATTTTAGCTGCCGGCTCACTGTCTCTCGCCGACTTACTCCTGTCGCGATTCCCGGTGATGGCAACACCCGCGCAGATGATCCTTCCAACACCCTGGCCTGATCTCAGCTCCTTAACCTTGACCCCCATACTATAATCTACGGCCCGTGTTCAGATTTCGCCAATCATCTCAACAGAGCCCCTTACTGCCATTTGTTTTCCTGCAAAGACCACGGCTTGGGTCAGGCGCACCTCAGTCTCCAAGGCGACGCCTTGGCTTTTCAGCACTTTAAAGAGGCCTTTTGCAGCACATTCGCCCAACGCAAGGCGTCTTTTGACTTCCTGACTGCTGCCTCCGTGGGTGTTGAGCCTGTTGTATAAGGTGTGCGACGTATGTATTCCAGCTGACGAATAGGCCGTACCCGGGTTGATGTGCAGGGCCAGCCCTGAGCCCCGGTGGCAGCGTCCACTTGATGTCCCTGTGCACACGTGGTCAGAGCCCACTAGGGCCAGAGGAGGCGGCGCTTCCCAAAGCGGTGAAACACCGAATTTTCAAGGCGCCCCGGCTAGAAGACGCGGGCGCCGGATAAACGCAAAAGACAAGGAGAAGCGCGCCATTTCTGCTGCTGTTAGACCGCCGGTTGTGGTCCCCGCAGGGGGGTGCACCGTTCCTGGAGGTACTGCAATACCAGGTCGATGCGTGGAGTGGACGGAGCAAGCTCCTATTCCAACTCCCAGCTCCAAAAATCCATTTAATATATTGTCCTCGGATAGAGGACGTATCAGATATTAAACTGATAAGAACAGATACTACACTTGATCTTAGCCAAAAGGCCGAGAAGCGATGCCGGGCTCCGCCCCCCTCGCCGGGGCACTGCTCCCCTCACACATCTTCAGCTCACGGTGAGCACACACAGCCTCAACCCAGGACTCACCCGCTCTCCTACTTTTGCCACCGTTCTGCTGTCAGAACCTCAGCGAATACGTGGCTTGGCAGGTTGATACTTATTGGGGCCTTTTGCACCTTTTAACTTTTCAGCTCCCCTAGCTTCCGGGCGAAACAGACATTTCTCATTTGCATGAACCGCCCACACGGGCCTTCTCCGGCTCGGCGGGACCGCCCCCTCGCCTTGGAACCCAAACCCAAACCCAAACCCAGCCGCACGTAAATCAACAGAGAGGATGGGGTGGGACAGCTCCTTCAGCCGCGTCGCCCTGGGAAAAAGGAGGAAAAACCCAGGACGAGCAAGACGCAAACCGCTCTATGAGGTTTTTCTTTCAAATCCTTAAACGCACAGCTACGCTGAAAGGGTTTCCCAGTGTCCTCCTAACCGTATACCACCTCCACACACGTATGTATATAGACATATACGGATAAGTGTACACACACGTATCTCGATTTCACCTTCTCTCTCTCCCTCCCTCTCTTTTATGATGATGAGGATTTATTTACCATTAATTTTCTTCTTTTCTTCTTGGTGGGCGTCGCCAGAGTACAGTCCCCCGGGCAATGCAGGCGATGACAGGTTCACCGGGTGGACCGGCGACTCCTGGGTACGGGGCCCTCCGTGGGGAGGACACAGCTTCGCGGTAAATCCAGTCCTCTCCTGCGAGGGGAGGAGCATTCCAGGCACAAGGAGCCACCAGTTCAGACGCCCTAAGGAGGTTCCCGAGGAAGAGCGTGGGAGGCCGGGGTGGCTGAGGCTGACCTGCCCGCTACAAATTGGGAGTTTTCCCACTACCCCGGGTCGGGATGCCAAGCGGTAAGCTCCGGGGGCCCCAGGGGCTCCCTCTCACTTCCGGCCTGCTAGCTCCCACTACTCCCTCAGGTTTGGTAATTTGCTACAACGACTCACAGAACTCGGGAAAGCGCTCTGCTTAGGATTACAGTTTTATTACAGCAAAAAGGATACAAACGAAGAGACGCAGAGCCTGAGGCCTGGGAGCGTTCCCAACGCGGAGCTTCCACGTGCCAAAAAGGGATGCGCTACCCTCGCCCCTGCATGGATGCCTTTCACCAACCGGGAAGCCCGGGGAGCTTCCGAGTCCAGAGCCTTTATCGAAGCCTCATTAAGCAGGCAGGATTGATTGAATCGTGCCTCCCCACCCCCCCACCCCACCCCCCGCCCCGCGCCCTGCAGTCAACTGAGTCCTTCTGGCCTGGCCAACCCCCACCAAAGAGGCACCTCATTAGGTGGTGTGGTCTGGAGCCCTCATCCAAGACACTTCACTCACTGGGGCACGGTCCCAACGTTTTAGAGGCTATCATCTCTCAGGGACCAAGGATAAAGACCAAATGCTTTGGGCAAAGTTAAAGCCTCCGCCCCACAGAGACTTAGAGGGACATGCCAACCAAACGCAACAAGTGATCCCGGACTGGCTCCTGGGCCAGGAAAACAAATGGCAGTAAGGGGCTCTGTTGAGATGATTGGCGAAATCTGAACACGGGCCGTAGATTATAGTATGGGGGTCAAGGTTAAGGAGCTGAGATCAGGCCAGGGTGTTGGAAGGATCATCTGCGCGGGTGTTGCCATCACCGGGAATCGCGACAGGAGTAAGTCGGCGAGAGACAGTGAGCCGGCAGCTAAAATCCCCAAGGAATGAGCGGGTGCGCAGTAGGACGGGAGACCCGCGGCTGGACCGATGGCGGGAAGGAGGTGAGGGAGTGGGTGGTATGCCACTCGAAGCTGAACTCCAGGCTGGGGTCGGGGGCAGTCAGGGAAGATGGACGTTGAGGACCACCGCAGAGAGAAAGAGAACACCCACCGCGCCCCCGTCCCTCCTAGCATTGCTGTCATACATCTCACTTATCCATAAGCTATAATCATCCAGTAGAGCGTTGCCACTATTATTATTTTAAATAAATGGTTATGCGAGATCGGTTAAGCACAAGAAAAAATAGAATATTCGGTTTTACCCTCATGTTATTTCTTCTCGAACGCTCTTCCTTTCTTTCTGTCCATCCGAGTCTCGGATCTATGTAATTTTCCTTCTCCCTGAAGAACTCCTTTTAGCATTTCTTGCAGGGCGGGTCTAGTGCCAACAATTCCCGCAAGTTGTGTTTGACTGGGAAAGTCTTTAAATCCTGGGGCACAGAATTCTAGGTTGCTGTCTTTCCTTTCAAGACTTTAAATATGTCGCTCCACTCTCTCCTCGCTTGCACGGTTTATGAAGAGAAGTCTGATGTAACTCTTACCCTTGTTCCTTTATAGCTAAGGTGGCTTTTCGTTTGTTTGTTTGTGTTTTGGCTTCTTTCAAGATTTTACCTTCAATTTTCTGCAGTTTGAATGGAATATGATGTGCCTAGGTTTAGGCTTTCGATTGGTTTTGTTCTGGTTTTGTTTCTCCTGCTCGGTGTTCTCTCAGCCCCCTATGCTTTGGTCCCTACGGACAGTTCTGGACAGGTATCAGCCATTATTACGTTATTACATTACGTGACATTCCATTACGTATCTCTTCTGTTCCGTTCTCTCTTTCTTCTCCTTCCGGTCTTTCCATGGCTCGTTTGTTACATCACTTGTGGTTGTCCCACGGTTCCTGGATGCTCCTCTTTTTCCTCAGTCTTTTCTTCTGCTTACTTTTCCGTTTGGGGGAGTTTCTATTGACATGTCTCCACGCTCACTGATTCTTTCCTCAGCCATGTCCGGTCTACGGATGAACATTCTTCATCCCTGTTACAAGGTTTTGTTTCGTCTTTCTTTCTAGATTTTCTTTTGATACTTAAGAGTTTCGGCCTCTCTGCTGACATTTCCATTAGAGCGTAGTAATCATAGTTATTATAAATCTCGATCTGATATTGCCCAAATCTGCAATATCGGACTCTGTTTCTGATGCCTGCCCTGTCTCTTTGGACTGTTTTGTTTTGTTTTTCCCTCGCAATCTTTTGTTGAAAGCCGGCCATCACGTACCAGGTCAAAGGAACTGATGTTCTCTCAAGCTGTAATCCCTGGCAAAGCCCCGATGTTAGGCCCAGAGGCAGCGGTGATTCTTTGTATTGGCGTGTGTGCCTCTCCGGTTTTCTGGACGATAATTTGCCCCGCGAACTCTATTCCCTGATGGGTGTAAAACGAGTCGTTGATGTCCACTTTTTCAGTTTTTTCTTGTGGTGAGGACAGGACTGGTGGTTCAGAGCCGTTGACATGCCGGACCCGAAACCAGGATTCGGTCCGAAGTTACTTTAACTTTTAAGATCAATGTAATGCACTACGTTAACAGACTAAAAAGGAAGAAATTACCTCAAAGTTGTTATTGCTGTCGTTAGGTGACATCCAGTCGATTTCGACTCATAACCGACCCCATGTGACAGAGAACTGCCCCATAGGCTTTCCTAGGCTATCATCTTTATGAGAGCGGTTTGCCAGGTCGTTCTCCCAAGGAGCTGCTGGGCGGGTTCGAACTGCCAACCTTGTGGTTAGCAGCCCAAGCACCTAAGTGTTGTGCCACCGGGGCTCCTTGCTCATCTCGAGGGGTATAGAAAAAGCATTTGACGAAATTCAACACCAATTCATGATTTAAAAAACAACCAAGTTTGGAGTAAAATGGAACGTCTACCCGATAACGGGCAGCTAAGAAAATCTAGAGTTGACATACCTCATGGTGAAAGACTGAATATCTTTCCTGTACGATCAACAACAAGGCAAGAAAGTCAGGTTTGCACCAGGTCTACTCAACATTGGACTAGGGAACCAGGGCGACAAGGCAGTAGAAGAAGGAGGTGAAGGAGGAGTAGGAGGAAGAAGAGGATAAGGAGAAGGAGAGGAAGGAGGAGGAGGAGGAGGAGAAGAAGGAAAAGGAGAAAGTGAAGAGGAAGGAGAAGGAGAAAAGACATACAGGGGATTGGAAAAAGCAGCAGTAAACCTCACAATACCCTCAAGGAAAATAACTTCACAAGAAAAACATGTGCAAAACTTTTACAACCGCCTTGTACGAATACACCACGTTTCGTTTTTTCCCGTTCGTCCGTTGACGGATGTGTTGGCTGTTTCCGCCTTTGGGCTATTTTGAAAACTGTTGCAATGAGCAAGTTTAGCTCCTGTGTGGTCTTATGCCTTCACTGGATTCTCTGGGTGGTGCAAATGCTTAACTGCTTGCTGCTAGCGGGAACCTGGAGGTTCACGCCCACCCAGAGGCAGCTTTCATAACAATAAACAGCCTAGGCAACCCTACGGGGGGTGGGGGGGAGGGGCAGCTCTGACTCCAGGGCACCTAACAACTACAATAGGCAGAAGAGCTGGCGAAGGGGCGGGTGTTCAAGGCAAAAGAAAGCGCCTGAGCAAAGTCAGGGAAGGGAGAAGAAAAAGCAGGGTGTGTTTGCAAGGCGGGATTCCCCCGGGCGGTGCAAAGCACTCGACGACGGCTAACCTAAAGGTTGGAAGTCGGAGTCCACCCAGAGGCACCTCGGAAGAAAGGCCTGGCGGTGGTCCGCCTCCAAAGGGTGAGTCATCGAAACGCCCGTGGAGCACAGTTCTACTCGGACACAGGTGGGGTTGTCATGGGGCTGGGATCGATTCAACGGCAACAACTGGTTGGCTGGTATATATACCTAGGAGGGGGAGCGCTGGGTCATACGGTGACTCCATGTTTGTTTGAGTGTCTGAGGAACCGCCGGGCTTCTCCAAAGCAACTGGAACGAACGTGGTGGTACGCTCCCCCCAGCAACGGACGAGGGTTGCACTTTCTGTGCATTCTCATCAAAACGCGCCCTACCTCTTTGTTTTACGCCTTCGTCGCTGGAGTCTAGGGTTTACAGCATCCGTCTCTAACTTATCTCCAGCATTAAAAGCAAAAAACCAAACCCACTGCCCTCGACTCGATTCCGACTCACAGCGGCCCTATAGGACAGAGTAGAACCGCCCCACAGAGTTTCCAAGGAGCTCCTGGCGGATTCCAACCGCCGACCTTTTGGTCAGCAGCCATAGCACTTACCCACTACGCCACCGGGGTTTCCAGCATTACCACCAACTAATACCATCCGACTTGATTAAAAAAACGAAGACAAAACCCAAACCAAACCCGCTGCCATCGAGTCGATTCCAACCCACAGCGACCCTACGGGACAGAGCAGAACCGCCCCGTAGAGTTGCCAAGGAGGGCCCGGCGGATGGGAACTGCCGAGCTCTTGGTGAACAGCCGCAGTGCTTAACCACTAGGCCCCCAGGGTTTCCACTTGGTATATAGAGTGCCAGTGTAACCGTTATACCACTGGAGGTACTCGCACGCTCCCCCCTCTGGTCCTTCGCGCTCTCTATCACTCATACATCTCGTTACACGTATGCACGCGCAATACAAAAGTGTGCCTGTTGTACGTTGTTGTTGCTCTTAGGTGCCATCCGGTCGGTTCCGACTCATAGCGACCCTACGTACGGCGCCATCCCCCCAATCGTCGTTGTGCTTAAGCCACTGTGTCGATCCACCTCACTGAGGGTCTTCCCTCTTTTTCGCTGACCCTCTCTACTTTACCAAGCATGGCGCCCTTCTCCAGGGACTGATCCCTCCTGACGACGCGTCCGAAGTATGTGTGTGGGCGCCGTCCTTGCTTCCAGGAGCATGCTGGTTGTACTTCTTCCAAGACAGGTGCGTTGGTTCTTTTGGCAGTCCACGGTAGTAGTATCGCCAGTATTCTTCTCCGACACGAAGATCCCAAGGCGTCAATTCTCCTTTCGGTCTTCTTTATTCGTCGTCCAGCTTTCGCATGCGTAGGAGGCGATTGCAAAGACCACGGCTTGGGTCAGGCGCACCTCAGTCTCCAAGGCGACGCCTTGGCTTTTCAGCACTTTAAAGAGGCCTTTTGCAGCACATTCGCCCAACGCAAGGCGTCTTTTGACTTCCTGACTGCTGCCTCCGTGGGTGTTGAGCCTGTTGTATAAGGTGTGCGACGTATGTATTCCAGCTGACGAATAGGCCGTACCCGGGTTGATGTGCAGGGCCAGCCCTGAGCCCCGGTGGCAGCGTCCACTTGATGTCCCTGTGCACACGTGGTCAGAGCCCACTAGGGCCAGAGGAGGCGGCGCTTCCCAAAGCGGTGAAACACCGAATTTTCTGCAGCGCGGTGGGTGGACCCCAGGGGGGGCCTGAGCGGCAAACCCGCCCGGTAGGCTTGTTCAGAGGTGTGGCAGACGTGAGGACCCGAGCTGCTGTCTCGCCGGCGAAGAGGAGACATTACTCCGTAAGGCGCCCCGGCTAGAAGACGCGGGCGCCGGATAAACGCAAAAGACAAGGAGAAGCGCGCCATTTCTGCTGCTGTTAGACCGCCGGTTGTGGTCCCCGCAGGGGGGTGCACCGTTCCTGGAGGTACTGCAATACCAGGTCGATGCGTGGAGTGGACGGAGCAAGCTCCTATTCCAACTCCCAGCTCCAAAAATCCATTTAATATATTGTCCTCGGATAGAGGACGTATCAGATATTAAACTGATAAGAACAGATACTACACTTGATCTTAGCCAAAAGGCCGAGAAGCGATGCCGGGCTCCGCCCCCCTCGCCGGGGCACTGCTCCCCTCACACATCTTCAGCTCACGGTGAGCACACACAGCCTCAACCCAGGACTCACCCGCTCTCCTACTTTTGCCACCGTTCTGCTGTCAGAACCTCAGCGAATACGTGGCTTGGCAGGTTGATACTTATTGGGGCCTTTTGCACCTTTTAACTTTTCAGCTCCCCTAGCTTCCGGGCGAAACAGACATTTCTCATTTGCATGAACCGCCCACACGGGCCTTCTCCGGCTCGGCGGGACCGCCCCCTCGCCTTGGAACCCAAACCCAAACCCAAACCCAGCCGCACGTAAATCAACAGAGAGGATGGGGTGGGACAGCTCCTTCAGCCGCGTCGCCCTGGGAAAAAGGAGGAAAAACCCAGGACGAGCAAGACGCAAACCGCTCTATGAGGTTTTTCTTTCAAATCCTTAAACGCACAGCTACGCTGAAAGGGTTTCACAGTGTCCTCCTAACCGTATACCACCTCCACACACGTATGTATATAGACATATACGGATAAGTGTACACACACGTATCTCGATTTCACCTTCTCTCTCTCCCTCCCTCTCTTTTATGATGATGAGGATTTATTTACCATTAATTTTCTTCTTTTCTTCTTGGTGGGCGTCGCCAGAGTACAGTCCCCCGGGCAATGCAGGCGATGACAGGTTCACCGGGTGGACCGGCGACTCCTGGGTACGGGGCCCTCCGTGGGGAGGACACAGCTTCGCGGTAAATCCAGTCCTCTCCTGCGAGGGGAGGAGCATTCCAGGCACAAGGAGCCACCAGTTCAGACGCCCTAAGGAGGTTCCCGAGGAAGAGCGTGGGAGGCCGGGGTGGCTGAGGCTGACCTGCCCGCTACAAATTGGGAGTTTTCCCACTACCCCGGGTCGGGATGCCAAGCGGTAAGCTCCGGGGGCCCCAGGGGCTCCCTCTCACTTCCGGCCTGCTAGCTCCCACTACTCCCTCAGGTTTGGTAATTTGCTACAACGACTCACAGAACTCGGGAAAGCGCTCTGCTTAGGATTACAGTTTTATTACAGCAAAAAGGATACAAACGAAGAGACGCAGAGCCTGAGGCCTGGGAGCGTTCCCAACGCGGAGCTTCCACGTGCCAAAAAGGGATGCGCTACCCTCGCCCCTGCATGGATGCCTTTCACCAACCGGGAAGCCCGGGGAGCTTCCGAGTCCAGAGCCTTTATCGAAGCCTCATTAAGCAGGCAGGATTGATTGAATCGTGCCTCCCCACCCCCCCACCCCACCCCCCGCCCCGCGCCCTGCAGTCAACTGAGTCCTTCTGGCCTGGCCAACCCCCACCAAAGAGGCACCTCATTAGGTGGTGTGGTCTGGAGCCCTCATCCAAGACACTTCACTCACTGGGGCACGGTCCCAACGTTTTAGAGGCTATCATCTCTCAGGGACCAAGGATAAAGACCAAATGCTTTGGGCAAAGTTAAAGCCTCCGCCCCACAGAGACTTAGAGGGACATGCCAACCAAACGCAACAAGTGATCCCGGACTGGCTCCTGGGCCAGGAAAACAAATGGCAGTAAGGGGCTCTGTTGAGATGATTGGCGAAATCTGAACACGGGCCGTAGATTATAGTATGGGGGTCAAGGTTAAGGAGCTGAGATCAGGCCAGGGTGTTGGAAGGATCATCTGCGCGGGTGTTGCCATCACCGGGAATCGCGACAGGAGTAAGTCGGCGAGAGACAGTGAGCCGGCAGCTAAAATCCCCAAGGAATGAGCGGGTGCGCAGTAGGACGGGAGACCCGCGGCTGGACCGATGGCGGGAAGGAGGTGAGGGAGTGGGTGGTATGCCACTCGAAGCTGAACTCCAGGCTGGGGTCGGGGGCAGTCAGGGAAGATGGACGTTGAGGACCACCGCAGAGAGAAAGAGAACACCCACCGCGCCCCCGTCCCTCCTAGCATTGCTGTCATACATCTCACTTATCCATAAGCTATAATCATCCAGTAGAGCGTTGCCACTATTATTATTTTAAATAAATGGTTATGCGAGATCGGTTAAGCACAAGAAAAAATAGAATATTCGGTTTTACCCTCATGTTATTTCTTCTCGAACGCTCTTCCTTTCTTTCTGTCCATCCGAGTCTCGGATCTATGTAATTTTCCTTCTCCCTGAAGAACTCCTTTTAGCATTTCTTGCAGGGCGGGTCTAGTGCCAACAATTCCCGCAAGTTGTGTTTGACTGGGAAAGTCTTTAAATCCTGGGGCACAGAATTCTAGGTTGCTGTCTTTCCTTTCAAGACTTTAAATATGTCGCTCCACTCTCTCCTCGCTTGCACGGTTTATGAAGAGAAGTCTGATGTAACTCTTACCCTTGTTCCTTTATAGCTAAGGTGGCTTTTCGTTTGTTTGTTTGTGTTTTGGCTTCTTTCAAGATTTTACCTTCAATTTTCTGCAGTTTGAATGGAATATGATGTGCCTAGGTTTAGGCTTTCGATTGGTTTTGTTCTGGTTTTGTTTCTCCTGCTCGGTGTTCTCTCAGCCCCCTATGCTTTGGTCCCTACGGACAGTTCTGGACAGGTATCAGCCATTATTACGTTATTACATTACGTGACATTCCATTACGTATCTCTTCTGTGCCGTTCTCTCTTTCTTCTCCTTCCGGTCTTTCCATGGCTCGTTTGTTACATCACTTGTGGTTGTCCCACGGTTCCTGGATGCTCCTCTTTTTCCTCAGTCTTTTCTTCTGCTTACTTTTCCGTTTGGGGGAGTTTCTATTGACATGTCTCCACGCTCACTGATTCTTTCCTCAGCCATGTCCGGTCTACGGATGAACATTCTTCATCCCTGTTACAAGGTTTTGTTTCGTCTTTCTTTCTAGATTTTCTTTTGATACTTAAGAGTTTCGGCCTCTCTGCTGACATTTCCATTAGAGCGTAGTAATCATAGTTATTATAAATCTCGATCTGATATTGCCCAAATCTGCAATATCGGACTCTGTTTCTGATGCCTGCCCTGTCTCTTTGGACTGTTTTGTTTTGTTTTTCCCTCGCAATCTTTTGTTGAAAGCCGGCCATCACGTACCAGGTCAAAGGAACTGATGTTCTCTCAAGCTGTAATCCCTGGCAAAGCCCCGATGTTAGGCCCAGAGGCAGCGGTGATTCTTTGTATTGGCGTGTGTGCCTCTCCGGTTTTCTGGACGATAATTTGCCCCGCGAACTCTATTCCCTGATGGGTGTAAAACGAGTCGTTGATGTCCACTTTTTCAGTTTTTTCTTGTGGTGAGGACAGGACTGGTGGTTCAGAGCCGTTGACATGCCGGACCCGAAACCAGGATTCGGTCCGAAGTTACTTTAACTTTTAAGATCAATGTAATGCACTACGTTAACAGACTAAAAAGGAAGAAATTACCTCAAAGTTGTTATTGCTGTCGTTAGGTGACATCCAGTCGATTTCGACTCATAACCGACCCCATGTGACAGAGAACTGCCCCATAGGCTTTCCTAGGCTATCATCTTTATGAGAGCGGTTTGCCAGGTCGTTCTCCCAAGGAGCTGCTGGGCGGGTTCGAACTGCCAACCTTGTGGTTAGCAGCCCAAGCACCTAAGTGTTGTGCCACCGGGGCTCCTTGCTCATCTCGAGGGGTATAGAAAAAGCATTTGACGAAATTCAACACCAATTCATGATTTAAAAAACAACCAAGTTTGGAGTAAAATGGAACGTCTACCCGATAACGGGCAGCTAAGAAAATCTAGAGTTGACATACCTCATGGTGAAAGACTGAATATCTTTCCTGTACGATCAACAACAAGGCAAGAAAGTCAGGTTTGCACCAGGTCTACTCAACATTGGACTAGGGAACCAGGGCGACAAGGCAGTAGAAGAAGGAGGTGAAGGAGGAGTAGGAGGAAGAAGAGGATAAGGAGAAGGAGAGGAAGGAGGAGGAGGAGGAGGAGAAGAAGGAAAAGGAGAAAGTGAAGAGGAAGGAGAAGGAGAAAAGACATACAGGGGATTGGAAAAAGCAGCAGTAAACCTCACAATACCCTCAAGGAAAATAACTTCACAAGAAAAACATGTGCAAAACTTTTACAACCGCCTTGTACGAATACACCACGTTTCGTTTTTTCCCGTTCGTCCGTTGACGGATGTGTTGGCTGTTTCCGCCTTTGGGCTATTTTGAAAACTGTTGCAATGAGCAAGTTTAGCTCCTGTGTGGTCTTATGCCTTCACTGGATTCTCTGGGTGGTGCAAATGCTTAACTGCTTGCTGCTAGCGGGAACCTGGAGGTTCACGCCCACCCAGAGGCAGCTTTCATAACAATAAACAGCCTAGGCAACCCTACGGGGGGTGGGGGGGAGGGGCAGCTCTGACTCCAGGGCACCTAACAACTACAATAGGCAGAAGAGCTGGCGAAGGGGCGGGTGTTCAAGGCAAAAGAAAGCGCCTGAGCAAAGTCAGGGAAGGGAGAAGAAAAAGCAGGGTGTGTTTGCAAGGCGGGATTCCCCCGGGCGGTGCAAAGCACTCGACGACGGCTAACCTAAAGGTTGGAAGTCGGAGTCCACCCAGAGGCACCTCGGAAGAAAGGCCTGGCGGTGGTCCGCCTCCAAAGGGTGAGTCATCGAAACGCCCGTGGAGCACAGTTCTACTCGGACACAGGTGGGGTTGTCATGGGGCTGGGATCGATTCAACGGCAACAACTGGTTGGCTGGTATATATACCTAGGAGGGGGAGCGCTGGGTCATACGGTGACTCCATGTTTGTTTGAGTGTCTGAGGAACCGCCGGGCTTCTCCAAAGCAACTGGAACGAACGTGGTGGTACGCTCCCCCCAGCAACGGACGAGGGTTGCACTTTCTGTGCATTCTCATCAAAACGCGCCCTACCTCTTTGTTTTACGCCTTCGTCGCTGGAGTCTAGGGTTTACAGCATCCGTCTCTAACTTATCTCCAGCATTAAAAGCAAAAAACCAAACCCACTGCCCTCGACTCGATTCCGACTCACAGCGGCCCTATAGGACAGAGTAGAACCGCCCCACAGAGTTTCCAAGGAGCTCCTGGCGGATTCCAACCGCCGACCTTTTGGTCAGCAGCCATAGCACTTACCCACTACGCCACCGGGGTTTCCAGCATTACCACCAACTAATACCATCCGACTTGATTAAAAAAACGAAGACAAAACCCAAACCAAACCCGCTGCCATCGAGTCGATTCCAACCCACAGCGACCCTACGGGACAGAGCAGAACCGCCCCGTAGAGTTGCCAAGGAGGGCCCGGCGGATGGGAACTGCCGAGCTCTTGGTGAACAGCCGCAGTGCTTAACCACTAGGCCCCCAGGGTTTCCACTTGGTATATAGAGTGCCAGTGTAACCGTTATACCACTGGAGGTACTCGCACGCTCCCCCCTCTGGTCCTTCGCGCTCTCTATCACTCATACATCTCGTTACACGTATGCACGCGCAATACAAAAGTGTGCCTGTTGTACGTTGTTGTTGCTCTTAGGTGCCATCCGGTCGGTTCCGACTCATAGCGACCCTACGTACGGCGCCATCCCCCCAATCGTCGTTGTGCTTAAGCCACTGTGTCGATCCACCTCACTGAGGGTCTTCCCTCTTTTTCGCTGACCCTCTCTACTTTACCAAGCATGGCGCCCTTCTCCAGGGACTGATCCCTCCTGACGACGCGTCCGAAGTATGTGTGTGGGCGCCGTCCTTGCTTCCAGGAGCATGCTGGTTGTACTTCTTCCAAGACAGGTGCGTTGGTTCTTTTGGCAGTCCACGGTAGTAGTATCGCCAGTATTCTTCTCCGACACGAAGATCCCAAGGCGTCAATTCTCCTTTCGGTCTTCTTTATTCGTCGTCCAGCTTTCGCATGCGTAGGAGGCGATTGCAAAGACCACGGCTTGGGTCAGGCGCACCTCAGTCTCCAAGGCGACGCCTTGGCTTTTCAGCACTTTAAAGAGGCCTTTTGCAGCACATTCGCCCAACGCAAGGCGTCTTTTGACTTCCTGACTGCTGCCTCCGTGGGTGTTGAGCCTGTTGTATAAGGTGTGCGACGTATGTATTCCAGCTGACGAATAGGCCGTACCCGGGTTGATGTGCAGGGCCAGCCCTGAGCCCCGGTGGCAGCGTCCACTTGATGTCCCTGTGCACACGTGGTCAGAGCCCACTAGGGCCAGAGGAGGCGGCGCTTCCCAAAGCGGTGAAACACCGAATTTTCTGCAGCGCGGTGGGTGGACCCCAGGGGGGGCCTGAGCGGCAAACCCGCCCGGTAGGCTTGTTCAGAGGTGTGGCAGACGTGAGGACCCGAGCTGCTGTCTCGCCGGCGAAGAGGAGACATTACTCCGTAAGGCGCCCCGGCTAGAAGACGCGGGCGCCGGATAAACGCAAAAGACAAGGAGAAGCGCGCCATTTCTGCTGCTGTTAGACCGCCGGTTGTGGTCCCCGCAGGGGGGTGCACCGTTCCTGGAGGTACTGCAATACCAGGTCGATGCGTGGAGTGGACGGAGCAAGCTCCTATTCCAACTCCCAGCTCCAAAAATCCATTTAATATATTGTCCTCGGATAGAGGACGTATCAGATATTAAACTGATAAGAACAGATACTACACTTGATCTTAGCCAAAAGGCCGAGAAGCGATGCCGGGCTCCGCCCCCCTCGCCGGGGCACTGCTCCCCTCACACATCTTCAGCTCACGGTGAGCACACACAGCCTCAACCCAGGACTCACCCGCTCTCCTACTTTTGCCACCGTTCTGCTGTCAGAACCTCAGCGAATACGTGGCTTGGCAGGTTGATACTTATTGGGGCCTTTTGCACCTTTTAACTTTTCAGCTCCCCTAGCTTCCGGGCGAAACAGACATTTCTCATTTGCATGAACCGCCCACACGGGCCTTCTCCGGCTCGGCGGGACCGCCCCCTCGCCTTGGAACCCAAACCCAAACCCAAACCCAGCCGCACGTAAATCAACAGAGAGGATGGGGTGGGACAGCTCCTTCAGCCGCGTCGCCCTGGGAAAAAGGAGGAAAAACCCAGGACGAGCAAGACGCAAACCGCTCTATGAGGTTTTTCTTTCAAATCCTTAAACGCACAGCTACGCTGAAAGGGTTTCCCAGTGTCCTCCTAACCGTATACCACCTCCACACACGTATGTATATAGACATATACGGATAAGTGTACACACACGTATCTCGATTTCACCTTCTCTCTCTCCCTCCCTCTCTTTTATGATGATGAGGATTTATTTACCATTAATTTTCTTCTTTTCTTCTTGGTGGGCGTCGCCAGAGTACAGTCCCCCGGGCAATGCAGGCGATGACAGGTTCACCGGGTGGACCGGCGACTCCTGGGTACGGGGCCCTCCGTGGGGAGGACACAGCTTCGCGGTAAATCCAGTCCTCTCCTGCGAGGGGAGGAGCATTCCAGGCACAAGGAGCCACCAGTTCAGACGCCCTAAGGAGGTTCCCGAGGAAGAGCGTGGGAGGCCGGGGTGGCTGAGGCTGACCTGCCCGCTACAAATTGGGAGTTTTCCCACTACCCCGGGTCGGGATGCCAAGCGGTAAGCTCCGGGGGCCCCAGGGGCTCCCTCTCACTTCCGGCCTGCTAGCTCCCACTACTCCCTCAGGTTTGGTAATTTGCTACAACGACTCACAGAACTCGGGAAAGCGCTCTGCTTAGGATTACAGTTTTATTACAGCAAAAAGGATACAAACGAAGAGACGCAGAGCCTGAGGCCTGGGAGCGTTCCCAACGCGGAGCTTCCACGTGCCAAAAAGGGATGCGCTACCCTCGCCCCTGCATGGATGCCTTTCACCAACCGGGAAGCCCGGGGAGCTTCCGAGTCCAGAGCCTTTATCGAAGCCTCATTAAGCAGGCAGGATTGATTGAATCGTGCCTCCCCACCCCCCCACCCCACCCCCCGCCCCGCGCCCTGCAGTCAACTGAGTCCTTCTGGCCTGGCCAACCCCCACCAAAGAGGCACCTCATTAGGTGGTGTGGTCTGGAGCCCTCATCCAAGACACTTCACTCACTGGGGCACGGTCCCAACGTTTTAGAGGCTATCATCTCTCAGGGACCAAGGATAAAGACCAAATGCTTTGGGCAAAGTTAAAGCCTCCGCCCCACAGAGACTTAGAGGGACATGCCAACCAAACGCAACAAGTGATCCCGGACTGGCTCCTGGGCCAGGAAAACAAATGGCAGTAAGGGGCTCTGTTGAGATGATTGGCGAAATCTGAACACGGGCCGTAGATTATAGTATGGGGGTCAAGGTTAAGGAGCTGAGATCAGGCCAGGGTGTTGGAAGGATCATCTGCGCGGGTGTTGCCATCACCGGGAATCGCGACAGGAGTAAGTCGGCGAGAGACAGTGAGCCGGCAGCTAAAATCCCCAAGGAATGAGCGGGTGCGCAGTAGGACGGGAGACCCGCGGCTGGACCGATGGCGGGAAGGAGGTGAGGGAGTGGGTGGTATGCCACTCGAAGCTGAACTCCAGGCTGGGGTCGGGGGCAGTCAGGGAAGATGGACGTTGAGGACCACCGCAGAGAGAAAGAGAACACCCACCGCGCCCCCGTCCCTCCTAGCATTGCTGTCATACATCTCACTTATCCATAAGCTATAATCATCCAGTAGAGCGTTGCCACTATTATTATTTTAAATAAATGGTTATGCGAGATCGGTTAAGCACAAGAAAAAATAGAATATTCGGTTTTACCCTCATGTTATTTCTTCTCGAACGCTCTTCCTTTCTTTCTGTCCATCCGAGTCTCGGATCTATGTAATTTTCCTTCTCCCTGAAGAACTCCTTTTAGCATTTCTTGCAGGGCGGGTCTAGTGCCAACAATTCCCGCAAGTTGTGTTTGACTGGGAAAGTCTTTAAATCCTGGGGCACAGAATTCTAGGTTGCTGTCTTTCCTTTCAAGACTTTAAATATGTCGCTCCACTCTCTCCTCGCTTGCACGGTTTATGAAGAGAAGTCTGATGTAACTCTTACCCTTGTTCCTTTATAGCTAAGGTGGCTTTTCGTTTGTTTGTTTGTGTTTTGGCTTCTTTCAAGATTTTACCTTCAATTTTCTGCAGTTTGAATGGAATATGATGTGCCTAGGTTTAGGCTTTCGATTGGTTTTGTTCTGGTTTTGTTTCTCCTGCTCGGTGTTCTCTCAGCCCCCTATGCTTTGGTCCCTACGGACAGTTCTGGACAGGTATCAGCCATTATTACGTTATTACATTACGTGACATTCCATTACGTATCTCTTCTGTGCCGTTCTCTCTTTCTTCTCCTTCCGGTCTTTCCATGGCTCGTTTGTTACATCACTTGTGGTTGTCCCACGGTTCCTGGATGCTCCTCTTTTTCCTCAGTCTTTTCTTCTGCTTACTTTTCCGTTTGGGGGAGTTTCTATTGACATGTCTCCACGCTCACTGATTCTTTCCTCAGCCATGTCCGGTCTACGGATGAACATTCTTCATCCCTGTTACAAGGTTTTGTTTCGTCTTTCTTTCTAGATTTTCTTTTGATACTTAAGAGTTTCGGCCTCTCTGCTGACATTTCCATTAGAGCGTAGTAATCATAGTTATTATAAATCTCGATCTGATATTGCCCAAATCTGCAATATCGGACTCTGTTTCTGATGCCTGCCCTGTCTCTTTGGACTGTTTTGTTTTGTTTTTCCCTCGCAATCTTTTGTTGAAAGCCGGCCATCACGTACCAGGTCAAAGGAACTGATGTTCTCTCAAGCTGTAATCCCTGGCAAAGCCCCGATGTTAGGCCCAGAGGCAGCGGTGATTCTTTGTATTGGCGTGTGTGCCTCTCCGGTTTTCTGGACGATAATTTGCCCCGCGAACTCTATTCCCTGATGGGTGTAAAACGAGTCGTTGATGTCCACTTTTTCAGTTTTTTCTTGTGGTGAGGACAGGACTGGTGGTTCAGAGCCGTTGACATGCCGGACCCGAAACCAGGATTCGGTCCGAAGTTACTTTAACTTTTAAGATCAATGTAATGCACTACGTTAACAGACTAAAAAGGAAGAAATTACCTCAAAGTTGTTATTGCTGTCGTTAGGTGACATCCAGTCGATTTCGACTCATAACCGACCCCATGTGACAGAGAACTGCCCCATAGGCTTTCCTAGGCTATCATCTTTATGAGAGCGGTTTGCCAGGTCGTTCTCCCAAGGAGCTGCTGGGCGGGTTCGAACTGCCAACCTTGTGGTTAGCAGCCCAAGCACCTAAGTGTTGTGCCACCGGGGCTCCTTGCTCATCTCGAGGGGTATAGAAAAAGCATTTGACGAAATTCAACACCAATTCATGATTTAAAAAACAACCAAGTTTGGAGTAAAATGGAACGTCTACCCGATAACGGGCAGCTAAGAAAATCTAGAGTTGACATACCTCATGGTGAAAGACTGAATATCTTTCCTGTACGATCAACAACAAGGCAAGAAAGTCAGGTTTGCACCAGGTCTACTCAACATTGGACTAGGGAACCAGGGCGACAAGGCAGTAGAAGAAGGAGGTGAAGGAGGAGTAGGAGGAAGAAGAGGATAAGGAGAAGGAGAGGAAGGAGGAGGAGGAGGAGGAGAAGAAGGAAAAGGAGAAAGTGAAGAGGAAGGAGAAGGAGAAAAGACATACAGGGGATTGGAAAAAGCAGCAGTAAACCTCACAATACCCTCAAGGAAAATAACTTCACAAGAAAAACATGTGCAAAACTTTTACAACCGCCTTGTACGAATACACCACGTTTCGTTTTTTCCCGTTCGTCCGTTGACGGATGTGTTGGCTGTTTCCGCCTTTGGGCTATTTTGAAAACTGTTGCAATGAGCAAGTTTAGCTCCTGTGTGGTCTTATGCCTTCACTGGATTCTCTGGGTGGTGCAAATGCTTAACTGCTTGCTGCTAGCGGGAACCTGGAGGTTCACGCCCACCCAGAGGCAGCTTTCATAACAATAAACAGCCTAGGCAACCCTACGGGGGGTGGGGGGGAGGGGCAGCTCTGACTCCAGGGCACCTAACAACTACAATAGGCAGAAGAGCTGGCGAAGGGGCGGGTGTTCAAGGCAAAAGAAAGCGCCTGAGCAAAGTCAGGGAAGGGAGAAGAAAAAGCAGGGTGTGTTTGCAAGGCGGGATTCCCCCGGGCGGTGCAAAGCACTCGACGACGGCTAACCTAAAGGTTGGAAGTCGGAGTCCACCCAGAGGCACCTCGGAAGAAAGGCCTGGCGGTGGTCCGCCTCCAAAGGGTGAGTCATCGAAACGCCCGTGGAGCACAGTTCTACTCGGACACAGGTGGGGTTGTCATGGGGCTGGGATCGATTCAACGGCAACAACTGGTTGGCTGGTATATATACCTAGGAGGGGGAGCGCTGGGTCATACGGTGACTCCATGTTTGTTTGAGTGTCTGAGGAACCGCCGGGCTTCTCCAAAGCAACTGGAACGAACGTGGTGGTACGCTCCCCCCAGCAACGGACGAGGGTTGCACTTTCTGTGCATTCTCATCAAAACGCGCCCTACCTCTTTGTTTTACGCCTTCGTCGCTGGAGTCTAGGGTTTACAGCATCCGTCTCTAACTTATCTCCAGCATTAAAAGCAAAAAACCAAACCCACTGCCCTCGACTCGATTCCGACTCACAGCGGCCCTATAGGACAGAGTAGAACCGCCCCACAGAGTTTCCAAGGAGCTCCTGGCGGATTCCAACCGCCGACCTTTTGGTCAGCAGCCATAGCACTTACCCACTACGCCACCGGGGTTTCCAGCATTACCACCAACTAATACCATCCGACTTGATTAAAAAAACGAAGACAAAACCCAAACCAAACCCGCTGCCATCGAGTCGATTCCAACCCACAGCGACCCTACGGGACAGAGCAGAACCGCCCCGTAGAGTTGCCAAGGAGGGCCCGGCGGATGGGAACTGCCGAGCTCTTGGTGAACAGCCGCAGTGCTTAACCACTAGGCCCCCAGGGTTTCCACTTGGTATATAGAGTGCCAGTGTAACCGTTATACCACTGGAGGTACTCGCACGCTCCCCCCTCTGGTCCTTCGCGCTCTCTATCACTCATACATCTCGTTACACGTATGCACGCGCAATACAAAAGTGTGCCTGTTGTACGTTGTTGTTGCTCTTAGGTGCCATCCGGTCGGTTCCGACTCATAGCGACCCTACGTACGGCGCCATCCCCCCAATCGTCGTTGTGCTTAAGCCACTGTGTCGATCCACCTCACTGAGGGTCTTCCCTCTTTTTCGCTGACCCTCTCTACTTTACCAAGCATGGCGCCCTTCTCCAGGGACTGATCCCTCCTGACGACGCGTCCGAAGTATGTGTGTGGGCGCCGTCCTTGCTTCCAGGAGCATGCTGGTTGTACTTCTTCCAAGACAGGTGCGTTGGTTCTTTTGGCAGTCCACGGTAGTAGTATCGCCAGTATTCTTCTCCGACACGAAGATCCCAAGGCGTCAATTCTCCTTTCGGTCTTCTTTATTCGTCGTCCAGCTTTCGCATGCGTAGGAGGCGATTGCAAAGACCACGGCTTGGGTCAGGCGCACCTCAGTCTCCAAGGCGACGCCTTGGCTTTTCAGCACTTTAAAGAGGCCTTTTGCAGCACATTCGCCCAACGCAAGGCGTCTTTTGACTTCCTGACTGCTGCCTCCGTGGGTGTTGAGCCTGTTGTATAAGGTGTGCGACGTATGTATTCCAGCTGACGAATAGGCCGTACCCGGGTTGATGTGCAGGGCCAGCCCTGAGCCCCGGTGGCAGCGTCCACTTGATGTCCCTGTGCACACGTGGTCAGAGCCCACTAGGGCCAGAGGAGGCGGCGCTTCCCAAAGCGGTGAAACACCGAATTTTCTGCAGCGCGGTGGGTGGACCCCAGGGGGGGCCTGAGCGGCAAACCCTCCCGGTAGGCTTTTCAGAGGTGTGGCAGACGTGAGGACCCGAGCTGCTGTCTCGCCGGCGAAGAGGAGACATTACTCCGTAAGGCGCCCCGGCTAGAAGACGCGGGCGCCGGATAAACGCAAAAGACAAGGAGAAGCGCGCCATTTCTGCTGCTGTTAGACCGCCGGTTGTGGTCCCCGCAGGGGGGTGCACCGTTCCTGGAGGTACTGCAATACCAGGTCGATGCGTGGAGTGGACGGAGCAAGCTCCTATTCCAACTCCCAGCTCCAAAAATCCATTTAATATATTGTCCTCGGATAGAGGACGTATCAGATATTAAACTGATAAGAACAGATACTACACTTGATCTTAGCCAAAAGGCCGAGAAGCGATGCCGGGCTCCGCCCCCCTCGCCGGGGCACTGCTCCCCTCACACATCTTCAGCTCACGGTGAGCACACACAGCCTCAACCCAGGACTCACCCGCTCTCCTACTTTTGCCACCGTTCTGCTGTCAGAACCTCAGCGAATACGTGGCTTGGCAGGTTGATACTTATTGGGGCCTTTTGCACCTTTTAACTTTTCAGCTCCCCTAGCTTCCGGGCGAAACAGACATTTCTCATTTGCATGAACCGCCCACACGGGCCTTCTCCGGCTCGGCGGGACCGCCCCCTCGCCTTGGAACCCAAACCCAAACCCAAACCCAGCCGCACGTAAATCAACAGAGAGGATGGGGTGGGACAGCTCCTTCAGCCGCGTCGCCCTGGGAAAAAGGAGGAAAAACCCAGGACGAGCAAGACGCAAACCGCTCTATGAGGTTTTTCTTTCAAATCCTTAAACGCACAGCTACGCTGAAAGGGTTTCCCAGTGTCCTCCTAACCGTATACCACCTCCACACACGTATGTATATAGACATATACGGATAAGTGTACACACACGTATCTCGATTTCACCTTCTCTCTCTCCCTCCCTCTCTTTTATGATGATGAGGATTTATTTACCATTAATTTTCTTCTTTTCTTCTTGGTGGGCGTCGCCAGAGTACAGTCCCCCGGGCAATGCAGGCGATGACAGGTTCACCGGGTGGACCGGCGACTCCTGGGTACGGGGCCCTCCGTGGGGAGGACACAGCTTCGCGGTAAATCCAGTCCTCTCCTGCGAGGGGAGGAGCATTCCAGGCACAAGGAGCCACCAGTTCAGACGCCCTAAGGAGGTTCCCGAGGAAGAGCGTGGGAGGCCGGGGTGGCTGAGGCTGACCTGCCCGCTACAAATTGGGAGTTTTCCCACTACCCCGGGTCGGGATGCCAAGCGGTAAGCTCCGGGGGCCCCAGGGGCTCCCTCTCACTTCCGGCCTGCTAGCTCCCACTACTCCCTCAGGTTTGGTAATTTGCTACAACGACTCACAGAACTCGGGAAAGCGCTCTGCTTAGGATTACAGTTTTATTACAGCAAAAAGGATACAAACGAAGAGACGCAGAGCCTGAGGCCTGGGAGCGTTCCCAACGCGGAGCTTCCACGTGCCAAAAAGGGATGCGCTACCCTCGCCCCTGCATGGATGCCTTTCACCAACCGGGAAGCCCGGGGAGCTTCCGAGTCCAGAGCCTTTATCGAAGCCTCATTAAGCAGGCAGGATTGATTGAATCGTGCCTCCCCACCCCCCCACCCCACCCCCCGCCCCGCGCCCTGCAGTCAACTGAGTCCTTCTGGCCTGGCCAACCCCCACCAAAGAGGCACCTCATTAGGTGGTGTGGTCTGGAGCCCTCATCCAAGACACTTCACTCACTGGGGCACGGTCCCAACGTTTTAGAGGCTATCATCTCTCAGGGACCAAGGATAAAGACCAAATGCTTTGGGCAAAGTTAAAGCCTCCGCCCCACAGAGACTTAGAGGGACATGCCAACCAAACGCAACAAGTGATCCCGGACTGGCTCCTGGGCCAGGAAAACAAATGGCAGTAAGGGGCTCTGTTGAGATGATTGGCGAAATCTGAACACGGGCCGTAGATTATAGTATGGGGGTCAAGGTTAAGGAGCTGAGATCAGGCCAGGGTGTTGGAAGGATCATCTGCGCGGGTGTTGCCATCACCGGGAATCGCGACAGGAGTAAGTCGGCGAGAGACAGTGAGCCGGCAGCTAAAATCCCCAAGGAATGAGCGGGTGCGCAGTAGGACGGGAGACCCGCGGCTGGACCGATGGCGGGAAGGAGGTGAGGGAGTGGGTGGTATGCCACTCGAAGCTGAACTCCAGGCTGGGGTCGGGGGCAGTCAGGGAAGATGGACGTTGAGGACCACCGCAGAGAGAAAGAGAACACCCACCGCGCCCCCGTCCCTCCTAGCATTGCTGTCATACATCTCACTTATCCATAAGCTATAATCATCCAGTAGAGCGTTGCCACTATTATTATTTTAAATAAATGGTTATGCGAGATCGGTTAAGCACAAGAAAAAATAGAATATTCGGTTTTACCCTCATGTTATTTCTTCTCGAACGCTCTTCCTTTCTTTCTGTCCATCCGAGTCTCGGATCTATGTAATTTTCCTTCTCCCTGAAGAACTCCTTTTAGCATTTCTTGCAGGGCGGGTCTAGTGCCAACAATTCCCGCAAGTTGTGTTTGACTGGGAAAGTCTTTAAATCCTGGGGCACAGAATTCTAGGTTGCTGTCTTTCCTTTCAAGACTTTAAATATGTCGCTCCACTCTCTCCTCGCTTGCACGGTTTATGAAGAGAAGTCTGATGTAACTCTTACCCTTGTTCCTTTATAGCTAAGGTGGCTTTTCGTTTGTTTGTTTGTGTTTTGGCTTCTTTCAAGATTTTACCTTCAATTTTCTGCAGTTTGAATGGAATATGATGTGCCTAGGTTTAGGCTTTCGATTGGTTTTGTTCTGGTTTTGTTTCTCCTGCTCGGTGTTCTCTCAGCCCCCTATGCTTTGGTCCCTACGGACAGTTCTGGACAGGTATCAGCCATTATTACGTTATTACATTACGTGACATTCCATTACGTATCTCTTCTGTTCCGTTCTCTCTTTCTTCTCCTTCCGGTCTTTCCATGGCTCGTTTGTTACATCACTTGTGGTTGTCCCACGGTTCCTGGATGCTCCTCTTTTTCCTCAGTCTTTTCTTCTGCTTACTTTTCCGTTTGGGGGAGTTTCTATTGACATGTCTCCACGCTCACTGATTCTTTCCTCAGCCATGTCCGGTCTACGGATGAACATTCTTCATCCCTGTTACAAGGTTTTGTTTCGTCTTTCTTTCTAGATTTTCTTTTGATACTTAAGAGTTTCGGCCTCTCTGCTGACATTTCCATTAGAGCGTAGTAATCATAGTTATTATAAATCTCGATCTGATATTGCCCAAATCTGCAATATCGGACTCTGTTTCTGATGCCTGCCCTGTCTCTTTGGACTGTTTTGTTTTGTTTTTCCCTCGCAATCTTTTGTTGAAAGCCGGCCATCACGTACCAGGTCAAAGGAACTGATGTTCTCTCAAGCTGTAATCCCTGGCAAAGCCCCGATGTTAGGCCCAGAGGCAGCGGTGATTCTTTGTATTGGCGTGTGTGCCTCTCCGGTTTTCTGGACGATAATTTGCCCCGCGAACTCTATTCCCTGATGGGTGTAAAACGAGTCGTTGATGTCCACTTTTTCAGTTTTTTCTTGTGGTGAGGACAGGACTGGTGGTTCAGAGCCGTTGACATGCCGGACCCGAAACCAGGATTCGGTCCGAAGTTACTTTAACTTTTAAGATCAATGTAATGCACTACGTTAACAGACTAAAAAGGAAGAAATTACCTCAAAGTTGTTATTGCTGTCGTTAGGTGACATCCAGTCGATTTCGACTCATAACCGACCCCATGTGACAGAGAACTGCCCCATAGGCTTTCCTAGGCTATCATCTTTATGAGAGCGGTTTGCCAGGTCGTTCTCCCAAGGAGCTGCTGGGCGGGTTCGAACTGCCAACCTTGTGGTTAGCAGCCCAAGCACCTAAGTGTTGTGCCACCGGGGCTCCTTGCTCATCTCGAGGGGTATAGAAAAAGCATTTGACGAAATTCAACACCAATTCATGATTTAAAAAACAACCAAGTTTGGAGTAAAATGGAACGTCTACCCGATAACGGGCAGCTAAGAAAATCTAGAGTTGACATACCTCATGGTGAAAGACTGAATATCTTTCCTGTACGATCAACAACAAGGCAAGAAAGTCAGGTTTGCACCAGGTCTACTCAACATTGGACTAGGGAACCAGGGCGACAAGGCAGTAGAAGAAGGAGGTGAAGGAGGAGTAGGAGGAAGAAGAGGATAAGGAGAAGGAGAGGAAGGAGGAGGAGAAGAAGGAAAAGGAGAAAGTGAAGAGGAAGGAGAAGGAGAAAAGACATACAGGGGATTGGAAAAAGCAGCAGTAAACCTCACAATACCCTCAAGGAAAATAACTTCACAAGAAAAACATGTGCAAAACTTTTACAACCGCCTTGTACGAATACACCACGTTTCGTTTTTTCCCGTTCGTCCGTTGACGGATGTGTTGGCTGTTTCCGCCTTTGGGCTATTTTGAAAACTGTTGCAATGAGCGAGTTTAGCTCCTGTGTGGTCTTATGCCTTCACTGGATTCTCTGGGTGGTGCAAATGCTTAACTGCTTGCTGCTAGCGGGAACCTGGAGGTTCACGCCCACCCAGAGGCAGCTTTCATAACAATAAACAGCCTAGGCAACCCTACGGGGGGTGGGGGGGAGGGGCAGCTCTGACTCCAGGGCACCTAACAACTACAATAGGCAGAAGAGCTGGCGAAGGGGCGGGTGTTCAAGGCAAAAGAAAGCGCCTGAGCAAAGTCAGGGAAGGGAGAAGAAAAAGCAGGGTGTGTTTGCAAGGCGGGATTCCCCCGGGCGGTGCAAAGCACTCGACGACGGCTAACCTAAAGGTTGGAAGTCGGAGTCCACCCAGAGGCACCTCGGAAGAAAGGCCTGGCGGTGGTCCGCCTCCAAAGGGTGAGTCATCGAAACGCCCGTGGAGCACAGTTCTACTCGGACACAGGTGGGGTTGTCATGGGGCTGGGATCGATTCAACGGCAACAACTGGTTGGCTGGTATATATACCTAGGAGGGGGAGCGCTGGGTCATACGGTGACTCCATGTTTGTTTGAGTGTCTGAGGAACCGCCGGGCTTCTCCAAAGCAACTGGAACGAACGTGGTGGTACGCTCCCCCCAGCAACGGACGAGGGTTGCACTTTCTGTGCATTCTCATCAAAACGCGCCCTACCTCTTTGTTTTACGCCTTCGTCGCTGGAGTCTAGGGTTTACAGCATCCGTCTCTAACTTATCTCCAGCATTAAAAGCAAAAAACCAAACCCACTGCCCTCGACTCGATTCCGACTCACAGCGGCCCTATAGGACAGAGTAGAACCGCCCCACAGAGTTTCCAAGGAGCTCCTGGCGGATTCCAACCGCCGACCTTTTGGTCAGCAGCCATAGCACTTACCCACTACGCCACCGGGGTTTCCAGCATTACCACCAACTAATACCATCCGACTTGATTAAAAAAACGAAGACAAAACCCAAACCAAACCCGCTGCCATCGAGTCGATTCCAACCCACAGCGACCCTACGGGACAGAGCAGAACCGCCCCGTAGAGTTGCCAAGGAGGGCCCGGCGGATGGGAACTGCCGAGCTCTTGGTGAACAGCCGCAGTGCTTAACCACTAGGCCCCCAGGGTTTCCACTTGGTATATAGAGTGCCAGTGTAACCGTTATACCACTGGAGGTACTCGCACGCTCCCCCCTCTGGTCCTTCGCGCTCTCTATCACTCATACATCTCGTTACACGTATGCACGCGCAATACAAAAGTGTGCCTGTTGTACGTTGTTGTTGCTCTTAGGTGCCATCCGGTCGGTTCCGACTCATAGCGACCCTACGTACGGCGCCATCCCCCCAATCGTCGTTGTGCTTAAGCCACTGTGTCGATCCACCTCACTGAGGGTCTTCCCTCTTTTTCGCTGACCCTCTCTACTTTACCAAGCATGGCGCCCTTCTCCAGGGACTGATCCCTCCTGACGACGCGTCCGAAGTATGTGTGTGGGCGCCGTCCTTGCTTCCAGGAGCATGCTGGTTGTACTTCTTCCAAGACAGGTGCGTTGGTTCTTTTGGCAGTCCACGGTAGTAGTATCGCCAGTATTCTTCTCCGACACGAAGATCCCAAGGCGTCAATTCTCCTTTCGGTCTTCTTTATTCGTCGTCCAGCTTTCGCATGCGTAGGAGGCGATTGCAAAGACCACGGCTTGGGTCAGGCGCACCTCAGTCTCCAAGGCGACGCCTTGGCTTTTCAGCACTTTAAAGAGGCCTTTTGCAGCACATTCGCCCAACGCAAGGCGTCTTTTGACTTCCTGACTGCTGCCTCCGTGGGTGTTGAGCCTGTTGTATAAGGTGTGCGACGTATGTATTCCAGCTGACGAATAGGCCGTACCCGGGTTGATGTGCAGGGCCAGCCCTGAGCCCCGGTGGCAGCGTCCACTTGATGTCCCTGTGCACACGTGGTCAGAGCCCACTAGGGCCAGAGGAGGCGGCGCTTCCCAAAGCGGTGAAACACCGAATTTTCTGCAGCGCGGTGGGTGGACCCCAGGGGGGGCCTGAGCGGCAAACCCTCCCGGTAGGCTTTTCAGAGGTGTGGCAGACGTGAGGACCCGAGCTGCTGTCTCGCCGGCGAAGAGGAGACATTACTCCGTAAGGCGCCCCGGCTAGAAGACGCGGGCGCCGGATAAACGCAAAAGACAAGGAGAAGCGCGCCATTTCTGCTGCTGTTAGACCGCCGGTTGTGGTCCCCGCAGGGGGGTGCACCGTTCCTGGAGGTACTGCAATACCAGGTCGATGCGTGGAGTGGACGGAGCAAGCTCCTATTCCAACTCCCAGCTCCAAAAATCCATTTAATATATTGTCCTCGGATAGAGGACGTATCAGATATTAAACTGATAAGAACAGATACTACACTTGATCTTAGCCAAAAGGCCGAGAAGCGATGCCGGGCTCCGCCCCCCTCGCCGGGGCACTGCTCCCCTCACACATCTTCAGCTCACGGTGAGCACACACAGCCTCAACCCAGGACTCACCCGCTCTCCTACTTTTGCCACCGTTCTGCTGTCAGAACCTCAGCGAATACGTGGCTTGGCAGGTTGATACTTATTGGGGCCTTTTGCACCTTTTAACTTTTCAGCTCCCCTAGCTTCCGGGCGAAACAGACATTTCTCATTTGCATGAACCGCCCACACGGGCCTTCTCCGGCTCGGCGGGACCGCCCCCTCGCCTTGGAACCCAAACCCAAACCCAAACCCAGCCGCACGTAAATCAACAGAGAGGATGGGGTGGGACAGCTCCTTCAGCCGCGTCGCCCTGGGAAAAAGGAGGAAAAACCCAGGACGAGCAAGACGCAAACCGCTCTATGAGGTTTTTCTTTCAAATCCTTAAACGCACAGCTACGCTGAAAGGGTTTCCCAGTGTCCTCCTAACCGTATACCACCTCCACACACGTATGTATATAGACATATACGGATAAGTGTACACACACGTATCTCGATTTCACCTTCTCTCTCTCCCTCCCTCTCTTTTATGATGATGAGGATTTATTTACCATTAATTTTCTTCTTTTCTTCTTGGTGGGCGTCGCCAGAGTACAGTCCCCCGGGCAATGCAGGCGATGACAGGTTCACCGGGTGGACCGGCGACTCCTGGGTACGGGGCCCTCCGTGGGGAGGACACAGCTTCGCGGTAAATCCAGTCCTCTCCTGCGAGGGGAGGAGCATTCCAGGCACAAGGAGCCACCAGTTCAGACGCCCTAAGGAGGTTCCCGAGGAAGAGCGTGGGAGGCCGGGGTGGCTGAGGCTGACCTGCCCGCTACAAATTGGGAGTTTTCCCACTACCCCGGGTCGGGATGCCAAGCGGTAAGCTCCGGGGGCCCCAGGGGCTCCCTCTCACTTCCGGCCTGCTAGCTCCCACTACTCCCTCAGGTTTGGTAATTTGCTACAACGACTCACAGAACTCGGGAAAGCGCTCTGCTTAGGATTACAGTTTTATTACAGCAAAAAGGATACAAACGAAGAGACGCAGAGCCTGAGGCCTGGGAGCGTTCCCAACGCGGAGCTTCCACGTGCCAAAAAGGGATGCGCTACCCTCGCCCCTGCATGGATGCCTTTCACCAACCGGGAAGCCCGGGGAGCTTCCGAGTCCAGAGCCTTTATCGAAGCCTCATTAAGCAGGCAGGATTGATTGAATCGTGCCTCCCCACCCCCCCACCCCACCCCCCGCCCCGCGCCCTGCAGTCAACTGAGTCCTTCTGGCCTGGCCAACCCCCACCAAAGAGGCACCTCATTAGGTGGTGTGGTCTGGAGCCCTCATCCAAGACACTTCACTCACTGGGGCACGGTCCCAACGTTTTAGAGGCTATCATCTCTCAGGGACCAAGGATAAAGACCAAATGCTTTGGGCAAAGTTAAAGCCTCCGCCCCACAGAGACTTAGAGGGACATGCCAACCAAACGCAACAAGTGATCCCGGACTGGCTCCTGGGCCAGGAAAACAAATGGCAGTAAGGGGCTCTGTTGAGATGATTGGCGAAATCTGAACACGGGCCGTAGATTATAGTATGGGGGTCAAGGTTAAGGAGCTGAGATCAGGCCAGGGTGTTGGAAGGATCATCTGCGCGGGTGTTGCCATCACCGGGAATCGCGACAGGAGTAAGTCGGCGAGAGACAGTGAGCCGGCAGCTAAAATCCCCAAGGAATGAGCGGGTGCGCAGTAGGACGGGAGACCCGCGGCTGGACCGATGGCGGGAAGGAGGTGAGGGAGTGGGTGGTATGCCACTCGAAGCTGAACTCCAGGCTGGGGTCGGGGGCAGTCAGGGAAGATGGACGTTGAGGACCACCGCAGAGAGAAAGAGAACACCCACCGCGCCCCCGTCCCTCCTAGCATTGCTGTCATACATCTCACTTATCCATAAGCTATAATCATCCAGTAGAGCGTTGCCACTATTATTATTTTAAATAAATGGTTATGCGAGATCGGTTAAGCACAAGAAAAAATAGAATATTCGGTTTTACCCTCATGTTATTTCTTCTCGAACGCTCTTCCTTTCTTTCTGTCCATCCGAGTCTCGGATCTATGTAATTTTCCTTCTCCCTGAAGAACTCCTTTTAGCATTTCTTGCAGGGCGGGTCTAGTGCCAACAATTCCCGCAAGTTGTGTTTGACTGGGAAAGTCTTTAAATCCTGGGGCACAGAATTCTAGGTTGCTGTCTTTCCTTTCAAGACTTTAAATATGTCGCTCCACTCTCTCCTCGCTTGCACGGTTTATGAAGAGAAGTCTGATGTAACTCTTACCCTTGTTCCTTTATAGCTAAGGTGGCTTTTCGTTTGTTTGTTTGTGTTTTGGCTTCTTTCAAGATTTTACCTTCAATTTTCTGCAGTTTGAATGGAATATGATGTGCCTAGGTTTAGGCTTTCGATTGGTTTTGTTCTGGTTTTGTTTCTCCTGCTCGGTGTTCTCTCAGCCCCCTATGCTTTGGTCCCTACGGACAGTTCTGGACAGGTATCAGCCATTATTACGTTATTACATTACGTGACATTCCATTACGTATCTCTTCTGTTCCGTTCTCTCTTTCTTCTCCTTCCGGTCTTTCCATGGCTCGTTTGTTACATCACTTGTGGTTGTCCCACGGTTCCTGGATGCTCCTCTTTTTCCTCAGTCTTTTCTTCTGCTTACTTTTCCGTTTGGGGGAGTTTCTATTGACATGTCTCCACGCTCACTGATTCTTTCCTCAGCCATGTCCGGTCTACGGATGAACATTCTTCATCCCTGTTACAAGGTTTTGTTTCGTCTTTCTTTCTAGATTTTCTTTTGATACTTAAGAGTTTCGGCCTCTCTGCTGACATTTCCATTAGAGCGTAGTAATCATAGTTATTATAAATCTCGATCTGATATTGCCCAAATCTGCAATATCGGACTCTGTTTCTGATGCCTGCCCTGTCTCTTTGGACTGTTTTGTTTTGTTTTTCCCTCGCAATCTTTTGTTGAAAGCCGGCCATCACGTACCAGGTCAAAGGAACTGATGTTCTCTCAAGCTGTAATCCCTGGCAAAGCCCCGATGTTAGGCCCAGAGGCAGCGGTGATTCTTTGTATTGGCGTGTGTGCCTCTCCGGTTTTCTGGACGATAATTTGCCCCGCGAACTCTATTCCCTGATGGGTGTAAAACGAGTCGTTGATGTCCACTTTTTCAGTTTTTTCTTGTGGTGAGGACAGGACTGGTGGTTCAGAGCCGTTGACATGCCGGACCCGAAACCAGGATTCGGTCCGAAGTTACTTTAACTTTTAAGATCAATGTAATGCACTACGTTAACAGACTAAAAAGGAAGAAATTACCTCAAAGTTGTTATTGCTGTCGTTAGGTGACATCCAGTCGATTTCGACTCATAACCGACCCCATGTGACAGAGAACTGCCCCATAGGCTTTCCTAGGCTATCATCTTTATGAGAGCGGTTTGCCAGGTCGTTCTCCCAAGGAGCTGCTGGGCGGGTTCGAACTGCCAACCTTGTGGTTAGCAGCCCAAGCACCTAAGTGTTGTGCCACCGGGGCTCCTTGCTCATCTCGAGGGGTATAGAAAAAGCATTTGACGAAATTCAACACCAATTCATGATTTAAAAAACAACCAAGTTTGGAGTAAAATGGAACGTCTACCCGATAACGGGCAGCTAAGAAAATCTAGAGTTGACATACCTCATGGTGAAAGACTGAATATCTTTCCTGTACGATCAACAACAAGGCAAGAAAGTCAGGTTTGCACCAGGTCTACTCAACATTGGACTAGGGAACCAGGGCGACAAGGCAGTAGAAGAAGGAGGTGAAGGAGGAGTAGGAGGAAGAAGAGGATAAGGAGAAGGAGAGGAAGGAGGAGGAGGAGGAGGAGAAGAAGGAAAAGGAGAAAGTGAAGAGGAAGGAGAAGGAGAAAAGACATACAGGGGATTGGAAAAAGCAGCAGTAAACCTCACAATACCCTCAAGGAAAATAACTTCACAAGAAAAACATGTGCAAAACTTTTACAACCGCCTTGTACGAATACACCACGTTTCGTTTTTTCCCGTTCGTCCGTTGACGGATGTGTTGGCTGTTTCCGCCTTTGGGCTATTTTGAAAACTGTTGCAATGAGCAAGTTTAGCTCCTGTGTGGTCTTATGCCTTCACTGGATTCTCTGGGTGGTGCAAATGCTTAACTGCTTGCTGCTAGCGGGAACCTGGAGGTTCACGCCCACCCAGAGGCAGCTTTCATAACAATAAACAGCCTAGGCAACCCTACGGGGGGTGGGGGGGAGGGGCAGCTCTGACTCCAGGGCACCTAACAACTACAATAGGCAGAAGAGCTGGCGAAGGGGCGGGTGTTCAAGGCAAAAGAAAGCGCCTGAGCAAAGTCAGGGAAGGGAGAAGAAAAAGCAGGGTGTGTTTGCAAGGCGGGATTCCCCCGGGCGGTGCAAAGCACTCGACGACGGCTAACCTAAAGGTTGGAAGTCGGAGTCCACCCAGAGGCACCTCGGAAGAAAGGCCTGGCGGTGGTCCGCCTCCAAAGGGTGAGTCATCGAAACGCCCGTGGAGCACAGTTCTACTCGGACACAGGTGGGGTTGTCATGGGGCTGGGATCGATTCAACGGCAACAACTGGTTGGCTGGTATATATACCTAGGAGGGGGAGCGCTGGGTCATACGGTGACTCCATGTTTGTTTGAGTGTCTGAGGAACCGCCGGGCTTCTCCAAAGCAACTGGAACGAACGTGGTGGTACGCTCCCCCCAGCAACGGACGAGGGTTGCACTTTCTGTGCATTCTCATCAAAACGCGCCCTACCTCTTTGTTTTACGCCTTCGTCGCTGGAGTCTAGGGTTTACAGCATCCGTCTCTAACTTATCTCCAGCATTAAAAGCAAAAAACCAAACCCACTGCCCTCGACTCGATTCCGACTCACAGCGGCCCTATAGGACAGAGTAGAACCGCCCCACAGAGTTTCCAAGGAGCTCCTGGCGGATTCCAACCGCCGACCTTTTGGTCAGCAGCCATAGCACTTACCCACTACGCCACCGGGGTTTCCAGCATTACCACCAACTAATACCATCCGACTTGATTAAAAAAACGAAGACAAAACCCAAACCAAACCCGCTGCCATCGAGTCGATTCCAACCCACAGCGACCCTACGGGACAGAGCAGAACCGCCCCGTAGAGTTGCCAAGGAGGGCCCGGCGGATGGGAACTGCCGAGCTCTTGGTGAACAGCCGCAGTGCTTAACCACTAGGCCCCCAGGGTTTCCACTTGGTATATAGAGTGCCAGTGTAACCGTTATACCACTGGAGGTACTCGCACGCTCCCCCCTCTGGTCCTTCGCGCTCTCTATCACTCATACATCTCGTTACACGTATGCACGCGCAATACAAAAGTGTGCCTGTTGTACGTTGTTGTTGCTCTTAGGTGCCATCCGGTCGGTTCCGACTCATAGCGACCCTACGTACGGCGCCATCCCCCCAATCGTCGTTGTGCTTAAGCCACTGTGTCGATCCACCTCACTGAGGGTCTTCCCTCTTTTTCGCTGACCCTCTCTACTTTACCAAGCATGGCGCCCTTCTCCAGGGACTGATCCCTCCTGACGACGCGTCCGAAGTATGTGTGTGGGCGCCGTCCTTGCTTCCAGGAGCATGCTGGTTGTACTTCTTCCAAGACAGGTGCGTTGGTTCTTTTGGCAGTCCACGGTAGTAGTATCGCCAGTATTCTTCTCCGACACGAAGATCCCAAGGCGTCAATTCTCCTTTCGGTCTTCTTTATTCGTCGTCCAGCTTTCGCATGCGTAGGAGGCGATTGCAAAGACCACGGCTTGGGTCAGGCGCACCTCAGTCTCCAAGGCGACGCCTTGGCTTTTCAGCACTTTAAAGAGGCCTTTTGCAGCACATTCGCCCAACGCAAGGCGTCTTTTGACTTCCTGACTGCTGCCTCCGTGGGTGTTGAGCCTGTTGTATAAGGTGTGCGACGTATGTATTCCAGCTGACGAATAGGCCGTACCCGGGTTGATGTGCAGGGCCAGCCCTGAGCCCCGGTGGCAGCGTCCACTTGATGTCCCTGTGCACACGTGGTCAGAGCCCACTAGGGCCAGAGGAGGCGGCGCTTCCCAAAGCGGTGAAACACCGAATTTTCTGCAGCGCGGTGGGTGGACCCCAGGGGGGGCCTGAGCGGCAAACCCGCCCGGTAGGCTTGTTCAGAGGTGTGGCAGACGTGAGGACCCGAGCTGCTGTCTCGCCGGCGAAGAGGAGACATTACTCCGTAAGGCGCCCCGGCTAGAAGACGCGGGCGCCGGATAAACGCAAAAGACAAGGAGAAGCGCGCCATTTCTGCTGCTGTTAGACCGCCGGTTGTGGTCCCCGCAGGGGGGTGCACCGTTCCTGGAGGTACTGCAATACCAGGTCGATGCGTGGAGTGGACGGAGCAAGCTCCTATTCCAACTCCCAGCTCCAAAAATCCATTTAATATATTGTCCTCGGATAGAGGACGTATCAGATATTAAACTGATAAGAACAGATACTACACTTGATCTTAGCCAAAAGGCCGAGAAGCGATGCCGGGCTCCGCCCCCCTCGCCGGGGCACTGCTCCCCTCACACATCTTCAGCTCACGGTGAGCACACACAGCCTCAACCCAGGACTCACCCGCTCTCCTACTTTTGCCACCGTTCTGCTGTCAGAACCTCAGCGAATACGTGGCTTGGCAGGTTGATACTTATTGGGGCCTTTTGCACCTTTTAACTTTTCAGCTCCCCTAGCTTCCGGGCGAAACAGACATTTCTCATTTGCATGAACCGCCCACACGGGCCTTCTCCGGCTCGGCGGGACCGCCCCCTCGCCTTGGAACCCAAACCCAAACCCAAACCCAGCCGCACGTAAATCAACAGAGAGGATGGGGTGGGACAGCTCCTTCAGCCGCGTCGCCCTGGGAAAAAGGAGGAAAAACCCAGGACGAGCAAGACGCAAACCGCTCTATGAGGTTTTTCTTTCAAATCCTTAAACGCACAGCTACGCTGAAAGGGTTTCACAGTGTCCTCCTAACCGTATACCACCTCCACACACGTATGTATATAGACATATACGGATAAGTGTACACACACGTATCTCGATTTCACCTTCTCTCTCTCCCTCCCTCTCTTTTATGATGATGAGGATTTATTTACCATTAATTTTCTTCTTTTCTTCTTGGTGGGCGTCGCCAGAGTACAGTCCCCCGGGCAATGCAGGCGATGACAGGTTCACCGGGTGGACCGGCGACTCCTGGGTACGGGGCCCTCCGTGGGGAGGACACAGCTTCGCGGTAAATCCAGTCCTCTCCTGCGAGGGGAGGAGCATTCCAGGCACAAGGAGCCACCAGTTCAGACGCCCTAAGGAGGTTCCCGAGGAAGAGCGTGGGAGGCCGGGGTGGCTGAGGCTGACCTGCCCGCTACAAATTGGGAGTTTTCCCACTACCCCGGGTCGGGATGCCAAGCGGTAAGCTCCGGGGGCCCCAGGGGCTCCCTCTCACTTCCGGCCTGCTAGCTCCCACTACTCCCTCAGGTTTGGTAATTTGCTACAACGACTCACAGAACTCGGGAAAGCGCTCTGCTTAGGATTACAGTTTTATTACAGCAAAAAGGATACAAACGAAGAGACGCAGAGCCTGAGGCCTGGGAGCGTTCCCAACGCGGAGCTTCCACGTGCCAAAAAGGGATGCGCTACCCTCGCCCCTGCATGGATGCCTTTCACCAACCGGGAAGCCCGGGGAGCTTCCGAGTCCAGAGCCTTTATCGAAGCCTCATTAAGCAGGCAGGATTGATTGAATCGTGCCTCCCCACCCCCCCACCCCACCCCCCGCCCCGCGCCCTGCAGTCAACTGAGTCCTTCTGGCCTGGCCAACCCCCACCAAAGAGGCACCTCATTAGGTGGTGTGGTCTGGAGCCCTCATCCAAGACACTTCACTCACTGGGGCACGGTCCCAACGTTTTAGAGGCTATCATCTCTCAGGGACCAAGGATAAAGACCAAATGCTTTGGGCAAAGTTAAAGCCTCCGCCCCACAGAGACTTAGAGGGACATGCCAACCAAACGCAACAAGTGATCCCGGACTGGCTCCTGGGCCAGGAAAACAAATGGCAGTAAGGGGCTCTGTTGAGATGATTGGCGAAATCTGAACACGGGCCGTAGATTATAGTATGGGGGTCAAGGTTAAGGAGCTGAGATCAGGCCAGGGTGTTGGAAGGATCATCTGCGCGGGTGTTGCCATCACCGGGAATCGCGACAGGAGTAAGTCGGCGAGAGACAGTGAGCCGGCAGCTAAAATCCCCAAGGAATGAGCGGGTGCGCAGTAGGACGGGAGACCCGCGGCTGGACCGATGGCGGGAAGGAGGTGAGGGAGTGGGTGGTATGCCACTCGAAGCTGAACTCCAGGCTGGGGTCGGGGGCAGTCAGGGAAGATGGACGTTGAGGACCACCGCAGAGAGAAAGAGAACACCCACCGCGCCCCCGTCCCTCCTAGCATTGCTGTCATACATCTCACTTATCCATAAGCTATAATCATCCAGTAGAGCGTTGCCACTATTATTATTTTAAATAAATGGTTATGCGAGATCGGTTAAGCACAAGAAAAAATAGAATATTCGGTTTTACCCTCATGTTATTTCTTCTCGAACGCTCTTCCTTTCTTTCTGTCCATCCGAGTCTCGGATCTATGTAATTTTCCTTCTCCCTGAAGAACTCCTTTTAGCATTTCTTGCAGGGCGGGTCTAGTGCCAACAATTCCCGCAAGTTGTGTTTGACTGGGAAAGTCTTTAAATCCTGGGGCACAGAATTCTAGGTTGCTGTCTTTCCTTTCAAGACTTTAAATATGTCGCTCCACTCTCTCCTCGCTTGCACGGTTTATGAAGAGAAGTCTGATGTAACTCTTACCCTTGTTCCTTTATAGCTAAGGTGGCTTTTCGTTTGTTTGTTTGTGTTTTGGCTTCTTTCAAGATTTTACCTTCAATTTTCTGCAGTTTGAATGGAATATGATGTGCCTAGGTTTAGGCTTTCGATTGGTTTTGTTCTGGTTTTGTTTCTCCTGCTCGGTGTTCTCTCAGCCCCCTATGCTTTGGTCCCTACGGACAGTTCTGGACAGGTATCAGCCATTATTACGTTATTACATTACGTGACATTCCATTACGTATCTCTTCTGTTCCGTTCTCTCTTTCTTCTCCTTCCGGTCTTTCCATGGCTCGTTTGTTACATCACTTGTGGTTGTCCCACGGTTCCTGGATGCTCCTCTTTTTCCTCAGTCTTTTCTTCTGCTTACTTTTCCGTTTGGGGGAGTTTCTATTGACATGTCTCCACGCTCACTGATTCTTTCCTCAGCCATGTCCGGTCTACGGATGAACATTCTTCATCCCTGTTACAAGGTTTTGTTTCGTCTTTCTTTCTAGATTTTCTTTTGATACTTAAGAGTTTCGGCCTCTCTGCTGACATTTCCATTAGAGCGTAGTAATCATAGTTATTATAAATCTCGATCTGATATTGCCCAAATCTGCAATATCGGACTCTGTTTCTGATGCCTGCCCTGTCTCTTTGGACTGTTTTGTTTTGTTTTTCCCTCGCAATCTTTTGTTGAAAGCCGGCCATCACGTACCAGGTCAAAGGAACTGATGTTCTCTCAAGCTGTAATCCCTGGCAAAGCCCCGATGTTAGGCCCAGAGGCAGCGGTGATTCTTTGTATTGGCGTGTGTGCCTCTCCGGTTTTCTGGACGATAATTTGCCCCGCGAACTCTATTCCCTGATGGGTGTAAAACGAGTCGTTGATGTCCACTTTTTCAGTTTTTTCTTGTGGTGAGGACAGGACTGGTGGTTCAGAGCCGTTGACATGCCGGACCCGAAACCAGGATTCGGTCCGAAGTTACTTTAACTTTTAAGATCAATGTAATGCACTACGTTAACAGACTAAAAAGGAAGAAATTACCTCAAAGTTGTTATTGCTGTCGTTAGGTGACATCCAGTCGATTTCGACTCATAACCGACCCCATGTGACAGAGAACTGCCCCATAGGCTTTCCTAGGCTATCATCTTTATGAGAGCGGTTTGCCAGGTCGTTCTCCCAAGGAGCTGCTGGGCGGGTTCGAACTGCCAACCTTGTGGTTAGCAGCCCAAGCACCTAAGTGTTGTGCCACCGGGGCTCCTTGCTCATCTCGAGGGGTATAGAAAAAGCATTTGACGAAATTCAACACCAATTCATGATTTAAAAAACAACCAAGTTTGGAGTAAAATGGAACGTCTACCCGATAACGGGCAGCTAAGAAAATCTAGAGTTGACATACCTCATGGTGAAAGACTGAATATCTTTCCTGTACGATCAACAACAAGGCAAGAAAGTCAGGTTTGCACCAGGTCTACTCAACATTGGACTAGGGAACCAGGGCGACAAGGCAGTAGAAGAAGGAGGTGAAGGAGGAGTAGGAGGAAGAAGAGGATAAGGAGAAGGAGAGGAAGGAGGAGGAGGAGGAGGAGAAGAAGGAAAAGGAGAAAGTGAAGAGGAAGGAGAAGGAGAAAAGACATACAGGGGATTGGAAAAAGCAGCAGTAAACCTCACAATACCCTCAAGGAAAATAACTTCACAAGAAAAACATGTGCAAAACTTTTACAACCGCCTTGTACGAATACACCACGTTTCGTTTTTTCCCGTTCGTCCGTTGACGGATGTGTTGGCTGTTTCCGCCTTTGGGCTATTTTGAAAACTGTTGCAATGAGCGAGTTTAGCTCCTGTGTGGTCTTATGCCTTCACTGGATTCTCTGGGTGGTGCAAATGCTTAACTGCTTGCTGCTAGCGGGAACCTGGAGGTTCACGCCCACCCAGAGGCAGCTTTCATAACAATAAACAGCCTAGGCAACCCTACGGGGGGTGGGGGGGAGGGGCAGCTCTGACTCCAGGGCACCTAACAACTACAATAGGCAGAAGAGCTGGCGAAGGGGCGGGTGTTCAAGGCAAAAGAAAGCGCCTGAGCAAAGTCAGGGAAGGGAGAAGAAAAAGCAGGGTGTGTTTGCAAGGCGGGATTCCCCCGGGCGGTGCAAAGCACTCGACGACGGCTAACCTAAAGGTTGGAAGTCGGAGTCCACCCAGAGGCACCTCGGAAGAAAGGCCTGGCGGTGGTCCGCCTCCAAAGGGTGAGTCATCGAAACGCCCGTGGAGCACAGTTCTACTCGGACACAGGTGGGGTTGTCATGGGGCTGGGATCGATTCAACGGCAACAACTGGTTGGCTGGTATATATACCTAGGAGGGGGAGCGCTGGGTCATACGGTGACTCCATGTTTGTTTGAGTGTCTGAGGAACCGCCGGGCTTCTCCAAAGCAACTGGAACGAACGTGGTGGTACGCTCCCCCCAGCAACGGACGAGGGTTGCACTTTCTGTGCATTCTCATCAAAACGCGCCCTACCTCTTTGTTTTACGCCTTCGTCGCTGGAGTCTAGGGTTTACAGCATCCGTCTCTAACTTATCTCCAGCATTAAAAGCAAAAAACCAAACCCACTGCCCTCGACTCGATTCCGACTCACAGCGGCCCTATAGGACAGAGTAGAACCGCCCCACAGAGTTTCCAAGGAGCTCCTGGCGGATTCCAACCGCCGACCTTTTGGTCAGCAGCCATAGCACTTACCCACTACGCCACCGGGGTTTCCAGCATTACCACCAACTAATACCATCCGACTTGATTAAAAAAACGAAGACAAAACCCAAACCAAACCCGCTGCCATCGAGTCGATTCCAACCCACAGCGACCCTACGGGACAGAGCAGAACCGCCCCGTAGAGTTGCCAAGGAGGGCCCGGCGGATGGGAACTGCCGAGCTCTTGGTGAACAGCCGCAGTGCTTAACCACTAGGCCCCCAGGGTTTCCACTTGGTATATAGAGTGCCAGTGTAACCGTTATACCACTGGAGGTACTCGCACGCTCCCCCCTCTGGTCCTTCGCGCTCTCTATCACTCATACATCTCGTTACACGTATGCACGCGCAATACAAAAGTGTGCCTGTTGTACGTTGTTGTTGCTCTTAGGTGCCATCCGGTCGGTTCCGACTCATAGCGACCCTACGTACGGCGCCATCCCCCCAATCGTCGTTGTGCTTAAGCCACTGTGTCGATCCACCTCACTGAGGGTCTTCCCTCTTTTTCGCTGACCCTCTCTACTTTACCAAGCATGGCGCCCTTCTCCAGGGACTGATCCCTCCTGACGACGCGTCCGAAGTATGTGTGTGGGCGCCGTCCTTGCTTCCAGGAGCATGCTGGTTGTACTTCTTCCAAGACAGGTGCGTTGGTTCTTTTGGCAGTCCACGGTAGTAGTATCGCCAGTATTCTTCTCCGACACGAAGATCCCAAGGCGTCAATTCTCCTTTCGGTCTTCTTTATTCGTCGTCCAGCTTTCGCATGCGTAGGAGGCGATTGCAAAGACCACGGCTTGGGTCAGGCGCACCTCAGTCTCCAAGGCGACGCCTTGGCTTTTCAGCACTTTAAAGAGGCCTTTTGCAGCACATTCGCCCAACGCAAGGCGTCTTTTGACTTCCTGACTGCTGCCTCCGTGGGTGTTGAGCCTGTTGTATAAGGTGTGCGACGTATGTATTCCAGCTGACGAATAGGCCGTACCCGGGTTGATGTGCAGGGCCAGCCCTGAGCCCCGGTGGCAGCGTCCACTTGATGTCCCTGTGCACACGTGGTCAGAGCCCACTAGGGCCAGAGGAGGCGGCGCTTCCCAAAGCGGTGAAACACCGAATTTTCTGCAGCGCGGTGGGTGGACCCCAGGGGGGGCCTGAGCGGCAAACCCGCCCGGTAGGCTTGTTCAGAGGTGTGGCAGACGTGAGGACCCGAGCTGCTGTCTCGCCGGCGAAGAGGAGACATTACTCCGTAAGGCGCCCCGGCTAGAAGACGCGGGCGCCGGATAAACGCAAAAGACAAGGAGAAGCGCGCCATTTCTGCTGCTGTTAGACCGCCGGTTGTGGTCCCCGCAGGGGGGTGCACCGTTCCTGGAGGTACTGCAATACCAGGTCGATGCGTGGAGTGGACGGAGCAAGCTCCTATTCCAACTCCCAGCTCCAAAAATCCATTTAATATATTGTCCTCGGATAGAGGACGTATCAGATATTAAACTGATAAGAACAGATACTACACTTGATCTTAGCCAAAAGGCCGAGAAGCGATGCCGGGCTCCGCCCCCCTCGCCGGGGCACTGCTCCCCTCACACATCTTCAGCTCACGGTGAGCACACACAGCCTCAACCCAGGACTCACCCGCTCTCCTACTTTTGCCACCGTTCTGCTGTCAGAACCTCAGCGAATACGTGGCTTGGCAGGTTGATACTTATTGGGGCCTTTTGCACCTTTTAACTTTTCAGCTCCCCTAGCTTCCGGGCGAAACAGACATTTCTCATTTGCATGAACCGCCCACACGGGCCTTCTCCGGCTCGGCGGGACCGCCCCCTCGCCTTGGAACCCAAACCCAAACCCAAACCCAGCCGCACGTAAATCAACAGAGAGGATGGGGTGGGACAGCTCCTTCAGCCGCGTCGCCCTGGGAAAAAGGAGGAAAAACCCAGGACGAGCAAGACGCAAACCGCTCTATGAGGTTTTTCTTTCAAATCCTTAAACGCACAGCTACGCTGAAAGGGTTTCCCAGTGTCCTCCTAACCGTATACCACCTCCACACACGTATGTATATAGACATATACGGATAAGTGTACACACACGTATCTCGATTTCACCTTCTCTCTCTCCCTCCCTCTCTTTTATGATGATGAGGATTTATTTACCATTAATTTTCTTCTTTTCTTCTTGGTGGGCGTCGCCAGAGTACAGTCCCCCGGGCAATGCAGGCGATGACAGGTTCACCGGGTGGACCGGCGACTCCTGGGTACGGGGCCCTCCGTGGGGAGGACACAGCTTCGCGGTAAATCCAGTCCTCTCCTGCGAGGGGAGGAGCATTCCAGGCACAAGGAGCCACCAGTTCAGACGCCCTAAGGAGGTTCCCGAGGAAGAGCGTGGGAGGCCGGGGTGGCTGAGGCTGACCTGCCCGCTACAAATTGGGAGTTTTCCCACTACCCCGGGTCGGGATGCCAAGCGGTAAGCTCCGGGGGCCCCAGGGGCTCCCTCTCACTTCCGGCCTGCTAGCTCCCACTACTCCCTCAGGTTTGGTAATTTGCTACAACGACTCACAGAACTCGGGAAAGCGCTCTGCTTAGGATTACAGTTTTATTACAGCAAAAAGGATACAAACGAAGAGACGCAGAGCCTGAGGCCTGGGAGCGTTCCCAACGCGGAGCTTCCACGTGCCAAAAAGGGATGCGCTACCCTCGCCCCTGCATGGATGCCTTTCACCAACCGGGAAGCCCGGGGAGCTTCCGAGTCCAGAGCCTTTATCGAAGCCTCATTAAGCAGGCAGGATTGATTGAATCGTGCCTCCCCACCCCCCCACCCCACCCCCCGCCCCGCGCCCTGCAGTCAACTGAGTCCTTCTGGCCTGGCCAACCCCCACCAAAGAGGCACCTCATTAGGTGGTGTGGTCTGGAGCCCTCATCCAAGACACTTCACTCACTGGGGCACGGTCCCAACGTTTTAGAGGCTATCATCTCTCAGGGACCAAGGATAAAGACCAAATGCTTTGGGCAAAGTTAAAGCCTCCGCCCCACAGAGACTTAGAGGGACATGCCAACCAAACGCAACAAGTGATCCCGGACTGGCTCCTGGGCCAGGAAAACAAATGGCAGTAAGGGGCTCTGTTGAGATGATTGGCGAAATCTGAACACGGGCCGTAGATTATAGTATGGGGGTCAAGGTTAAGGAGCTGAGATCAGGCCAGGGTGTTGGAAGGATCATCTGCGCGGGTGTTGCCATCACCGGGAATCGCGACAGGAGTAAGTCGGCGAGAGACAGTGAGCCGGCAGCTAAAATCCCCAAGGAATGAGCGGGTGCGCAGTAGGACGGGAGACCCGCGGCTGGACCGATGGCGGGAAGGAGGTGAGGGAGTGGGTGGTATGCCACTCGAAGCTGAACTCCAGGCTGGGGTCGGGGGCAGTCAGGGAAGATGGACGTTGAGGACCACCGCAGAGAGAAAGAGAACACCCACCGCGCCCCCGTCCCTCCTAGCATTGCTGTCATACATCTCACTTATCCATAAGCTATAATCATCCAGTAGAGCGTTGCCACTATTATTATTTTAAATAAATGGTTATGCGAGATCGGTTAAGCACAAGAAAAAATAGAATATTCGGTTTTACCCTCATGTTATTTCTTCTCGAACGCTCTTCCTTTCTTTCTGTCCATCCGAGTCTCGGATCTATGTAATTTTCCTTCTCCCTGAAGAACTCCTTTTAGCATTTCTTGCAGGGCGGGTCTAGTGCCAACAATTCCCGCAAGTTGTGTTTGACTGGGAAAGTCTTTAAATCCTGGGGCACAGAATTCTAGGTTGCTGTCTTTCCTTTCAAGACTTTAAATATGTCGCTCCACTCTCTCCTCGCTTGCACGGTTTATGAAGAGAAGTCTGATGTAACTCTTACCCTTGTTCCTTTATAGCTAAGGTGGCTTTTCGTTTGTTTGTTTGTGTTTTGGCTTCTTTCAAGATTTTACCTTCAATTTTCTGCAGTTTGAATGGAATATGATGTGCCTAGGTTTAGGCTTTCGATTGGTTTTGTTCTGGTTTTGTTTCTCCTGCTCGGTGTTCTCTCAGCCCCCTATGCTTTGGTCCCTACGGACAGTTCTGGACAGGTATCAGCCATTATTACGTTATTACATTACGTGACATTCCATTACGTATCTCTTCTGTTCCGTTCTCTCTTTCTTCTCCTTCCGGTCTTTCCATGGCTCGTTTGTTACATCACTTGTGGTTGTCCCACGGTTCCTGGATGCTCCTCTTTTTCCTCAGTCTTTTCTTCTGCTTACTTTTCCGTTTGGGGGAGTTTCTATTGACATGTCTCCACGCTCACTGATTCTTTCCTCAGCCATGTCCGGTCTACGGATGAACATTCTTCATCCCTGTTACAAGGTTTTGTTTCGTCTTTCTTTCTAGATTTTCTTTTGATACTTAAGAGTTTCGGCCTCTCTGCTGACATTTCCATTAGAGCGTAGTAATCATAGTTATTATAAATCTCGATCTGATATTGCCCAAATCTGCAATATCGGACTCTGTTTCTGATGCCTGCCCTGTCTCTTTGGACTGTTTTGTTTTGTTTTTCCCTCGCAATCTTTTGTTGAAAGCCGGCCATCACGTACCAGGTCAAAGGAACTGATGTTCTCTCAAGCTGTAATCCCTGGCAAAGCCCCGATGTTAGGCCCAGAGGCAGCGGTGATTCTTTGTATTGGCGTGTGTGCCTCTCCGGTTTTCTGGACGATAATTTGCCCCGCGAACTCTATTCCCTGATGGGTGTAAAACGAGTCGTTGATGTCCACTTTTTCAGTTTTTTCTTGTGGTGAGGACAGGACTGGTGGTTCAGAGCCGTTGACATGCCGGACCCGAAACCAGGATTCGGTCCGAAGTTACTTTAACTTTTAAGATCAATGTAATGCACTACGTTAACAGACTAAAAAGGAAGAAATTACCTCAAAGTTGTTATTGCTGTCGTTAGGTGACATCCAGTCGATTTCGACTCATAACCGACCCCATGTGACAGAGAACTGCCCCATAGGCTTTCCTAGGCTATCATCTTTATGAGAGCGGTTTGCCAGGTCGTTCTCCCAAGGAGCTGCTGGGCGGGTTCGAACTGCCAACCTTGTGGTTAGCAGCCCAAGCACCTAAGTGTTGTGCCACCGGGGCTCCTTGCTCATCTCGAGGGGTATAGAAAAAGCATTTGACGAAATTCAACACCAATTCATGATTTAAAAAACAACCAAGTTTGGAGTAAAATGGAACGTCTACCCGATAACGGGCAGCTAAGAAAATCTAGAGTTGACATACCTCATGGTGAAAGACTGAATATCTTTCCTGTACGATCAACAACAAGGCAAGAAAGTCAGGTTTGCACCAGGTCTACTCAACATTGGACTAGGGAACCAGGGCGACAAGGCAGTAGAAGAAGGAGGTGAAGGAGGAGTAGGAGGAAGAAGAGGATAAGGAGAAGGAGAGGAAGGAGGAGGAGAAGAAGGAAAAGGAGAAAGTGAAGAGGAAGGAGAAGGAGAAAAGACATACAGGGGATTGGAAAAAGCAGCAGTAAACCTCACAATACCCTCAAGGAAAATAACTTCACAAGAAAAACATGTGCAAAACTTTTACAACCGCCTTGTACGAATACACCACGTTTCGTTTTTTCCCGTTCGTCCGTTGACGGATGTGTTGGCTGTTTCCGCCTTTGGGCTATTTTGAAAACTGTTGCAATGAGCGAGTTTAGCTCCTGTGTGGTCTTATGCCTTCACTGGATTCTCTGGGTGGTGCAAATGCTTAACTGCTTGCTGCTAGCGGGAACCTGGAGGTTCACGCCCACCCAGAGGCAGCTTTCATAACAATAAACAGCCTAGGCAACCCTACGGGGGGTGGGGGGGAGGGGCAGCTCTGACTCCAGGGCACCTAACAACTACAATAGGCAGAAGAGCTGGCGAAGGGGCGGGTGTTCAAGGCAAAAGAAAGCGCCTGAGCAAAGTCAGGGAAGGGAGAAGAAAAAGCAGGGTGTGTTTGCAAGGCGGGATTCCCCCGGGCGGTGCAAAGCACTCGACGACGGCTAACCTAAAGGTTGGAAGTCGGAGTCCACCCAGAGGCACCTCGGAAGAAAGGCCTGGCGGTGGTCCGCCTCCAAAGGGTGAGTCATCGAAACGCCCGTGGAGCACAGTTCTACTCGGACACAGGTGGGGTTGTCATGGGGCTGGGATCGATTCAACGGCAACAACTGGTTGGCTGGTATATATACCTAGGAGGGGGAGCGCTGGGTCATACGGTGACTCCATGTTTGTTTGAGTGTCTGAGGAACCGCCGGGCTTCTCCAAAGCAACTGGAACGAACGTGGTGGTACGCTCCCCCCAGCAACGGACGAGGGTTGCACTTTCTGTGCATTCTCATCAAAACGCGCCCTACCTCTTTGTTTTACGCCTTCGTCGCTGGAGTCTAGGGTTTACAGCATCCGTCTCTAACTTATCTCCAGCATTAAAAGCAAAAAACCAAACCCACTGCCCTCGACTCGATTCCGACTCACAGCGGCCCTATAGGACAGAGTAGAACCGCCCCACAGAGTTTCCAAGGAGCTCCTGGCGGATTCCAACCGCCGACCTTTTGGTCAGCAGCCATAGCACTTACCCACTACGCCACCGGGGTTTCCAGCATTACCACCAACTAATACCATCCGACTTGATTAAAAAAACGAAGACAAAACCCAAACCAAACCCGCTGCCATCGAGTCGATTCCAACCCACAGCGACCCTACGGGACAGAGCAGAACCGCCCCGTAGAGTTGCCAAGGAGGGCCCGGCGGATGGGAACTGCCGAGCTCTTGGTGAACAGCCGCAGTGCTTAACCACTAGGCCCCCAGGGTTTCCACTTGGTATATAGAGTGCCAGTGTAACCGTTATACCACTGGAGGTACTCGCACGCTCCCCCCTCTGGTCCTTCGCGCTCTCTATCACTCATACATCTCGTTACACGTATGCACGCGCAATACAAAAGTGTGCCTGTTGTACGTTGTTGTTGCTCTTAGGTGCCATCCGGTCGGTTCCGACTCATAGCGACCCTACGTACGGCGCCATCCCCCCAATCGTCGTTGTGCTTAAGCCACTGTGTCGATCCACCTCACTGAGGGTCTTCCCTCTTTTTCGCTGACCCTCTCTACTTTACCAAGCATGGCGCCCTTCTCCAGGGACTGATCCCTCCTGACGACGCGTCCGAAGTATGTGTGTGGGCGCCGTCCTTGCTTCCAGGAGCATGCTGGTTGTACTTCTTCCAAGACAGGTGCGTTGGTTCTTTTGGCAGTCCACGGTAGTAGTATCGCCAGTATTCTTCTCCGACACGAAGATCCCAAGGCGTCAATTCTCCTTTCGGTCTTCTTTATTCGTCGTCCAGCTTTCGCATGCGTAGGAGGCGATTGCAAAGACCACGGCTTGGGTCAGGCGCACCTCAGTCTCCAAGGCGACGCCTTGGCTTTTCAGCACTTTAAAGAGGCCTTTTGCAGCACATTCGCCCAACGCAAGGCGTCTTTTGACTTCCTGACTGCTGCCTCCGTGGGTGTTGAGCCTGTTGTATAAGGTGTGCGACGTATGTATTCCAGCTGACGAATAGGCCGTACCCGGGTTGATGTGCAGGGCCAGCCCTGAGCCCCGGTGGCAGCGTCCACTTGATGTCCCTGTGCACACGTGGTCAGAGCCCACTAGGGCCAGAGGAGGCGGCGCTTCCCAAAGCGGTGAAACACCGAATTTTCTGCAGCGCGGTGGGTGGACCCCAGGGGGGGCCTGAGCGGCAAACCCGCCCGGTAGGCTTGTTCAGAGGTGTGGCAGACGTGAGGACCCGAGCTGCTGTCTCGCCGGCGAAGAGGAGACATTACTCCGTAAGGCGCCCCGGCTAGAAGACGCGGGCGCCGGATAAACGCAAAAGACAAGGAGAAGCGCGCCATTTCTGCTGCTGTTAGACCGCCGGTTGTGGTCCCCGCAGGGGGGTGCACCGTTCCTGGAGGTACTGCAATACCAGGTCGATGCGTGGAGTGGACGGAGCAAGCTCCTATTCCAACTCCCAGCTCCAAAAATCCATTTAATATATTGTCCTCGGATAGAGGACGTATCAGATATTAAACTGATAAGAACAGATACTACACTTGATCTTAGCCAAAAGGCCGAGAAGCGATGCCGGGCTCCGCCCCCCTCGCCGGGGCACTGCTCCCCTCACACATCTTCAGCTCACGGTGAGCACACACAGCCTCAACCCAGGACTCACCCGCTCTCCTACTTTTGCCACCGTTCTGCTGTCAGAACCTCAGCGAATACGTGGCTTGGCAGGTTGATACTTATTGGGGCCTTTTGCACCTTTTAACTTTTCAGCTCCCCTAGCTTCCGGGCGAAACAGACATTTCTCATTTGCATGAACCGCCCACACGGGCCTTCTCCGGCTCGGCGGGACCGCCCCCTCGCCTTGGAACCCAAACCCAAACCCAAACCCAGCCGCACGTAAATCAACAGAGAGGATGGGGTGGGACAGCTCCTTCAGCCGCGTCGCCCTGGGAAAAAGGAGGAAAAACCCAGGACGAGCAAGACGCAAACCGCTCTATGAGGTTTTTCTTTCAAATCCTTAAACGCACAGCTACGCTGAAAGGGTTTCACAGTGTCCTCCTAACCGTATACCACCTCCACACACGTATGTATATAGACATATACGGATAAGTGTACACACACGTATCTCGATTTCACCTTCTCTCTCTCCCTCCCTCTCTTTTATGATGATGAGGATTTATTTACCATTAATTTTCTTCTTTTCTTCTTGGTGGGCGTCGCCAGAGTACAGTCCCCCGGGCAATGCAGGCGATGACAGGTTCACCGGGTGGACCGGCGACTCCTGGGTACGGGGCCCTCCGTGGGGAGGACACAGCTTCGCGGTAAATCCAGTCCTCTCCTGCGAGGGGAGGAGCATTCCAGGCACAAGGAGCCACCAGTTCAGACGCCCTAAGGAGGTTCCCGAGGAAGAGCGTGGGAGGCCGGGGTGGCTGAGGCTGACCTGCCCGCTACAAATTGGGAGTTTTCCCACTACCCCGGGTCGGGATGCCAAGCGGTAAGCTCCGGGGGCCCCAGGGGCTCCCTCTCACTTCCGGCCTGCTAGCTCCCACTACTCCCTCAGGTTTGGTAATTTGCTACAACGACTCACAGAACTCGGGAAAGCGCTCTGCTTAGGATTACAGTTTTATTACAGCAAAAAGGATACAAACGAAGAGACGCAGAGCCTGAGGCCTGGGAGCGTTCCCAACGCGGAGCTTCCACGTGCCAAAAAGGGATGCGCTACCCTCGCCCCTGCATGGATGCCTTTCACCAACCGGGAAGCCCGGGGAGCTTCCGAGTCCAGAGCCTTTATCGAAGCCTCATTAAGCAGGCAGGATTGATTGAATCGTGCCTCCCCACCCCCCCACCCCACCCCCCGCCCCGCGCCCTGCAGTCAACTGAGTCCTTCTGGCCTGGCCAACCCCCACCAAAGAGGCACCTCATTAGGTGGTGTGGTCTGGAGCCCTCATCCAAGACACTTCACTCACTGGGGCACGGTCCCAACGTTTTAGAGGCTATCATCTCTCAGGGACCAAGGATAAAGACCAAATGCTTTGGGCAAAGTTAAAGCCTCCGCCCCACAGAGACTTAGAGGGACATGCCAACCAAACGCAACAAGTGATCCCGGACTGGCTCCTGGGCCAGGAAAACAAATGGCAGTAAGGGGCTCTGTTGAGATGATTGGCGAAATCTGAACACGGGCCGTAGATTATAGTATGGGGGTCAAGGTTAAGGAGCTGAGATCAGGCCAGGGTGTTGGAAGGATCATCTGCGCGGGTGTTGCCATCACCGGGAATCGCGACAGGAGTAAGTCGGCGAGAGACAGTGAGCCGGCAGCTAAAATCCCCAAGGAATGAGCGGGTGCGCAGTAGGACGGGAGACCCGCGGCTGGACCGATGGCGGGAAGGAGGTGAGGGAGTGGGTGGTATGCCACTCGAAGCTGAACTCCAGGCTGGGGTCGGGGGCAGTCAGGGAAGATGGACGTTGAGGACCACCGCAGAGAGAAAGAGAACACCCACCGCGCCCCCGTCCCTCCTAGCATTGCTGTCATACATCTCACTTATCCATAAGCTATAATCATCCAGTAGAGCGTTGCCACTATTATTATTTTAAATAAATGGTTATGCGAGATCGGTTAAGCACAAGAAAAAATAGAATATTCGGTTTTACCCTCATGTTATTTCTTCTCGAACGCTCTTCCTTTCTTTCTGTCCATCCGAGTCTCGGATCTATGTAATTTTCCTTCTCCCTGAAGAACTCCTTTTAGCATTTCTTGCAGGGCGGGTCTAGTGCCAACAATTCCCGCAAGTTGTGTTTGACTGGGAAAGTCTTTAAATCCTGGGGCACAGAATTCTAGGTTGCTGTCTTTCCTTTCAAGACTTTAAATATGTCGCTCCACTCTCTCCTCGCTTGCACGGTTTATGAAGAGAAGTCTGATGTAACTCTTACCCTTGTTCCTTTATAGCTAAGGTGGCTTTTCGTTTGTTTGTTTGTGTTTTGGCTTCTTTCAAGATTTTACCTTCAATTTTCTGCAGTTTGAATGGAATATGATGTGCCTAGGTTTAGGCTTTCGATTGGTTTTGTTCTGGTTTTGTTTCTCCTGCTCGGTGTTCTCTCAGCCCCCTATGCTTTGGTCCCTACGGACAGTTCTGGACAGGTATCAGCCATTATTACGTTATTACATTACGTGACATTCCATTACGTATCTCTTCTGTTCCGTTCTCTCTTTCTTCTCCTTCCGGTCTTTCCATGGCTCGTTTGTTACATCACTTGTGGTTGTCCCACGGTTCCTGGATGCTCCTCTTTTTCCTCAGTCTTTTCTTCTGCTTACTTTTCCGTTTGGGGGAGTTTCTATTGACATGTCTCCACGCTCACTGATTCTTTCCTCAGCCATGTCCGGTCTACGGATGAACATTCTTCATCCCTGTTACAAGGTTTTGTTTCGTCTTTCTTTCTAGATTTTCTTTTGATACTTAAGAGTTTCGGCCTCTCTGCTGACATTTCCATTAGAGCGTAGTAATCATAGTTATTATAAATCTCGATCTGATATTGCCCAAATCTGCAATATCGGACTCTGTTTCTGATGCCTGCCCTGTCTCTTTGGACTGTTTTGTTTTGTTTTTCCCTCGCAATCTTTTGTTGAAAGCCGGCCATCACGTACCAGGTCAAAGGAACTGATGTTCTCTCAAGCTGTAATCCCTGGCAAAGCCCCGATGTTAGGCCCAGAGGCAGCGGTGATTCTTTGTATTGGCGTGTGTGCCTCTCCGGTTTTCTGGACGATAATTTGCCCCGCGAACTCTATTCCCTGATGGGTGTAAAACGAGTCGTTGATGTCCACTTTTTCAGTTTTTTCTTGTGGTGAGGACAGGACTGGTGGTTCAGAGCCGTTGACATGCCGGACCCGAAACCAGGATTCGGTCCGAAGTTACTTTAACTTTTAAGATCAATGTAATGCACTACGTTAACAGACTAAAAAGGAAGAAATTACCTCAAAGTTGTTATTGCTGTCGTTAGGTGACATCCAGTCGATTTCGACTCATAACCGACCCCATGTGACAGAGAACTGCCCCATAGGCTTTCCTAGGCTATCATCTTTATGAGAGCGGTTTGCCAGGTCGTTCTCCCAAGGAGCTGCTGGGCGGGTTCGAACTGCCAACCTTGTGGTTAGCAGCCCAAGCACCTAAGTGTTGTGCCACCGGGGCTCCTTGCTCATCTCGAGGGGTATAGAAAAAGCATTTGACGAAATTCAACACCAATTCATGATTTAAAAAACAACCAAGTTTGGAGTAAAATGGAACGTCTACCCGATAACGGGCAGCTAAGAAAATCTAGAGTTGACATACCTCATGGTGAAAGACTGAATATCTTTCCTGTACGATCAACAACAAGGCAAGAAAGTCAGGTTTGCACCAGGTCTACTCAACATTGGACTAGGGAACCAGGGCGACAAGGCAGTAGAAGAAGGAGGTGAAGGAGGAGTAGGAGGAAGAAGAGGATAAGGAGAAGGAGAGGAAGGAGGAGGAGAAGAAGGAAAAGGAGAAAGTGAAGAGGAAGGAGAAGGAGAAAAGACATACAGGGGATTGGAAAAAGCAGCAGTAAACCTCACAATACCCTCAAGGAAAATAACTTCACAAGAAAAACATGTGCAAAACTTTTACAACCGCCTTGTACGAATACACCACGTTTCGTTTTTTCCCGTTCGTCCGTTGACGGATGTGTTGGCTGTTTCCGCCTTTGGGCTATTTTGAAAACTGTTGCAATGAGCGAGTTTAGCTCCTGTGTGGTCTTATGCCTTCACTGGATTCTCTGGGTGGTGCAAATGCTTAACTGCTTGCTGCTAGCGGGAACCTGGAGGTTCACGCCCACCCAGAGGCAGCTTTCATAACAATAAACAGCCTAGGCAACCCTACGGGGGGTGGGGGGGAGGGGCAGCTCTGACTCCAGGGCACCTAACAACTACAATAGGCAGAAGAGCTGGCGAAGGGGCGGGTGTTCAAGGCAAAAGAAAGCGCCTGAGCAAAGTCAGGGAAGGGAGAAGAAAAAGCAGGGTGTGTTTGCAAGGCGGGATTCCCCCGGGCGGTGCAAAGCACTCGACGACGGCTAACCTAAAGGTTGGAAGTCGGAGTCCACCCAGAGGCACCTCGGAAGAAAGGCCTGGCGGTGGTCCGCCTCCAAAGGGTGAGTCATCGAAACGCCCGTGGAGCACAGTTCTACTCGGACACAGGTGGGGTTGTCATGGGGCTGGGATCGATTCAACGGCAACAACTGGTTGGCTGGTATATATACCTAGGAGGGGGAGCGCTGGGTCATACGGTGACTCCATGTTTGTTTGAGTGTCTGAGGAACCGCCGGGCTTCTCCAAAGCAACTGGAACGAACGTGGTGGTACGCTCCCCCCAGCAACGGACGAGGGTTGCACTTTCTGTGCATTCTCATCAAAACGCGCCCTACCTCTTTGTTTTACGCCTTCGTCGCTGGAGTCTAGGGTTTACAGCATCCGTCTCTAACTTATCTCCAGCATTAAAAGCAAAAAACCAAACCCACTGCCCTCGACTCGATTCCGACTCACAGCGGCCCTATAGGACAGAGTAGAACCGCCCCACAGAGTTTCCAAGGAGCTCCTGGCGGATTCCAACCGCCGACCTTTTGGTCAGCAGCCATAGCACTTACCCACTACGCCACCGGGGTTTCCAGCATTACCACCAACTAATACCATCCGACTTGATTAAAAAAACGAAGACAAAACCCAAACCAAACCCGCTGCCATCGAGTCGATTCCAACCCACAGCGACCCTACGGGACAGAGCAGAACCGCCCCGTAGAGTTGCCAAGGAGGGCCCGGCGGATGGGAACTGCCGAGCTCTTGGTGAACAGCCGCAGTGCTTAACCACTAGGCCCCCAGGGTTTCCACTTGGTATATAGAGTGCCAGTGTAACCGTTATACCACTGGAGGTACTCGCACGCTCCCCCCTCTGGTCCTTCGCGCTCTCTATCACTCATACATCTCGTTACACGTATGCACGCGCAATACAAAAGTGTGCCTGTTGTACGTTGTTGTTGCTCTTAGGTGCCATCCGGTCGGTTCCGACTCATAGCGACCCTACGTACGGCGCCATCCCCCCAATCGTCGTTGTGCTTAAGCCACTGTGTCGATCCACCTCACTGAGGGTCTTCCCTCTTTTTCGCTGACCCTCTCTACTTTACCAAGCATGGCGCCCTTCTCCAGGGACTGATCCCTCCTGACGACGCGTCCGAAGTATGTGTGTGGGCGCCGTCCTTGCTTCCAGGAGCATGCTGGTTGTACTTCTTCCAAGACAGGTGCGTTGGTTCTTTTGGCAGTCCACGGTAGTAGTATCGCCAGTATTCTTCTCCGACACGAAGATCCCAAGGCGTCAATTCTCCTTTCGGTCTTCTTTATTCGTCGTCCAGCTTTCGCATGCGTAGGAGGCGATTGCAAAGACCACGGCTTGGGTCAGGCGCACCTCAGTCTCCAAGGCGACGCCTTGGCTTTTCAGCACTTTAAAGAGGCCTTTTGCAGCACATTCGCCCAACGCAAGGCGTCTTTTGACTTCCTGACTGCTGCCTCCGTGGGTGTTGAGCCTGTTGTATAAGGTGTGCGACGTATGTATTCCAGCTGACGAATAGGCCGTACCCGGGTTGATGTGCAGGGCCAGCCCTGAGCCCCGGTGGCAGCGTCCACTTGATGTCCCTGTGCACACGTGGTCAGAGCCCACTAGGGCCAGAGGAGGCGGCGCTTCCCAAAGCGGTGAAACACCGAATTTTCTGCAGCGCGGTGGGTGGACCCCAGGGGGGGCCTGAGCGGCAAACCCGCCCGGTAGGCTTGTTCAGAGGTGTGGCAGACGTGAGGACCCGAGCTGCTGTCTCGCCGGCGAAGAGGAGACATTACTCCGTAAGGCGCCCCGGCTAGAAGACGCGGGCGCCGGATAAACGCAAAAGACAAGGAGAAGCGCGCCATTTCTGCTGCTGTTAGACCGCCGGTTGTGGTCCCCGCAGGGGGGTGCACCGTTCCTGGAGGTACTGCAATACCAGGTCGATGCGTGGAGTGGACGGAGCAAGCTCCTATTCCAACTCCCAGCTCCAAAAATCCATTTAATATATTGTCCTCGGATAGAGGACGTATCAGATATTAAACTGATAAGAACAGATACTACACTTGATCTTAGCCAAAAGGCCGAGAAGCGATGCCGGGCTCCGCCCCCCTCGCCGGGGCACTGCTCCCCTCACACATCTTCAGCTCACGGTGAGCACACACAGCCTCAACCCAGGACTCACCCGCTCTCCTACTTTTGCCACCGTTCTGCTGTCAGAACCTCAGCGAATACGTGGCTTGGCAGGTTGATACTTATTGGGGCCTTTTGCACCTTTTAACTTTTCAGCTCCCCTAGCTTCCGGGCGAAACAGACATTTCTCATTTGCATGAACCGCCCACACGGGCCTTCTCCGGCTCGGCGGGACCGCCCCCTCGCCTTGGAACCCAAACCCAAACCCAAACCCAGCCGCACGTAAATCAACAGAGAGGATGGGGTGGGACAGCTCCTTCAGCCGCGTCGCCCTGGGAAAAAGGAGGAAAAACCCAGGACGAGCAAGACGCAAACCGCTCTATGAGGTTTTTCTTTCAAATCCTTAAACGCACAGCTACGCTGAAAGGGTTTCCCAGTGTCCTCCTAACCGTATACCACCTCCACACACGTATGTATATAGACATATACGGATAAGTGTACACACACGTATCTCGATTTCACCTTCTCTCTCTCCCTCCCTCTCTTTTATGATGATGAGGATTTATTTACCATTAATTTTCTTCTTTTCTTCTTGGTGGGCGTCGCCAGAGTACAGTCCCCCGGGCAATGCAGGCGATGACAGGTTCACCGGGTGGACCGGCGACTCCTGGGTACGGGGCCCTCCGTGGGGAGGACACAGCTTCGCGGTAAATCCAGTCCTCTCCTGCGAGGGGAGGAGCATTCCAGGCACAAGGAGCCACCAGTTCAGACGCCCTAAGGAGGTTCCCGAGGAAGAGCGTGGGAGGCCGGGGTGGCTGAGGCTGACCTGCCCGCTACAAATTGGGAGTTTTCCCACTACCCCGGGTCGGGATGCCAAGCGGTAAGCTCCGGGGGCCCCAGGGGCTCCCTCTCACTTCCGGCCTGCTAGCTCCCACTACTCCCTCAGGTTTGGTAATTTGCTACAACGACTCACAGAACTCGGGAAAGCGCTCTGCTTAGGATTACAGTTTTATTACAGCAAAAAGGATACAAACGAAGAGACGCAGAGCCTGAGGCCTGGGAGCGTTCCCAACGCGGAGCTTCCACGTGCCAAAAAGGGATGCGCTACCCTCGCCCCTGCATGGATGCCTTTCACCAACCGGGAAGCCCGGGGAGCTTCCGAGTCCAGAGCCTTTATCGAAGCCTCATTAAGCAGGCAGGATTGATTGAATCGTGCCTCCCCACCCCCCCACCCCACCCCCCGCCCCGCGCCCTGCAGTCAACTGAGTCCTTCTGGCCTGGCCAACCCCCACCAAAGAGGCACCTCATTAGGTGGTGTGGTCTGGAGCCCTCATCCAAGACACTTCACTCACTGGGGCACGGTCCCAACGTTTTAGAGGCTATCATCTCTCAGGGACCAAGGATAAAGACCAAATGCTTTGGGCAAAGTTAAAGCCTCCGCCCCACAGAGACTTAGAGGGACATGCCAACCAAACGCAACAAGTGATCCCGGACTGGCTCCTGGGCCAGGAAAACAAATGGCAGTAAGGGGCTCTGTTGAGATGATTGGCGAAATCTGAACACGGGCCGTAGATTATAGTATGGGGGTCAAGGTTAAGGAGCTGAGATCAGGCCAGGGTGTTGGAAGGATCATCTGCGCGGGTGTTGCCATCACCGGGAATCGCGACAGGAGTAAGTCGGCGAGAGACAGTGAGCCGGCAGCTAAAATCCCCAAGGAATGAGCGGGTGCGCAGTAGGACGGGAGACCCGCGGCTGGACCGATGGCGGGAAGGAGGTGAGGGAGTGGGTGGTATGCCACTCGAAGCTGAACTCCAGGCTGGGGTCGGGGGCAGTCAGGGAAGATGGACGTTGAGGACCACCGCAGAGAGAAAGAGAACACCCACCGCGCCCCCGTCCCTCCTAGCATTGCTGTCATACATCTCACTTATCCATAAGCTATAATCATCCAGTAGAGCGTTGCCACTATTATTATTTTAAATAAATGGTTATGCGAGATCGGTTAAGCACAAGAAAAAATAGAATATTCGGTTTTACCCTCATGTTATTTCTTCTCGAACGCTCTTCCTTTCTTTCTGTCCATCCGAGTCTCGGATCTATGTAATTTTCCTTCTCCCTGAAGAACTCCTTTTAGCATTTCTTGCAGGGCGGGTCTAGTGCCAACAATTCCCGCAAGTTGTGTTTGACTGGGAAAGTCTTTAAATCCTGGGGCACAGAATTCTAGGTTGCTGTCTTTCCTTTCAAGACTTTAAATATGTCGCTCCACTCTCTCCTCGCTTGCACGGTTTATGAAGAGAAGTCTGATGTAACTCTTACCCTTGTTCCTTTATAGCTAAGGTGGCTTTTCGTTTGTTTGTTTGTGTTTTGGCTTCTTTCAAGATTTTACCTTCAATTTTCTGCAGTTTGAATGGAATATGATGTGCCTAGGTTTAGGCTTTCGATTGGTTTTGTTCTGGTTTTGTTTCTCCTGCTCGGTGTTCTCTCAGCCCCCTATGCTTTGGTCCCTACGGACAGTTCTGGACAGGTATCAGCCATTATTACGTTATTACATTACGTGACATTCCATTACGTATCTCTTCTGTTCCGTTCTCTCTTTCTTCTCCTTCCGGTCTTTCCATGGCTCGTTTGTTACATCACTTGTGGTTGTCCCACGGTTCCTGGATGCTCCTCTTTTTCCTCAGTCTTTTCTTCTGCTTACTTTTCCGTTTGGGGGAGTTTCTATTGACATGTCTCCACGCTCACTGATTCTTTCCTCAGCCATGTCCGGTCTACGGATGAACATTCTTCATCCCTGTTACAAGGTTTTGTTTCGTCTTTCTTTCTAGATTTTCTTTTGATACTTAAGAGTTTCGGCCTCTCTGCTGACATTTCCATTAGAGCGTAGTAATCATAGTTATTATAAATCTCGATCTGATATTGCCCAAATCTGCAATATCGGACTCTGTTTCTGATGCCTGCCCTGTCTCTTTGGACTGTTTTGTTTTGTTTTTCCCTCGCAATCTTTTGTTGAAAGCCGGCCATCACGTACCAGGTCAAAGGAACTGATGTTCTCTCAAGCTGTAATCCCTGGCAAAGCCCCGATGTTAGGCCCAGAGGCAGCGGTGATTCTTTGTATTGGCGTGTGTGCCTCTCCGGTTTTCTGGACGATAATTTGCCCCGCGAACTCTATTCCCTGATGGGTGTAAAACGAGTCGTTGATGTCCACTTTTTCAGTTTTTTCTTGTGGTGAGGACAGGACTGGTGGTTCAGAGCCGTTGACATGCCGGACCCGAAACCAGGATTCGGTCCGAAGTTACTTTAACTTTTAAGATCAATGTAATGCACTACGTTAACAGACTAAAAAGGAAGAAATTACCTCAAAGTTGTTATTGCTGTCGTTAGGTGACATCCAGTCGATTTCGACTCATAACCGACCCCATGTGACAGAGAACTGCCCCATAGGCTTTCCTAGGCTATCATCTTTATGAGAGCGGTTTGCCAGGTCGTTCTCCCAAGGAGCTGCTGGGCGGGTTCGAACTGCCAACCTTGTGGTTAGCAGCCCAAGCACCTAAGTGTTGTGCCACCGGGGCTCCTTGCTCATCTCGAGGGGTATAGAAAAAGCATTTGACGAAATTCAACACCAATTCATGATTTAAAAAACAACCAAGTTTGGAGTAAAATGGAACGTCTACCCGATAACGGGCAGCTAAGAAAATCTAGAGTTGACATACCTCATGGTGAAAGACTGAATATCTTTCCTGTACGATCAACAACAAGGCAAGAAAGTCAGGTTTGCACCAGGTCTACTCAACATTGGACTAGGGAACCAGGGCGACAAGGCAGTAGAAGAAGGAGGTGAAGGAGGAGTAGGAGGAAGAAGAGGATAAGGAGAAGGAGAGGAAGGAGGAGGAGGAGGAGGAGAAGAAGGAAAAGGAGAAAGTGAAGAGGAAGGAGAAGGAGAAAAGACATACAGGGGATTGGAAAAAGCAGCAGTAAACCTCACAATACCCTCAAGGAAAATAACTTCACAAGAAAAACATGTGCAAAACTTTTACAACCGCCTTGTACGAATACACCACGTTTCGTTTTTTCCCGTTCGTCCGTTGACGGATGTGTTGGCTGTTTCCGCCTTTGGGCTATTTTGAAAACTGTTGCAATGAGCAAGTTTAGCTCCTGTGTGGTCTTATGCCTTCACTGGATTCTCTGGGTGGTGCAAATGCTTAACTGCTTGCTGCTAGCGGGAACCTGGAGGTTCACGCCCACCCAGAGGCAGCTTTCATAACAATAAACAGCCTAGGCAACCCTACGGGGGGTGGGGGGGAGGGGCAGCTCTGACTCCAGGGCACCTAACAACTACAATAGGCAGAAGAGCTGGCGAAGGGGCGGGTGTTCAAGGCAAAAGAAAGCGCCTGAGCAAAGTCAGGGAAGGGAGAAGAAAAAGCAGGGTGTGTTTGCAAGGCGGGATTCCCCCGGGCGGTGCAAAGCACTCGACGACGGCTAACCTAAAGGTTGGAAGTCGGAGTCCACCCAGAGGCACCTCGGAAGAAAGGCCTGGCGGTGGTCCGCCTCCAAAGGGTGAGTCATCGAAACGCCCGTGGAGCACAGTTCTACTCGGACACAGGTGGGGTTGTCATGGGGCTGGGATCGATTCAACGGCAACAACTGGTTGGCTGGTATATATACCTAGGAGGGGGAGCGCTGGGTCATACGGTGACTCCATGTTTGTTTGAGTGTCTGAGGAACCGCCGGGCTTCTCCAAAGCAACTGGAACGAACGTGGTGGTACGCTCCCCCCAGCAACGGACGAGGGTTGCACTTTCTGTGCATTCTCATCAAAACGCGCCCTACCTCTTTGTTTTACGCCTTCGTCGCTGGAGTCTAGGGTTTACAGCATCCGTCTCTAACTTATCTCCAGCATTAAAAGCAAAAAACCAAACCCACTGCCCTCGACTCGATTCCGACTCACAGCGGCCCTATAGGACAGAGTAGAACCGCCCCACAGAGTTTCCAAGGAGCTCCTGGCGGATTCCAACCGCCGACCTTTTGGTCAGCAGCCATAGCACTTACCCACTACGCCACCGGGGTTTCCAGCATTACCACCAACTAATACCATCCGACTTGATTAAAAAAACGAAGACAAAACCCAAACCAAACCCGCTGCCATCGAGTCGATTCCAACCCACAGCGACCCTACGGGACAGAGCAGAACCGCCCCGTAGAGTTGCCAAGGAGGGCCCGGCGGATGGGAACTGCCGAGCTCTTGGTGAACAGCCGCAGTGCTTAACCACTAGGCCCCCAGGGTTTCCACTTGGTATATAGAGTGCCAGTGTAACCGTTATACCACTGGAGGTACTCGCACGCTCCCCCCTCTGGTCCTTCGCGCTCTCTATCACTCATACATCTCGTTACACGTATGCACGCGCAATACAAAAGTGTGCCTGTTGTACGTTGTTGTTGCTCTTAGGTGCCATCCGGTCGGTTCCGACTCATAGCGACCCTACGTACGGCGCCATCCCCCCAATCGTCGTTGTGCTTAAGCCACTGTGTCGATCCACCTCACTGAGGGTCTTCCCTCTTTTTCGCTGACCCTCTCTACTTTACCAAGCATGGCGCCCTTCTCCAGGGACTGATCCCTCCTGACGACGCGTCCGAAGTATGTGTGTGGGCGCCGTCCTTGCTTCCAGGAGCATGCTGGTTGTACTTCTTCCAAGACAGGTGCGTTGGTTCTTTTGGCAGTCCACGGTAGTAGTATCGCCAGTATTCTTCTCCGACACGAAGATCCCAAGGCGTCAATTCTCCTTTCGGTCTTCTTTATTCGTCGTCCAGCTTTCGCATGCGTAGGAGGCGATTGCAAAGACCACGGCTTGGGTCAGGCGCACCTCAGTCTCCAAGGCGACGCCTTGGCTTTTCAGCACTTTAAAGAGGCCTTTTGCAGCACATTCGCCCAACGCAAGGCGTCTTTTGACTTCCTGACTGCTGCCTCCGTGGGTGTTGAGCCTGTTGTATAAGGTGTGCGACGTATGTATTCCAGCTGACGAATAGGCCGTACCCGGGTTGATGTGCAGGGCCAGCCCTGAGCCCCGGTGGCAGCGTCCACTTGATGTCCCTGTGCACACGTGGTCAGAGCCCACTAGGGCCAGAGGAGGCGGCGCTTCCCAAAGCGGTGAAACACCGAATTTTCTGCAGCGCGGTGGGTGGACCCCAGGGGGGGCCTGAGCGGCAAACCCGCCCGGTAGGCTTGTTCAGAGGTGTGGCAGACGTGAGGACCCGAGCTGCTGTCTCGCCGGCGAAGAGGAGACATTACTCCGTAAGGCGCCCCGGCTAGAAGACGCGGGCGCCGGATAAACGCAAAAGACAAGGAGAAGCGCGCCATTTCTGCTGCTGTTAGACCGCCGGTTGTGGTCCCCGCAGGGGGGTGCACCGTTCCTGGAGGTACTGCAATACCAGGTCGATGCGTGGAGTGGACGGAGCAAGCTCCTATTCCAACTCCCAGCTCCAAAAATCCATTTAATATATTGTCCTCGGATAGAGGACGTATCAGATATTAAACTGATAAGAACAGATACTACACTTGATCTTAGCCAAAAGGCCGAGAAGCGATGCCGGGCTCCGCCCCCCTCGCCGGGGCACTGCTCCCCTCACACATCTTCAGCTCACGGTGAGCACACACAGCCTCAACCCAGGACTCACCCGCTCTCCTACTTTTGCCACCGTTCTGCTGTCAGAACCTCAGCGAATACGTGGCTTGGCAGGTTGATACTTATTGGGGCCTTTTGCACCTTTTAACTTTTCAGCTCCCCTAGCTTCCGGGCGAAACAGACATTTCTCATTTGCATGAACCGCCCACACGGGCCTTCTCCGGCTCGGCGGGACCGCCCCCTCGCCTTGGAACCCAAACCCAAACACAAACCCAGCCGCACGTAAATCAACAGAGAGGATGGGGTGGGACAGCTCCTTCAGCCGCGTCGCCCTGGGAAAAAGGAGGAAAAACCCAGGACGAGCAAGACGCAAACCGCTCTATGAGGTTTTTCTTTCAAATCCTTAAACGCACAGCTACGCTGAAAGGGTTTCCCAGTGTCCTCCTAACCGTATACCACCTCCACACACGTATGTATATAGACATATACGGATAAGTGTACACACACGTATCTCGATTTCACCTTCTCTCTCTCCCTCCCTCTCTTTTATGATGATGAGGATTTATTTACCATTAATTTTCTTCTTTTCTTCTTGGTGGGCGTCGCCAGAGTACAGTCCCCCGGGCAATGCAGGCGATGACAGGTTCACCGGGTGGACCGGCGACTCCTGGGTACGGGGCCCTCCGTGGGGAGGACACAGCTTCGCGGTAAATCCAGTCCTCTCCTGCGAGGGGAGGAGCATTCCAGGCACAAGGAGCCACCAGTTCAGACGCCCTAAGGAGGTTCCCGAGGAAGAGCGTGGGAGGCCGGGGTGGCTGAGGCTGACCTGCCCGCTACAAATTGGGAGTTTTCCCACTACCCCGGGTCGGGATGCCAAGCGGTAAGCTCCGGGGGCCCCAGGGGCTCCCTCTCACTTCCGGCCTGCTAGCTCCCACTACTCCCTCAGGTTTGGTAATTTGCTACAACGACTCACAGAACTCGGGAAAGCGCTCTGCTTAGGATTACAGTTTTATTACAGCAAAAAGGATACAAACGAAGAGACGCAGAGCCTGAGGCCTGGGAGCGTTCCCAACGCGGAGCTTCCACGTGCCAAAAAGGGATGCGCTACCCTCGCCCCTGCATGGATGCCTTTCACCAACCGGGAAGCCCGGGGAGCTTCCGAGTCCAGAGCCTTTATCGAAGCCTCATTAAGCAGGCAGGATTGATTGAATCGTGCCTCCCCACCCCCCCACCCCACCCCCCGCCCCGCGCCCTGCAGTCAACTGAGTCCTTCTGGCCTGGCCAACCCCCACCAAAGAGGCACCTCATTAGGTGGTGTGGTCTGGAGCCCTCATCCAAGACACTTCACTCACTGGGGCACGGTCCCAACGTTTTAGAGGCTATCATCTCTCAGGGACCAAGGATAAAGACCAAATGCTTTGGGCAAAGTTAAAGCCTCCGCCCCACAGAGACTTAGAGGGACATGCCAACCAAACGCAACAAGTGATCCCGGACTGGCTCCTGGGCCAGGAAAACAAATGGCAGTAAGGGGCTCTGTTGAGATGATTGGCGAAATCTGAACACGGGCCGTAGATTATAGTATGGGGGTCAAGGTTAAGGAGCTGAGATCAGGCCAGGGTGTTGGAAGGATCATCTGCGCGGGTGTTGCCATCACCGGGAATCGCGACAGGAGTAAGTCGGCGAGAGACAGTGAGCCGGCAGCTAAAATCCCCAAGGAATGAGCGGGTGCGCAGTAGGACGGGAGACCCGCGGCTGGACCGATGGCGGGAAGGAGGTGAGGGAGTGGGTGGTATGCCACTCGAAGCTGAACTCCAGGCTGGGGTCGGGGGCAGTCAGGGAAGATGGACGTTGAGGACCACCGCAGAGAGAAAGAGAACACCCACCGCGCCCCCGTCCCTCCTAGCATTGCTGTCATACATCTCACTTATCCATAAGCTATAATCATCCAGTAGAGCGTTGCCACTATTATTATTTTAAATAAATGGTTATGCGAGATCGGTTAAGCACAAGAAAAAATAGAATATTCGGTTTTACCCTCATGTTATTTCTTCTCGAACGCTCTTCCTTTCTTTCTGTCCATCCGAGTCTCGGATCTATGTAATTTTCCTTCTCCCTGAAGAACTCCTTTTAGCATTTCTTGCAGGGCGGGTCTAGTGCCAACAATTCCCGCAAGTTGTGTTTGACTGGGAAAGTCTTTAAATCCTGGGGCACAGAATTCTAGGTTGCTGTCTTTCCTTTCAAGACTTTAAATATGTCGCTCCACTCTCTCCTCGCTTGCACGGTTTATGAAGAGAAGTCTGATGTAACTCTTACCCTTGTTCCTTTATAGCTAAGGTGGCTTTTCGTTTGTTTGTTTGTGTTTTGGCTTCTTTCAAGATTTTACCTTCAATTTTCTGCAGTTTGAATGGAATATGATGTGCCTAGGTTTAGGCTTTCGATTGGTTTTGTTCTGGTTTTGTTTCTCCTGCTCGGTGTTCTCTCAGCCCCCTATGCTTTGGTCCCTACGGACAGTTCTGGACAGGTATCAGCCATTATTACGTTATTACATTACGTGACATTCCATTACGTATCTCTTCTGTTCCGTTCTCTCTTTCTTCTCCTTCCGGTCTTTCCATGGCTCGTTTGTTACATCACTTGTGGTTGTCCCACGGTTCCTGGATGCTCCTCTTTTTCCTCAGTCTTTTCTTCTGCTTACTTTTCCGTTTGGGGGAGTTTCTATTGACATGTCTCCACGCTCACTGATTCTTTCCTCAGCCATGTCCGGTCTACGGATGAACATTCTTCATCCCTGTTACAAGGTTTTGTTTCGTCTTTCTTTCTAGATTTTCTTTTGATACTTAAGAGTTTCGGCCTCTCTGCTGACATTTCCATTAGAGCGTAGTAATCATAGTTATTATAAATCTCGATCTGATATTGCCCAAATCTGCAATATCGGACTCTGTTTCTGATGCCTGCCCTGTCTCTTTGGACTGTTTTGTTTTGTTTTTCCCTCGCAATCTTTTGTTGAAAGCCGGCCATCACGTACCAGGTCAAAGGAACTGATGTTCTCTCAAGCTGTAATCCCTGGCAAAGCCCCGATGTTAGGCCCAGAGGCAGCGGTGATTCTTTGTATTGGCGTGTGTGCCTCTCCGGTTTTCTGGACGATAATTTGCCCCGCGAACTCTATTCCCTGATGGGTGTAAAACGAGTCGTTGATGTCCACTTTTTCAGTTTTTTCTTGTGGTGAGGACAGGACTGGTGGTTCAGAGCCGTTGACATGCCGGACCCGAAACCAGGATTCGGTCCGAAGTTACTTTAACTTTTAAGATCAATGTAATGCACTACGTTAACAGACTAAAAAGGAAGAAATTACCTCAAAGTTGTTATTGCTGTCGTTAGGTGACATCCAGTCGATTTCGACTCATAACCGACCCCATGTGACAGAGAACTGCCCCATAGGCTTTCCTAGGCTATCATCTTTATGAGAGCGGTTTGCCAGGTCGTTCTCCCAAGGAGCTGCTGGGCGGGTTCGAACTGCCAACCTTGTGGTTAGCAGCCCAAGCACCTAAGTGTTGTGCCACCGGGGCTCCTTGCTCATCTCGAGGGGTATAGAAAAAGCATTTGACGAAATTCAACACCAATTCATGATTTAAAAAACAACCAAGTTTGGAGTAAAATGGAACGTCTACCCGATAACGGGCAGCTAAGAAAATCTAGAGTTGACATACCTCATGGTGAAAGACTGAATATCTTTCCTGTACGATCAACAACAAGGCAAGAAAGTCAGGTTTGCACCAGGTCTACTCAACATTGGACTAGGGAACCAGGGCGACAAGGCAGTAGAAGAAGGAGGTGAAGGAGGAGTAGGAGGAAGAAGAGGATAAGGAGAAGGAGAGGAAGGAGGAGGAGAAGAAGGAAAAGGAGAAAGTGAAGAGGAAGGAGAAGGAGAAAAGACATACAGGGGATTGGAAAAAGCAGCAGTAAACCTCACAATACCCTCAAGGAAAATAACTTCACAAGAAAAACATGTGCAAAACTTTTACAACCGCCTTGTACGAATACACCACGTTTCGTTTTTTCCCGTTCGTCCGTTGACGGATGTGTTGGCTGTTTCCGCCTTTGGGCTATTTTGAAAACTGTTGCAATGAGCGAGTTTAGCTCCTGTGTGGTCTTATGCCTTCACTGGATTCTCTGGGTGGTGCAAATGCTTAACTGCTTGCTGCTAGCGGGAACCTGGAGGTTCACGCCCACCCAGAGGCAGCTTTCATAACAATAAACAGCCTAGGCAACCCTACGGGGGGTGGGGGGGAGGGGCAGCTCTGACTCCAGGGCACCTAACAACTACAATAGGCAGAAGAGCTGGCGAAGGGGCGGGTGTTCAAGGCAAAAGAAAGCGCCTGAGCAAAGTCAGGGAAGGGAGAAGAAAAAGCAGGGTGTGTTTGCAAGGCGGGATTCCCCCGGGCGGTGCAAAGCACTCGACGACGGCTAACCTAAAGGTTGGAAGTCGGAGTCCACCCAGAGGCACCTCGGAAGAAAGGCCTGGCGGTGGTCCGCCTCCAAAGGGTGAGTCATCGAAACGCCCGTGGAGCACAGTTCTACTCGGACACAGGTGGGGTTGTCATGGGGCTGGGATCGATTCAACGGCAACAACTGGTTGGCTGGTATATATACCTAGGAGGGGGAGCGCTGGGTCATACGGTGACTCCATGTTTGTTTGAGTGTCTGAGGAACCGCCGGGCTTCTCCAAAGCAACTGGAACGAACGTGGTGGTACGCTCCCCCCAGCAACGGACGAGGGTTGCACTTTCTGTGCATTCTCATCAAAACGCGCCCTACCTCTTTGTTTTACGCCTTCGTCGCTGGAGTCTAGGGTTTACAGCATCCGTCTCTAACTTATCTCCAGCATTAAAAGCAAAAAACCAAACCCACTGCCCTCGACTCGATTCCGACTCACAGCGGCCCTATAGGACAGAGTAGAACCGCCCCACAGAGTTTCCAAGGAGCTCCTGGCGGATTCCAACCGCCGACCTTTTGGTCAGCAGCCATAGCACTTACCCACTACGCCACCGGGGTTTCCAGCATTACCACCAACTAATACCATCCGACTTGATTAAAAAAACGAAGACAAAACCCAAACCAAACCCGCTGCCATCGAGTCGATTCCAACCCACAGCGACCCTACGGGACAGAGCAGAACCGCCCCGTAGAGTTGCCAAGGAGGGCCCGGCGGATGGGAACTGCCGAGCTCTTGGTGAACAGCCGCAGTGCTTAACCACTAGGCCCCCAGGGTTTCCACTTGGTATATAGAGTGCCAGTGTAACCGTTATACCACTGGAGGTACTCGCACGCTCCCCCCTCTGGTCCTTCGCGCTCTCTATCACTCATACATCTCGTTACACGTATGCACGCGCAATACAAAAGTGTGCCTGTTGTACGTTGTTGTTGCTCTTAGGTGCCATCCGGTCGGTTCCGACTCATAGCGACCCTACGTACGGCGCCATCCCCCCAATCGTCGTTGTGCTTAAGCCACTGTGTCGATCCACCTCACTGAGGGTCTTCCCTCTTTTTCGCTGACCCTCTCTACTTTACCAAGCATGGCGCCCTTCTCCAGGGACTGATCCCTCCTGACGACGCGTCCGAAGTATGTGTGTGGGCGCCGTCCTTGCTTCCAGGAGCATGCTGGTTGTACTTCTTCCAAGACAGGTGCGTTGGTTCTTTTGGCAGTCCACGGTAGTAGTATCGCCAGTATTCTTCTCCGACACGAAGATCCCAAGGCGTCAATTCTCCTTTCGGTCTTCTTTATTCGTCGTCCAGCTTTCGCATGCGTAGGAGGCGATTGCAAAGACCACGGCTTGGGTCAGGCGCACCTCAGTCTCCAAGGCGACGCCTTGGCTTTTCAGCACTTTAAAGAGGCCTTTTGCAGCACATTCGCCCAACGCAAGGCGTCTTTTGACTTCCTGACTGCTGCCTCCGTGGGTGTTGAGCCTGTTGTATAAGGTGTGCGACGTATGTATTCCAGCTGACGAATAGGCCGTACCCGGGTTGATGTGCAGGGCCAGCCCTGAGCCCCGGTGGCAGCGTCCACTTGATGTCCCTGTGCACACGTGGTCAGAGCCCACTAGGGCCAGAGGAGGCGGCGCTTCCCAAAGCGGTGAAACACCGAATTTTCTGCAGCGCGGTGGGTGGACCCCAGGGGGGGCCTGAGCGGCAAACCCTCCCGGTAGGCTTTTCAGAGGTGTGGCAGACGTGAGGACCCGAGCTGCTGTCTCGCCGGCGAAGAGGAGACATTACTCCGTAAGGCGCCCCGGCTAGAAGACGCGGGCGCCGGATAAACGCAAAAGACAAGGAGAAGCGCGCCATTTCTGCTGCTGTTAGACCGCCGGTTGTGGTCCCCGCAGGGGGGTGCACCGTTCCTGGAGGTACTGCAATACCAGGTCGATGCGTGGAGTGGACGGAGCAAGCTCCTATTCCAACTCCCAGCTCCAAAAATCCATTTAATATATTGTCCTCGGATAGAGGACGTATCAGATATTAAACTGATAAGAACAGATACTACACTTGATCTTAGCCAAAAGGCCGAGAAGCGATGCCGGGCTCCGCCCCCCTCGCCGGGGCACTGCTCCCCTCACACATCTTCAGCTCACGGTGAGCACACACAGCCTCAACCCAGGACTCACCCGCTCTCCTACTTTTGCCACCGTTCTGCTGTCAGAACCTCAGCGAATACGTGGCTTGGCAGGTTGATACTTATTGGGGCCTTTTGCACCTTTTAACTTTTCAGCTCCCCTAGCTTCCGGGCGAAACAGACATTTCTCATTTGCATGAACCGACCACACGGGCCTTCTCCGGCTCGGCGGGACCGCCCCCTCGCCTTGGAACCCAAACCCAAACCCAAACCCAGCCGCACGTAAATCAACAGAGAGGATGGGGTGGGACAGCTCCTTCAGCCGCGTCGCCCTGGGAAAAAGGAGGAAAAACCCAGGACGAGCAAGACGCAAACCGCTCTATGAGGTTTTTCTTTCAAATCCTTAAACGCACAGCTACGCTGAAAGGGTTTCACAGTGTCCTCCTAACCGTATACCACCTCCACACACGTATGTATATAGACATATACGGATAAGTGTACACACACGTATCTCGATTTCACCTTCTCTCTCTCCCTCCCTCTCTTTTATGATGATGAGGATTTATTTACCATTAATTTTCTTCTTTTCTTCTTGGTGGGCGTCGCCAGAGTACAGTCCCCCGGGCAATGCAGGCGATGACAGGTTCACCGGGTGGACCGGCGACTCCTGGGTACGGGGCCCTCCGTGGGGAGGACACAGCTTCGCGGTAAATCCAGTCCTCTCCTGCGAGGGGAGGAGCATTCCAGGCACAAGGAGCCACCAGTTCAGACGCCCTAAGGAGGTTCCCGAGGAAGAGCGTGGGAGGCCGGGGTGGCTGAGGCTGACCTGCCCGCTACAAATTGGGAGTTTTCCCACTACCCCGGGTCGGGATGCCAAGCGGTAAGCTCCGGGGGCCCCAGGGGCTCCCTCTCACTTCCGGCCTGCTAGCTCCCACTACTCCCTCAGGTTTGGTAATTTGCTACAACGACTCACAGAACTCGGGAAAGCGCTCTGCTTAGGATTACAGTTTTATTACAGCAAAAAGGATACAAACGAAGAGACGCAGAGCCTGAGGCCTGGGAGCGTTCCCAACGCGGAGCTTCCACGTGCCAAAAAGGGATGCGCTACCCTCGCCCCTGCATGGATGCCTTTCACCAACCGGGAAGCCCGGGGAGCTTCCGAGTCCAGAGCCTTTATCGAAGCCTCATTAAGCAGGCAGGATTGATTGAATCGTGCCTCCCCACCCCCCCACCCCACCCCCCGCCCCGCGCCCTGCAGTCAACTGAGTCCTTCTGGCCTGGCCAACCCCCACCAAAGAGGCACCTCATTAGGTGGTGTGGTCTGGAGCCCTCATCCAAGACACTTCACTCACTGGGGCACGGTCCCAACGTTTTAGAGGCTATCATCTCTCAGGGACCAAGGATAAAGACCAAATGCTTTGGGCAAAGTTAAAGCCTCCGCCCCACAGAGACTTAGAGGGACATGCCAACCAAACGCAACAAGTGATCCCGGACTGGCTCCTGGGCCAGGAAAACAAATGGCAGTAAGGGGCTCTGTTGAGATGATTGGCGAAATCTGAACACGGGCCGTAGATTATAGTATGGGGGTCAAGGTTAAGGAGCTGAGATCAGGCCAGGGTGTTGGAAGGATCATCTGCGCGGGTGTTGCCATCACCGGGAATCGTGACAGGAGTAAGTCGGCGAGAGACAGTGAGCCGGCAGCTAAAATCCCCAAGGAATGAGCGGGTGCGCAGTAGGACGGGAGACCCGCGGCTGGACCGATGGCGGGAAGGAGGTGAGGGAGTGGGTGGTATGCCACTCGAAGCTGAACTCCAAGCTGGGGTCGGGGCCAGTTCGGGAACATTGCCGTTGGTCTATGTGGACCACCGTGGAGGAGGAACAGTCCCCACTTTCCCTGCCAGAGGGAAATCAGTGGTGAGGTATTCCCATTCAGCTAGCACTTGATACTCTGAGGCTGCTGGAGTTCAATATCCTCAGATAGGAGAGCCATGGCAGAGCAAAGGAGAGAAGGGGCGTGAAGAAAACAATGGGTTTGGGGAAGAAGTCGTAAAGGATGCAGATTGCCTAATGGGAATGAGATTTGGGAAATAGGGAAGAGTTGTGTGGCCTGGGCTTCTTGTGGTTAATGGGCATGGAGGGAAGGGCAGGGTTGCAATGGTGTGTCATCCTATATGTACACAATGCATGATAAGGAGCTTTAATGGGGGGCAGGGACAACAGCGTGGAGCCTGGAACCAGGTTGGAGCCTCAGATCTGCTAGGTGTGTTAGCTGGAGACACCCCCTCTGGTAAGGTGGGTAATTACAGCAACTAAATTCAAGTTTGTTGCGAGGATGATGAGAGTTATCCCAAAGAGTTTATAGGCTAAGAACATACTTCTCCTTACACAGTGAGTGCTAACATGCCAGCACCACGAGTTGCTGTTTAGTCAACTCCGACTCATGGTGACCCCATGTGTCAGAGTAGAACTGTGCTCCATAGGGTTTAAATGGCTGATATTTTGGAAGCAGATCACCAGGTCCTTGTTTCTGATACACTTCCACCCAAACCACCAACTTTGCCACCCTTTTGTTAGTGGCCCAGTGCGCTAGCCGTTTGCACCAACACAGGGACCCCTAGTGCTAATACAGACAATTGCTACTACTACTTCATGCTAGTACATGACTACTGTTAGCTGGCTTAAAATGCAACAGATCGATACCAGGCGGGCCAATAACTTACCAAGGCAAGAGCATGTAAAAGAAGAAAAAAAAAAAAAAAGAGGGAACTGGAAGCTAAGAGTGAGTTAGCAAGAACCTAAATGTGGGGAACTATGACTCTAGAAAAATTGGAAGTTGTCAAAAATGAAATGGAACACTTGAAAGTAGATATCCTAGGCATTAGTGAGCTGAAACGGACTGGTATTTGCCGTTTTGAATCAATCACAAGGTCAGCTACGCTCGGAGTCACAAACTGAAGAGGAACAACACTGCATTCACTGTCAAAAAGAACATTTCGAGACCTATCCTGAAGTGCAAAGTGTCAGTGGTGGGATAATATCCATACACTGACAAGGAAGACCAGTTAATATGACTGTTAATCAAATTTACACACCAACCACGAAGATTAAGAAATTTAAGATTTTTACCAACTTTTGCAGTCTGAAATTGATCAAACAGGCAATCAGGACACATTGCTAATTACTGGTGATTGAAATGTGAAAGCTGGAAACAAAGAGGAAGGATCTGTAGTTGGGAAGTATGCCCTTGGTGATAGAAACGACTCTGGAGATTGCATGATAAAATTTTGCAAGACCCACGACTTATTCATTGCAAATACCTTCTTCAGCAACATAAATGGCGACTATACATGTGGACCTCACCAGATGGAATACACAGGAATCAAGTCGACTACATCTGTGGAAAGGGACAATAGAGGTGCTGAACATTATCAGTCAGAACAAGGCCAGGGGCCAACTGCAGAAGAGACACCATCAATTGCTCAACTGCAAGTTCAAGTTGAAGCTGAAGAAAATTAAAACAAATCCACAGCAGCCAAAGTACAACCTTGAGTATATCCCACCCGAATTTAGAGACCATTTCAAGAATAGATTTGATGCATTGAACACTAACAACTGAAGACCAGACGAGCTGTGGAATGACGTGTAGGATATCGTACATGAAGAAAGCAAGAGGTCATTAAAAAGACAGAAAAGAAAGGAAAGACCAAAATGTTTGTCAGAAAAGACTCTGAAACTTGCTGTTGAACCTAGAGTAGCTAAAGCAAATGGAAGAAACGATGAAGTAAAAGAGCTGAAGATTTCAAAGGGCGGCTCGAGAAGATAAAGTATTATAATGAAATGAGCAAAGACCTGGAGTCAGAAAATCAAAAGAAAAATACACTGTGTTAGGCTGGGTTCTCTAGAGAAGCAAAACCGTTGAAACATACGTGTATATAGAGAGAGATTTATCTCAAGGAAAGGGCTCATGAGGCAAGTCCCAAGTCTGCGGGTCAGGTATCAGGCTGGAGGCTTCTCCTGACTCACGTAGCTTCAGGGGCTGACGAACCCAAGCTCACGGGCTGTGGTGACTGAGGAATCTAAGGTCTGCAGGCAATACAGCAGGCCTCTGGCTCGAGCCCCAAGAAATGGAGGTCAGATGATGACAAGCTGGATGCAGCCTCCAGAGCTAGCAAAAGCCAGCAAGCTTTGCCAGAATTTACATAGATACATATTTTGGCTGCAGGCCACACCCCTGAGTAACTCCCTTTACAACCGATTGGCTGATCACATCAGATCATGTCATGGAGGATGACTACATCATTACAGAACTGCCACATTACATCATTACATAACTGCCAAACCACTGAGAATCACAGCTCAGCCCAACTGACACATAACCTTAACCATCGCAGTTCACCCTTTGTCAATTTGGCACCTCTACACATCTCCTTAAACCATACACAATCTCTAAGTAAACAATTACAAAGTCATATCTGCCCTGTGTCTTAGTTATCCAGTACTGCTATAACAGAAATACCACAAGTGGATGGCTTTAACAAAGAGAAATTTATTCTCTCACAGTCTAGGAGGCTAGAAGTGTGAATTCAGGGTGCCAGGTCCAAGGGAAGGCTTTCTCTCTCTGTCAGTTCTGGGAGAAGGTCCTTGTCATCAATCTTCCTTGGTAAAGGAGCTTCTCAGCACGGGGGCCCCAGGTCCTAAGGACGAGCTATTGTCCTGGCTCTTGTTCTTGGTGGTATGAGTTCCCCTTGTCTCTCTGCTCAGTTCTCTCTTTTATATCTTGAAAGAGATTGGCTCGAGACACAACCCAATCTTGTAGATTGAGTCCTGTCTCATTAACGTAACTGCTGCTAATCCCACCTCATCAACATCATAGTGATAGGATTTACAACACATAGGAAAACCACACCAGATGACAAAATGGCGGGCAGTACTGGGAATCACGGCCTAGCCAAATTGATACACATACTTTTGGGGGACACAATTCAACCCATATCACCCTGTTTGCATCTTATATTTTATAAGTGGAGAAAACAAAAATATTTGATGCACACATACAAGGAAGAAATACTCATATCAATTACAGTCCTCATTTCTGCAACTGATCACATTGTTGTAACTGGTATTTAGAACTACCTTTTTCCCCCATGCGTCCGTATTCTCTGTACCCTCAACAAGCACCTCAGCTGGTCATGGTTCTTTGCATGGCAAGGTGAGTAAAACCTTCATTCCTGAAGGGTCTGGGCCATTAGTAATCATGTCGGAATTGAGTTGCTGTAGTTGTCCACTGACTTTAATCACAGGGCATAGTAGTACTAAGAGATGGCGTAAGGGATCTCCTGTATTCCAGACTTAATCTTCTTCTTCTTTTTGTTTTAATTGTGTTTCAGGTGAAAGTTTACAGAGCAAATTAGTCTCTAATTAAAAAGTTAACACAAATTGTTTTGTGACATTGCTTGGCAACCCTGCAACATGTCCGTACTCTTCCCGTCTTCACCCCACTTTCCTGTTTCCATTTGTCCAGTTTTCCTGTCCCTTCCTGCCGTTTTGTCTTTGCTTTTGGGCTGATGTGCCCATTAGCCTCTTATACATGATTGAACTACAAAACACACTCTTCACGCGTGTTTTTCTTGGCCCTATAGTCCAGACTAATCTTTGGCTGCAGGGTGGCCCTCAGGAGTGACTTCAATACTGAATTAAAATGGTGTCCAGGGGCCATAGTCTCAGAGTTTCTCCAGTCTCTTTCTGTGGTGGTTAAGATTGTGTGTCAACTTGGCTGGGCCATGATTCTCAGTGTTTTGACAGTTGTATAATGTTGTGACCACTTCCATGTTGAGATCTGATATGTGATCACCCCCATGGTAGGATCTGCTCTGAGTAGCCAATCAGTTGAAAGGGAGTTTCTTTGGGTGTGTGGCCTGCATCAACAATAAGCAGACATTCTGAAAGGCTAGGGGGCTTTTTGCGGGCACTGGGTTCTGCAGCTGGCTCCTGTTCCTCTCACCTCCGGTTCTTGGGACTTGAGCTAGTGGCTTACCTGTGGTCTTGCCTGCCGATCTTGGGATTCACCAATCTTCACGGCCTGTAAGCGAGAGCCCTGCTCTCTGACCTGCTGATCTTGGGTTCGTCAGCCCCTGTGACTACGTGAAGAAGTAGAAACCTTTGTCCTGACCCATGGACTTGGGACATTCCAGCTTCTACAACCTCGTGAGACATTTCCTTGATATAAATCTCTCTATATAGATATATTTATATGCTTTACTGGTTTTGCTTCTCTGGAGAACCCAGCCTAAGACGCCAGCCCTCCTGTCTTAGTTATCTAGTGCTGCTATAACAGAAATACCACAAGTGGATGACTTTAACAAAGAGAAGTTTATTTTTCTCAGAGTAAAGTAGGTTAAAAGTCCACAATCAGGGTGTCAGCTCCAGGGGAAGGCTTTCTTTGTGGGCCTTCTCACCAATCTTTCCCCAGGCTAGGAGCTTCTCTGCACAGGAACCCTGGGTCCAAAGGACAGGCTCTGTCCTACTGCTTTCTTGGTGGTATGAGGTCCCCCTGTCTCTCTGCTCGCTTCTTTCTTTTATGTCTCAAGAGATTGCCTCAAGACACAATCCAAACTTGTAGGTTGAGTCCTGCCTCACTAACACAACTGCTGCCCATCCTCCCTCATTAACATCATAGAGGCAGGATTTACAACATATAGGAAAATCACACAATACCAGGAATCATGGCCCAGCCAAATTGATAGGCACATTTTTGGAGGGGACATAATCCAGTCCATGACACCTCCCCTCCCTCATAACCATCAAAGATTATTTCTTTCCCTGTGGAAGGAAACGTTTTCATGTGTTTTTATTGAGCATAATGCCCTCCAGATTCATCCATGTTGTTAGATGTTTTGCAGATTCATCATTGTTCTTTATCTTTGCATAGTATTCCATTGTGTGTATGTACCATAGTTTGTTTACCCATTTTTCTGTTGATGGGCGCTTAGGTTGTTTCTGTCTGTTTCCTGTCGTGAATAATGCTGCAGTGAACATGGGTGTGCATATGTCTATTTGTGTGACAGCTCTTGTTTCCCTAGGATATATTCCTAGGAGTGGGATTCCTGGAACGTATGCTATTTCTATTTCTAGCTTCTTAAGGAAGCACCATAACGTTTTCCAAAATGATTGTACCGTTTTGCATTCCCCCCAGCAGTGCATAAGAGTTCCAATCTCCCTGCAACCTTTCTAACATTTGTTATTTTCTGTTTGTTTGTTTGTTTGTTTGTTAACTCCAGACATAATCATCTTTACCTCCATTGTGAAACACCAATCCAATTTCCCCTTGGTAAGCAAGATCAATTGCACCAGCCAATATAGTAACTCCCCTTTTTTACCTGTTGTTCCATAGTCATAAGGAGCCCAAAGTGGCCAGGTGAAATTCTTAACTTCCAGTTCAATAGAATCTGTATTTTGTCTCTGCGTGGGAGCATTTCTCCCTTTGGAAACAGGACCTCCGGACCTGCAGAGCACAGCGTTGTGGGGACAGGAAGAAAAAATTTTATGAGTGGATCACAAGGGGTAATAGTGAGTGGTGTCACTGCTATTTCCATCCCTTGATTCCTGGAGCTGTGAATCCTGGCTATGGGAGAAAGAGCGCCATATATTGGACACTGGTTTAGAGCATATACAGCCTCCTGGAGAACACTGGCCCAACCCTGCAAAGTATTGCCACCTTGCTGGCACTGTAATTTTGTCTTTAGGAGGCCATTCCATCATTCTATCAAGCCAGCTGCTTCAAGGTGATGGGGAACGTGGTAAGACCAGTGAATTCCGTGAGCGTGGGCCCATTGCCACACTTCCATTTGCTGTGAAGTGAGTCCCTTGATCCGAGGCAATGCAGTGTGGGATACTATGACGGTGGATAAGGCATTCTGTAAGTCCATGGATGGTAGTTGTCTTAGTTATCTAGTGCTGCTATAAGAGAAATACCACAAGTGAGTGGCTTCAACAAGCAGGAGTTTATCTTCTCACGGTCTAGTAGGCTAGAAGTCCAAATTCAGGGCATCGGCTCCAGGGGAAGACTTTCTCTCTCTGTTGGCTCTGGACGAAGGTCTTTCTCATCAATCTTCTCTGGTCAAGGAGCTTCTCATCGCATGGGCCCCAGGCCCGAAGGACGTGCTATTCTCCTGGCTCTTGTATCTTGGTGGGATGAGGTCCCCGTGTCTCTCTGCTCACTTCTCTCTTATATATCTCAAAAGAGATTGGCTCAAGACACAACCCAATCTTGTAGATTGAGTCCTGCCTTATTAGCATAACGGCTGCCAATCCCATCTCATCAACATCATGGAGATAGTATTTACAACACATAGGAAAATCACATCAGATGACAAAATGGTGAACAATGAACAATCACACAATACTGGGAATCATGGCCTAGCCAGATTGATACACATATTTTTTTGGAACACATCTCAATCCATGCAGTATTTTGGCTGAAGCGTTGCATTCAGGGAAGGCAAATCTGTGTCTGGAGCAAGTATCTATCCCATTAAGAACAAAAGGGGGCCCTTTCCGTGATGGAAGTGGTCCAATGTAATCGATCTGCCACCAGGTTGCTGGCTGATCACCTCAAGGAACAGAGCCATATTGGGGACTCAGTGTTGTTCTCTGCTGGTGGCATGCTGGGCACTCAGCAGTGGCTGTAGCCAAGTTGGCCTTGGTGAGTGGAAGTCCATGTTGCTGAGGCCATGCATAACCTCCATGCCTGCCACCATAGCCACTAGGTTCATGAGCCCATTGGGCAATGATGGGAGTGGCTGGGGAAAGGAGGCGGCTGGTTTCCACAGAACACATCATCCTATCCACTCGACTGTTAAAATCCTCCTGTGACGAGCATTCACACAAGACAAAAATATCTTCACTTCTTTGGCCCATCCACATATCTCTTCCGCATAAATCCTTGTCTCCAATTTTCCAATCATGTTCCTTCCAAGTCCCTGGCCATCTAGCCAAACCATTGGACACAGACCATGAATCAGTATACAGTTTTACATCTGGCCATTTCTCCTTCCAAGCAAAGCAAACGGCCAGGCACACTGCTTGAGGTTCTGCCCATTGGGAGGCTTTCCTTTCGTCACTGTCCTTCAGGGAGGTCCCACAAATGGGCTGCAGTGTTGCCACTGTCCACTTTTGAGCGGTGCCTGCATATCATGTGGAACCGTCTGTAAGCCAGGCATGAGTTTTCTCTTCCTCAGTCAACTGGTCACAAGGAACTCACCATGATGCCATAGGTGCAGCCTGGGAGAGAGCAGGTAATGTGACAGGAGTGGAGATCCTCGGCATTGGGGCCACTTCCTCATACAACTTACTGTGACTTCAGGTCCTGCTCGGGTCTGATCTCGTATATACCAGTTTCATTTAATGATGGTGTGCGGCCGTGCATGTCTGATTTTATGGCTCTGTGGGTCAGACAACACCCAGTTCACGATGGGCAGCTCAGGCCACATGGTGACCTGGTGTCCCATGGCTAAGCATTCAGCCTCATCTCAGGCCCAGGAACAAGCCAAAAGCCGTTTCTCAAAAGGACAGTAGTTATCTGCAGAGGATTGCAGGGCCTTGCTCCAAAATCCTAAGGATCTGCACTGTGGTTCACCAATAGGGGCCTGGCAAAGACTCCAAACAGCATCTCTATCTGTCACTGACACTTAAAGCACTGTTGGATCAGCTGGATGATATGGCCCAAGTGCCAGAGTGGCTTGCACGGCAGTCTGAACCTGCTGCAGAGCCTTCTCTTGTTCTGGGCCCTACTCAAAACTAGCAGCTTTTCGAGTCACTTGATAGATAGGCTGAAGTAGCACACCCAAATGAGGGATATGCTACCTCCAAAATCCAAAGAGGCCCACCAGGCATTGTGCCTCCCTTTTAGTTTTGGAGGGGCCATATGTGACAACTTGTCTTTCACTTTAGAAGGAATATCTTGGCATGCCCCACACCACTGAACTCACAGAAATTTCACTGAGGTGGAAGGCACCTGAATTTTTGTGGGATTAGTTTCCCACCCTCTTGCATGCAAATATTTTACCAATAAGTCCAGAGCCATTGACACTTCTTCTTTACTCGGTCCAATCAGCATACTATCATCAATGTAATGGACCAGTGTGACATCTTGTGGAAGGGAAAGGTGATCAAGTTCCCTGCAGACTAAATTATGACATAGGTCTGGAGAGTTGATATACCCCTGAGGTGGAACAGTGAGGTGTATTGCTAGCCTTGCCAGCTGAAGGCAAACTGCTTCTGGTGTTCCTTCAAAACTAGAATTGAGAAAAAAGCATTGGCCAGATGAATAGCTGCATACCAAGTACTCAAGCAATGAAACCACATCTGGAAACAGCAGCTGCAATTGGAGTCACCACCTGGTTAAGTTTATGATATTCCATTGTCATTCTTCAAGTGTATGATATTCCATTGCACAGGCCAAATAGGTGAGTTGAGTGGGGATATGGTGGGAATTACCACCCTGCATCCTTCAAGTCCTTCGTGGTGGCAGTAATCTCTGCAATCCCTCCAGGAATGCGGTATTGCTTTTGGCTTATGTCTTAGTCATCTAGTGCTGCCTATAACAGGAATAGCACAAGTGGATGGCTTTAACGAAGAGTTAAGGTAAAGTAGGCTAAAAGTCCAAATTCAGGGCATCAGCTCCAGGTGAAAGCTTTCTCTCTGTCGACCGTCCCATCAGTCTTCCCCTGGACTAGGAGCTTCTCCACACAGGGACCCTGGGTCCAAAGGATGCACCCTGCCCCCAGCACTGCTTTCTTGGTGGTATGAGGTGCCCAACTCTCTGCTTGCTTCCCTTTTCTTTTATCTCTTGTAAGATAAAAAGGTGGTGCAGGCCACACCCCAGGGAAACTCCCTTTACATTGGATCAATGATGCGACCTTAGGGCATTACAATCCCACCCTAATCCCACTATTACTCTGCTGTCCATTACGGTAACCACATCCACCTTGTTTTTGTTGATTGAGTTCCACCACTTGGCTCCTACCACCATGGGGTCCTCCTACAATCAGGCCCATTGTAGTTAGGTGTCTTAACTCAGGGCAGTTCCCACTGTGAAGTCTGACATACAGAAAATAGCAACCACAGCAATATTCGAGGATGTTGGGGCTCCCTTCACAAATTTGTTCCTCACCATTGTGGAAAAAGGCATGACCTCTGGGCACTCCATGTGTGGGTCTGTGGGCCTAACCTGATAAATCCACTCTGACACGCCAATTTCCCTAAGACCTTGGATACCTTCTTCTACAGTGTACAAAGGCAGGTCCGTTATTTCAACCTAATTCAATGTAGTCCATGGTGTAATCCATGCTTCAGTGACCCAACCAGATAAACTACTAGATCCTTTCATAACCTCTGGAGCTGAAACATTGAATGAAGACTCTGTGCTTAGTTGGTACATATCAATAAACTCAGACTGATCCAACTTCATGTTCCTTGCACCATTATCCCACACCCTCAATAGCCATTTCCACACATATTCCCCAGGTTTCTGTCTGTACATATTAGAAAAGTCAAACAGTTCTCTTGGAGTGCAGCACACCTCCTCCTCGGTCAGACTTTGTACTTCACCTTTCCGGGCTCGCTGTGACGTAAGTCTAGTTTAGGTCTAGAAGCAAAAATGGGTAGCGGGGGTGGGTCCTGGGAACATTCAGCAATGTCTTGTAAGGCATCTACCCCAGGCAATGCCCCAGGCAATGACTCAGATGCTGCCCCAGGTGATGACTTGGACAAAGGCTCTTCAGACACGACTGTATTAATCTCATCAGATGGGGGTGGAGGGCATACTGATTTTACTGGGTAGGGTGGCTAGGCAGACAAAGATGGAATAATCTCTTCAGATGGTAGTAAGAGGGCTGTTTTTGTTGACGGGAGTGATTCAATGGAATTTAGGGGCTCAATGTCCCCAGCTTCCTGATTATCTGCCCATATGTCCCCATTCCAAGTTTCAGGATCCTATTTCTTCCCAATCAATGCCCTCAGTTGAACTTCAGCACCATTCCAGGTTGGGAATTCAGGTGGCCTTGGCCTTGTAATTCAATCACTCTTACAGGAAGACTCTGAGTTTGGTGTTTGGCAATATCAGCTCTGTTGCTACAAGAAATAAGGCTTTCTTTCAGGGCACAAGCGGCAACTTTGAGGTCTTTTATGTGGCGCTTGAGCTGTGACTCTGAAGCCCTGAGCTCATCTCTTTCTTACCACTATATCTAGAGAAAGTACGTTACTGATTAAACTGTGTCCCCCAAACATGTGTGTCAACTTGCCTAGGCCATGATTCCCAGTATTGTGTGATTGTCCACCATTTTGTCAGCTGATGTGATTTTCCTATGTGTTGTAAATCCTACCTTTATGATGTTAACGAGGCAGGGTTAGGGGCAGTTATGATAATCAGGCAGGACTCAATTTATAAGATTAGATTGTATTTTGAGTCAATCTCTTTTGAGATATAAAAGAGAGAAGCAAGCAGAGGGACAGAGGGACCTCATACCGCCAAGAAAGCAGCATTGGGAGCAGAGCACGCCCTTTGGACCCGGGGTTCCTGTGCTGAGAAGCTCCTAGACCAGGGGAAGATTGATGACAAAGACCTTCCCCCAGAACCGACACAGAGAGAAAGCCTTCCCCTAGAGCTGGCACCCTGAGTTTAGACTTCTAGCCTCCTAAAGTGTAAGAGAATAAATTTCTCTTTATTAAAGCTTTTCACTTGTAGTCTTTCTCTTATAGCAGCACTAGATAACTAAGACAAAGTGGGACCAACCAACCAGCTTCCCTATACTTCTCATTCTGACAAAGCTGTAGAAAAGTACGAAACAGGCGATCAGCCAGAGCCTCGCTTCTCGCCAACGCTTATCTATTGGTGGTGATATTTTGCATATTAATATTGCCACCTCATGCCACAGATTAGCAGTGCCTTCTTTTCTACTGGAGGCAGCACCTTTAAGACTAGTCAGACCTGAGAGCCAATTTAGAAAACTCATCCTCACTATTTTGTTTCTGTAGAACCACTCTCAGCACCAATGTCTTAGGCTGGCTCATAGTGAAGCATACACACACACACAGCCACACACACACACACACACACACACAGGTTGATCTCAAGACAATGGCTCTCATGGTTGTAGAGGCTGGCAAGTACCAAGTCTGTGGATCAGGTGTGAGGCTGGAGGCTTCGTCTAACTCACATAGCTGCAGGGGCTGATGAACCCAAGATTGGCAGCTCAGACGGCAAGCCGCTGGCTCACAGCCTGCAGAGACTGATGAATCCAAGATCGACAGGTAAGTCAGCAGGCTCCTGACTCACAGGATATGGGGGCTGATGAATCCCAAGATCAGCAGGCAATACAGCAGGCCACTGGCTCGAGTTCCAAGAACTGGAAGTCAGATGATGATGAGCTGGAAAAGGATCCAGAGCAAGAAAAAGCCAGTGAGCTTTGCCAGAATGTCCACATATATATTGGATGCAGGTCACACCCCTGAGTAACTCCCCTTAAACTGATTGGCCGATCACATCAGATCACATCATGGAGGATGCCTACATCATTACCTAACTGCCAAATTACATTACTACCTAACTGCCAAACCACTGAGAATCATGGTCCAGCCTAGTTGATATACAACCTTAACCATCACAAACACGCTTGGCATTTCTCAAGTTTAAAGAACTGAAGAAAAATTCAAGCCTCAAGTTGCAATATTGAAGGATTCTATGGGTACAATATTGGACGATGCAGGAAGCATCAAAAGGAGATGGAAGGAGCACACAGAATCACTGGACCAAAAAGAATTGGTCGAAGTCCAGCTATTTCAGGAGATGGGATGTGATCAAGAGCCAATGGTATTGAAGGAAGAGGTCCGAGCTGCACTGAAGGCATTGGTGAAAAGCAAGGCTTCGGGAATTGACAGAATACCAATTGAGATGTTTCAACAAATGGATGCAACACTGGAAGGGCTCACTTGTCCATGCCAAGAAATTTGCAAGACAGCTACCTGGTCAACCGACTGGAAGAGATCCATATACGTGCCCATTCCAGAGAAAGGTGATCCAACAGAAAGTGGAAATTATCAAACAATACCACCCGCAAGTAAATGCTTGCTGAAGATAATTCATACATGGTTGCAGCAGTACAGCGACAGGGAACTGTCAGAAATTCAAGCCAGATGCAGAAGAGGATGTGGAATGAGGGCTATCATTGCCGACATGAGATGGATCTTGGCTGAGAGCAGAAAACACCAGAAAGATGTTTACGTGTGTTTTATTGACTATGCAAAGGCATTCGACTGTGTGGGTCATAACAAATTATGGGAACCATAACATTGAGAATAATGGGAATTCCAGAACACTTAATTGGGCTCATGTGGAACCTGTACACAAGGGGATATCGTGTGGTTTAAAATCAGGAAAGGTGTGCGTCAGGGTTGTATCCTCTTGCCATACTTATTCAATCTGTATGCTGAGCAAATAACCCAAGAAGCTGGGCTATAGGAAGAAGAACGAGGCATCAGGATTGCAGGAAGACTCATTACAACCTGTTATGCAGATAACACAACGTTGCTTGCTGAAAGCGAAGAGGATTTGAAGCATTTATTGATGAAGACCAAAGACTACAGCCTTTGGTATGGATTACACCTCAGCATAAAGAAAACAAACAAACACAAATCCTTATGACAAATGGAGCAAACACTGAAGTTGTCAAGCGTTTCATTTCACTGGGACCCACAGCATTTCACTGGGACCCACAGTCAACGCCCATGAAGCAGCAGTCAAGAAAAAAAAAATGGCGTATTACATTGGGCAAATCTGCTGCAAAAGACCTCTTTAAAGTCCTAAAAAAAAAAAAAAAAGGTATCAGTTTGAGGACTAAGGTGCTCCAGACCCAAGCCATGGTAAGGCCAGAATGCTCCTTACAAGGGAGACTTCCTCTCACGCACTTTGGACACGTTACCAGAAGGGTTCAGTACCTGGAGAAAGATATCATTCACAATGCTTGGCAAAGAGGAGGGCCAGCAAATAAAAGGAAGACCCTCAATGAGACAGATTGACGCAGTGGCTGCAACAATGGGCTCAAACTTATCAACAATTGTGAGGATGGTGCGGGACTGGGCAGTGTCACCCTCCCTCCTCCTGTCATCCATATTCTGTTCATGATGAGACTCGTCCCTAACACTTACTCCAGATATAATTTCCTTTGCGTCTTTGGCACTGCTGTGCAAATAGGTCCCCGTGCAGGTTTTGTAGTCTCTACATTTTTAGAGAGAATTATTATATCCGTTCTTGCCGCGTCGCTTCCGGGCTGAAGCGCCATTTCTAATTTGCTGCCCCGCCGGTTTCCGCCCCCGGGAGGCCGGGAGGCCGGGAGGCGTGGCTACCGCGGCGGGCTCCACACCCCGGAGCGCTGCTGCTAGCCGGGGGGCCGAAGCCCCGCTGGGGCCGACCTCCTGGCTTGTGCGAGTCCACCGGGAAGACCCGAGAGGAAGGGCGGCTGCCGGGGACTCTGAAGGGAGCGCTGACGCGGCTGCAGTTCCCGTGGTGCCAAAGGCGCCCCTGGGAGCAGGGACTCTGTTTCGTTCACTGTTCTTTCCCTTGCTGGTGCTTCACACCCAATAGCTGAGCAACAGCCGAGGTCGCGCCTTCAACCCGCTCAGCCAGGGCGGACACGAGGGGAGGAGGCGGCTCTCCCGCCCCCGCCCCCCACACTTCGTCAGGGCCTCTACGCTCCTGTCCAGGTTCTTCTTCAGAAGGTCTTTGGCTCTCCCCTCTTCAGGTCGCCAGGTCGTTTCCTCCTGAGAAGAGGATGTCCTGAATTACACCCACGGGGATGGAACGTGTTCCATTGCAAATTAATCACTTGTCGTTCTGTTACTGGAATAAGGTTCTTGCCTCTCACTGGTCAAGAATGAGCAGGTAAGGCTCCTAGTTTTCCACAGGAGCAAAGCTTTTTTGAAGAGGCTTGCAAGGGAGACCAGGAGGGCCTAGAGCAAAGCATACCCTCATCTCACAGAACAAAAGACAGGCTGGAGTTTTTAAAAGCTCTTGGGAGGGAAAAGATTCATGTTTATTCATAGACACAGGCGGGGACATGTTAACTAAGGTGCTTGAGCAGCAGCTTTCCAAGATGGCTCCTGTCATGGAGGCCTCTGGGATTCGTAGCAGGACTTATTATGGGGTGTCGCACCTGCTAGTCTCCCGCTCCCGGGTTGGATTCCCGGGCTGGGGCTGTAGCCCCTCACTGCCCCTGGTGGAAGGTCACACAGTGGTCACAGGTGGATGTTCTGTGCATGTCCCTGGGCCTGGTTTTCTCCAACTGCTTCTGAAAGGCAACTTTAAAGAAGTTTGCAGGCTATTTTTAGATACCTTGCCCCATTGTTCTGGAGAATGGCTTTGTTTCTGCGCCCTGGCCCACTTCTTGTTACTTTGTTTGCAGATTTGGGGGCCCCTCTGTTCTCTGCCTTACTAAGTCTCTAGGTTCCACACTCAGCCCCCTACTGCCGCCCTGATAGTATAGTCTGTTTCTCTTTTACTTGCTTCTCCTCTAACCACAGCAGTCTCTTAGCTATTTCTCAAACAGGCACCCTCCGATCTCAGGGCCTTTGCTCCGTGTCTGAGTTCTTCACTTCCTGCATAAGGCTCTCGAGTGCCTTCTCAGCCTGATTCACTCCCGCGGAGTTGGCTCAAAGCGGACCCAAGCCCCTGCAAAGCTGCGCCGCCCCGGCGCGGAGGTCCGGAGAGGCGAGTCGGGTGCCCTTACGCCCTCACGGTGGGGCAGTCCTCGCTGCGAGGGAGCCAGGAACTACGGGGTGGCAGGCAGTGATGGAAGAGCACGGCGGGAGCTCTCCGGCAGCGCCTCTTTCCCGGACCCCGCCGGCAACACTGTGTGCGATTGTAATCAGCAGAGTGTTTTCTTAACCTGCTGCTTTGACCCGGTGGTGAGGCCCTAGCTAGAGGCCTCTCTAATCCCCTTCCTGAGCAGCTGATGAAGCCCATCCTCCAACCACTCCTGGGCCACTGTGCGCCCGCCCTAAACGCCCTGCGGCCAGGGACCTAACAAGAGGGACAGCCCCTATGTCTGGAGCCTTCGGAATTGAAATTCAACATATCCAGTCTCAATCCTGGGGAAGCCTCGCTAACCCCATCCTGCTTGCCCTTCAGTTCCAGCCCGTAGTTGTTACCCTGTCCCCAGGTGCAACCCCTGAATGGCCCTGCGTGGAGTGCAGTGTTCTCCCCAGGGACCTGTGAGTACAATGACACCTTTAAGAACTTCAAGGCCTCTCTCTCTTGATCTGCATCTGGCCTTACCATACCTCAGCCAAGGTAATATGATTAAAACAGGGACCAAGGCTGGGATCCTTTTTTTGGGGGGTGGAGGCCGATCTTATAGGTGGGAAATGATACCTCAGTGAAGTTTAATTTGCAGCCCTCTTACCGTGGGTAGGAAACCCTCGTGGCGTAGTGGTTAGGAGCTAGGGCTGCTAACCGAAAGGTGGGCGGTTGGAATCCACCGGGCGCTCCTTGGAAACCCTATGGGGCAGTTCTACTCTGTCCTATAGGGTCGCTATGAGTCGGAATCGACTGGATTGGCAAGGGGATTGTTTTTTCTTTTTTTTTCCGTGGGTAAGGTTGAGCTTCCTCCTGTGTGTTTAAGAGCCACGTTTAGCTTCTTTTCTCGGAACTCCTAGTTCAGGGACTTGGTGCCTTTTCTTGCCTTGTCTTGGGCTTTATCCTAAGGGCTTATATTTGCAACTTACATATTAGGGGGATTGACCCTCTGTCTGTAATGTAAGTGGCGAATATTTTCCCCAGTTTGATACTTGTCTTTTGGCTGTGCTGAAGGTGATGATTTCATTAAAAATCCAAATTCATATCATTAAATTTATCATTTAAAAAATAGCTTTCAGATTTGGAGTCGAAGTTAGAAAAGACTTCACCATTCTGGGGTTACAAAATAATTTCCTAAATCTTCCTCTGTTTCTATTTTTCTTTTTAATCATTTAAATCTTTGAGGCATTTGGTATTTATTCTGGGGTAAACGAGTCCATTTTTTTTTTTTTCCATCACAAATTTGACATGCTACCTTCAACACAAACTGTGTCACACCCTATTTTTACAATATTCCTGGATTTTCTTTAAAAGAGACAGAACGCACTGATCATCACGTTTGATCTTTTGAGTCCTCGGGTTGACACATTCATTCCATGAAGGTGCTTTTTGCACAACCATCAGGGGGCTCAACACTGAGAGGTGACTGTGATCCATTCTTGCAAACCAGCAGTTCGCGGTCAAGTGGAGGTTGTGGGCTGGAGAATTCTCATGGGAACGAATGTCATCTCTGGAAGTGACGGGCAGTAGCGAATCACTAAGAGGTGAACAGACCATCAGGCTGAACAGGATGCTGACTGATAACCCATCTTTTCCCTGAGGAAGTGGATTTGCCCAGGGAAATACGGCTGAGCGGTCCTGGTCAAGCCAGGGCCAGGGTCCATCCCCACCGGTCTCTGGGCCTCCGGCCATCACTTCCACTTCCAACTTAACATAGGGTCACTAGTCACCTGTGACGGGACCACCAGGGTCTGTGCTTGGCGCTGGCAGTAGAGATGGGCCAGCCACCATCCCTGCCTTCAGGAAGCATCTAGCCCAGGATGGGACCTGACACCTGCCCATATGACTAGGAGAACACCAGGCACAATTAGGAGGGGGCCTTGAGAGATAAATAGATGATTGGGGCTCCCACCTGGCCATGAGGCCCAAGACCGGGGTGTATTTGGCTCTGTGTTCCTAGGAGGATACCCAACAAATGAGAATATGGAACAGAACGTGGAGTCAGTGGAATCAGGCAGGCCCTCACGGCGGCTTTCATTTCAGTTGCCGTCGAGTTGACTCCGACTCATGGCCGCCCCATGTGTATTAGACCAAGACTGTCCTCCATAAGATTTCCAGGGGTTGGCTGTTGGGAAGTCAGTCACCAGGACTTTCTTCCGAGGTGCCTCTGGGTGGACGGGAACCTCCAACCTTTCGGTTAGTGGCCGAGCACCAGCTAGGCGGGCTTAAAGGATGGGGGCCCAGGTTGAGGTGAGGGGGGAAATTGAGGCACTGGAGCCTGAGAAAAGAATGTGGACCAAGGGACAGAGGGGTAAAGGGTGGAGACTGCTTTACAACCTCAGAATGATAATACCGACCGTGTATGGAGGAGGACCTCAGGTTCCTTCGGCCCCTCTCCTTCTCCATCCCTGATGGATCCCTGGATTGAGGACCAGGATTAGGATTTGTGGAAACATTACAATAAAAGGATCATCCATTACAGTCATGTAAATGATTTTCTGTCACACGAAGGTTAAATCTTAGTGACCCCCAGCAGGTCAGAGAGCTGCCCCGGGTAGGATCATCCGTGTGGACGTTGAAAGTACCGAAAGTGATGACCAAAGTAGTTTTTCCCAGGGAGCAAGAATAAGCCAGAAGCTAAAAATTTTCAAGGCATGAAGTGAAGAGGGGTCCGTGGATGGCTTTAGCAAGGAGCATAGTAAGGGGTGTGGTCTGAAGACCGAGACTCGAAGCTGCAGGGCTTGAGGGAGAATGGTCTGGAAGCAGCAATGAGGACAAAAGAACACCTTGTCTGTCACCTCTGGGGCCATCGGAATGAAGGGTGGGGAGAGAAAACATCCACCAGGTGAGAGGGCTGCAGGAGCAGCAGCGGTATCCTCCGGGGAGGACATGGAGTTTGTAAAGCAAGCTTAAGAAGGAAACGGTTAGAGAAGAGGCAGCAAATAAAAGGGAGTTTTGGCAGATGACTGAAAGAGACTTAGGAGATGGGGACGGAGGTAAGAGATGGGGCGTGAGGGAGGACCTGAATTTGGGGAGTGCCTGAAACCCAGTAGGACGAGATTAGTCCTGAGAGCTGCAAAACCAGTCAGCGAACACATGACGGAGGACCAGTACACTTTCCACGTGGAAAGTTATCTGTTCAGAGCAGGGACTCCGACGACTTGGTTCCATTGCAAGCCCGGCCCCCGGCCCCCGGCCCCCGGCCCCCGGCCCCCGGCCCCCGGCCCCCGGCCCCCGGCCCCCGGCCCCCGGCCCCCGGCCCCCTTCACCTTCCAGCGTGGCACGGTACCAACCAGATTAGGTACGTATGGAAGTGTTTTTCCCCTTTTGATACTAAATCTCCCTACCAAAAACCACTTGCCGCTACAAGAGAAAGCGACGGACTTTGCCTAAAACTACTACGGTAATTCTTACTCAACGCCGCCAAAACGAAGATAATTTTGTTTCTACACTGACAAGTAAAAGAACAGATTGCATAAGAAACCAAGCGTGTAAACCGGGGAAAAAAAAAAAAAACGCCGTAAAAAACACACCACTATCAGAAAAAAAGTTCAGAGCAAGCACAAGCTGCCAGAGAAATTTACAGTCTGTTTTTTCATACCAAACAAACTTCCCCCCGAAGGGGGTGCACCGTTCCTGGAAGTACTGCAATACCAGGTCGATGCGTGGAGTGGACGGAGCAAGCTCCTATTCCATCTCCCAGCTCCAAAAATCCATTTAATATATTGTCCTCGGATAGAGGACGTATCAGATATTAAACTGATAAGAACAGATACTACACTTGATCTTAGCCAAAAGGCCGAGAAGCGATACCGACCACTTCGGGATCGCTGCTATCCATCTTCTATCACACATATTACAGTCATGCTGAGATCCCTTCTTTTAGTCCGGATGTTACTTCCTTTACCTCTTTCACAGTAGTATGAAAGTAGGTGGACCTTGTACAGATTGTGTATTCCGTACATTTTTAAGAGACTTTTTATACGCATTTTTACGCCTTCGTTTCCGGGCTGACGCGCCATCCCTAATTTGCATGCCCCGCCAGGTACCCTCCCCCCGAGGAGGCGTGGCTATCGCGGCGGGCTCCACCCTTGAGGCCGCCTCCGAGCGCTGCGAGCGGACCTCCCGGTTGCAGCCGGCGGAGACAGAACTGAGTGGGGGACGGGAGGGGCCGGTGGGAGGGAGTTATTGGTGGAGAGCAGTTCGGCATTTCCGGAAGAGAGCCACCGCTTCGCCAGTGTGAAGGCGGCAGGCTGGGTCCGGGCCGAAGACGGAGCCGATCGCTGAGAGCCCAGGTGTGCTGGTACGGCGCCGCCTGGAAGGGGCCTCAGAGAGGAGTCGAGACCCCAGGAGGTCGTCGAGCCTCAGTTTCCCCAGCTGAGAAGTAGAAACGTTCATGGCTACCGCGTCGGGTTGGGGGAGTATAAACCGAGCTAAATGGCTGAACAGTCTAGAATATGGGTCTTAGTGTCCGACGAGGTTCCCGTGAAGGGGTCACGGCTGCTGAGGACGGAATATGGGAAGCCCTGCCCAGCGCTGAAGATCCGAAGGGAGCTGGGGGTTGCGTCGGGCCACAGAGCCCAGGTCAAGGTCCGCAGAGCCCCTGGGCTGACTCAGCCCGCTCCTTTGCCTGCGCTTCACCGCCCCTAGGGGCGCCGTCATCCTCTCAGGCGAGACCCCATTCCCTCTTCGCGGCAGCGGGGGGCAGCAGAGAGCAACCAAGGTAGCCTCCGTCTCTGTGTGCCCTGGCCTCGCACCAGCCGGGTGAGGTCATCCAGCCTGCGCTGACCTGGTAGACAAGTAAACCAGGGTCCAGAGAGGGAGACTTCAAGGTCATCCCGGTGAAAGACCGAGCTCAGCGCTCAGGCCTCGTGTTAAGAGCCGCTCTCCACGATGGTACTTCATTTCATCCATTCCAAGATGCACATTTTTTTTTTTTTCATATTTTGTATCTCCGAAATCAGGATGTATCTTACGTGTGATGTCAGCCTGCTACTGTTTACGCGGCAGTGGTATTTTCTTCTCTCTCCCTCCCTCCCTCTTTCTGATACCTAAAATAATGGTGCCTCTCACAATCAGTGACATCTTAGATTCGTGAAATGCTGTAATATTAAAAGCCTCTGTTTGTTGAATTCTGATCCTTAACCCTTTACTCATCACAACACCTCTAGGATGAAGGTATTATCTCCCTTTACAGGGAAGGAAACTTATCCGGGACCGCGTGAGTGCAACTTGACTGCTTTTTGTACGGCCAATAAATAACGGAGCTGCGATTTCACCAGACTTTTCACCTGGCTCACGCTTCTAACCGCTACACTTTGCTCCCTCCACGACAAGATTCTGGGTCTTGAATAATAACAAGCTCTTTTCTTTAACTGCAGACTTACAAGTGACTCCGATCAGGCGACAGCACGGAAGATGCCCTGAGACACAATGGGAGTTTAAAACTCCAGACTGGAAGGGGTTGGGTGGGATGGGGAGTGGAATCCTAGAGCTGGAGGGAAACCTGAGGTCAGAGGTGGGGTCGGAAGAGGTGGCGTGCACAGGGCAGGCAGGAGAGGGGCTCAGAAAGGGAGGCGGGAAGGAGGAGGGCGCAGTCTTGGCCAGCTGACCCTGAAAATCCCTCCTCTAGCATGAGGACTGATTCAGGGGGCTGGAATCATTTTCCCAATTCAGCCCAGGGTCCCGTTCCAAGCATCTTCCTATCTGATCCCTGTTCCTTGCAGAATGAGAAGAGAATAAGAGGGAAAGTGAGAGCATGGCCGGGTTGAAACCCCAGGTTCTGCTCAGCCCGACGCGTCTCATCCAGTAAAGGTGGGAGTGTAGCAAGACCCTTTATTTCATCGTGCAAGGAAAGGAGCAGTCGGGGCGGCTGCCGCCAAGACTGCTCAGGGAGGGCGAGGGGAAAGGTTACTTTTCAGGGGTTTACAAGTGGGAAGTTCAGACAAGTTACTTCCGCAATGTCCTTAATCGGACTGCGCAGGCACGATGCAGCGCACGCTCAGAAAATGGCGGTGAAGCCCCGCCCAGAGGCGGGGAGGCTGCTATGCATAGGCTGTTTACCGAGCTAAAAGGGTACCCTGAAGGTCAGCTTGGCGCCTAAACTGGTTTCTGCCAATTACCTCTGGTTTGAGGGCAGCAGTTAAGGAGAGGGGAACCGGGATTCTAATGTAAAGCTACAGAGGGAGCGTGCCAAGCAAGCTGCTTGAGGCAGTGGAATCTCTGTCTTAAGAGAGGAAGAGTTGCAAAAAAGAACCCACTTCCTCCCTTGTCCATTTAATTACTGAAACATTCCAGTGCCTTTCACCTCCTCTTATTATCATTGTTTCCACGTAGATATTTTAAAAAGCTGGGACATCCCTACCACCGGCATAGCTGGTTGCCCATTGTGAGGGCAGGCACTTCCCAAGCATTCTCTGGGGTCTGGACAACCCTCCCATGAAGGCTCAGAGATGCTGAGTGACCTGCCCATTCCCCCAGGTAGTAAGTGACACTGCCTGGATCGAACCTGAGTCTGTTTGACTCCAAAGTCCAAGCTGACTTCACCACAAGCTCTCCAAGAACCAGGAACTCATTCTCCGGTTCAAGGGCTTCTGCCTCCCCACCCCATCCCCACCACCACACTGGAGGCTGTGTTTGGGGCTGGGGCTGGGTTTGAAGACCCTTTTTCATGGACACCCTTCTCCTGCCCCCAGCCCTGAGGCCAAACTCAGGCTCTGCTGCTTCCAGAAAGATGCATTTCTGGGGTTAAAGGTGTGTGCCTGTATGTGTGTGAGTGTGAGAACGAGGTAGGTCAATAGCCTCCTTGGGACGAGTTAAAGCACACAGTCCCTCCCCCAAAAGCCTTTCTGGGCTCCAGGGAATGCCTCTCCCCACCTGGTCGTGTAGGAAGAATAATAGTAATACAGGAATAATACCAACCTGTAGGTGAACAACTTTACACTTTCTCTTGTATATTTCAAATCCATTAATTGATTTGATTCTCATGCCAGCCCTGTGAAGAAGGTAACAAATAATACCCTTCTTGTTCTACAAGGAAGGAAACCGAGGCCCAGAGAGGGTAGGTAGGGTCCCCAGGGTCACAGGAAGAGGCCGACCCTAGGCTTGAGCTCAGCATGAAAACCCCCCAGGGCTAGGCCGGTTCCTAACAAGTCACCTTGCCTTCTAGGGACCCCAGTGAGAGCTGGATTTTGTATTTTCTTTCCTCTTGACTCAGACAGACATGTACCAGCAGGGGGAGGAGGTGGAGGACTGAGGGAAAGGAAATTCCAGAGCATTTGGGGGTGGGCGGGGCCCCGCAGAGGGCCAGATGGGGTGCTGGAAGCCTGGAAAGGGTTAGAGAAAGAAGCCTGAGAGAACCATCCCTAGGCACACCGAGACTAAAAACTGAGGTAGAAAGGTGTCACCTACCTGCTCAGGACCCTGGAGAGAAAGGTATTTACAGACATTCCCTAGGAGGCTTGGGAAGAACACCTCCCTGTTCCCAAGGCAGGGGCAGGAGGGGGGGCGACTGCCCAGTTGCCCTGGTAGTGGCCACATTGTGAGGTGGGTCTGGTTCCAGGCCCTGCGGTTGGGGTGGGAGGAGATGGGTGGGTCTGGTTACAGGCAGTGGGGTTGGTGCTGTGGGTGGTTCTGGGGGCGGTGGCCGGGTCCTCCGCTCTGCCTGCCCCCACCCCCTGCGGGGGTCTTCCACCTCCCCGCACTATCATGGGCAGTGCCTACCACTGGGAGGCCCGGCGCAGGCAGATGGCTTTGGACCGTAGGAGGTGGCTGCTAGCCCAGCAGCAGAAGCAGCAGGAGCAGGAGCAGGAGCAGGAGCAGGTGCCTGAAAGGGGCCAGGTTCCTGAGTCCTTCCGGGGGCTGGGGGTGGGGGGCGGGGCGGGGTGGGGAAGATTGAGCCCTAGGAGCTGTCTGCTGGCTGGTGAGTGTTATTTTGCTGGGGTAGGGCCCAAAAAAGGTTGTTTGGGCTTCTCTTGAACCAGCTCCTTGTGTGTGCGCACGTGCGTGTGTACACGCGCATATTGGGGGGCTCAGGGCTGCTGTTGTACTAAGCCAAGTTGGGGGATCAGGCCTGGGGAGTTTCAAAGCGTCACTGTCCGATATAGAAACCTGTCTGCCACCGAGCCCTTGAAATGTGGCTACTTAGACTGAAGAACTGAATTTTTAATTTCCTGTACATGTAATTCATTTAAATAAAAATTAGGAGCCCTGGTGGTGCAAAGTTGAAACACTCGGGTGCTAACCCAAAGGTTGGTAGTTTGAACCAACCTAGCAGTTCCTCGGGAGAGAGACCTGGTGATCTGCTTCCAAAAAGATTACAGCCTAGAAAACCCTAAGGGGCAGTTCACGTGGGGTCGCTGTGAGTCGAAAATTGACTTGACGGCACACAACAGCAACACAACCATTATGAATTGAAAACAGACACTCGATACAATTTTTGGAAGGCTTTTAGGTATGTTTGGAACAACTGGGATATGGGACTCTACTTTTTCAACTATAAATTTTGTGGAAAAAAAGATAAATCTTTTTGCGGGAACTTTAGGATCCAAATTAAGATGCGCTGTAAGTGTAAAATGCCTGCTGGGTTTTGAAGACTTAGTACAAAGAATGTAAAATATCTCATTCACATTTTCATATAGATCACATGCTTTGACTCTTTGGGGTAAATAAAATCTCTCATTACAATTAGTTTCACCTGTTTCTCTTTCCCTTTTTCAAAAGTAAGCTACTTTTTAAAACTCCTAGAACATTTAAAACGATCCATGTGGCACACATGTTTCTATTGGACAGTGCTGTTCCAAAGTGTTCACAAGGAGTTATTCTTTATTCTCTGGCACTGAAAACAGTGCTCAGCTCCCAAGCCCGGAGGTAGGTACCGAGAAACGCTGCTATTTCCTGGGCGGGGGCAGTGCCAGGGGACACTGTCACCACAGAAAGCTCGCGGGTGCTGCGGTGGGCAGGGGGAGAGAGCCCAGGCTCCAGCACCAGCCTCCAACTCCAGGGGACAGAGACCACCCGGGCCACCTCTACCTCTCTCTGTGCGCCTGGCTCCCCTGCAGTCCCTCTGGTACGTGGGAGGGCGGGTAAGGGGGGCCAGAGGGAGGAGGATGCCACTTGCCTGGGGGTTCTTGTCAGGAACTGAAGAAACTCCAAAAGGAAGAGAAGCAACCTGAAAAGTCTCGACCATGTCCGGAGCCGAAGTCTCAGCCACCACCTCCATTGCAACCACAGCAGGCACCGTCGCCACAGCCACCGTCGCCACAGCCACCGCCTCAGCCGAGGCAACAAAATGTCCGAGGTCCTGATAACCAGTATGCCTCCAAGTGCATATTCTACAAGGATTCCAGCGGGCCGGGTCCCCAGGGTGGCTCAATGGGGGTCAGATAGTTGGAGGGCCATCCAAGAGATCCCAAGTGGGGCTGAAAGCTTTTCCAGGCCCTGGTGTGGGAGTGGGGGCAGGTGGTGAGAAGGGAGCCCCTCGCTCCCATTTCGGCCCTATTGCCGTGTCTGCCACCCATCCTCTCTGACTCTCCCCAGCATGCTCAGCCTTTACTACCTTCTTGGCCGACCACTCCCTCTGGGGTGGGTTTGTGCCAACCCAGGGCTGCAGAGAAGCCTGCCAACTTCTGCAGAGGGTGGCTGACAAGTCCTCAGCCCTTCCTCCAGGGTGGGAGTGACAGAGGGGGTGGGTGGTCAGATGGTTGTAGGCTTATCAACAGATCTCCTGTCGGGTCTGAAACGGGGAAGCCCCAGGGTGACCTCCTAGTTGAGAATCATCAGGGTGGCCTGCCATGTTCCACATGGCTTCGCTGTGTTCCATTCCCAGAAACTGCTGGATGAGTAACGTGTGCTTTGTTTCATCATCAGGTCTGAAGAGCTCATGCCAGGCTAGCCCAGTCAGATACACTGGGTTCTCACGATTCTCGGTGAGACAGACGTGACGTGAAAGGCAGATGCACGCTGGCTGTGTAGTGTGCTTGTGTGTGTGTGCGTGCAGAATCTAGAGAAACTTCCTTGGAGGGAGGGGGGTGCTGGAATGATTTTAAGTCACTTCTGGATGGTCCCAAGGGCCTCCACTCCTTGCCCCCTAAAAATGTCTGAGTAGGACCTTTTGGTCAGTGCTAAGCATAAAAAGGAAGGAACCCTGGTGGCAGAAATGTTTAAACATTTTGCTGGTAACTGAAAGGTTGTTGGTTCGAACCCACCTAATGGCTCTGTGGGAGAAAGACCGGGCAGTCTGCCTCCATAAAGATTACAGCTTAGAAAACCCTATGGGCACCTAACAACAAGCTTACAAGGAGGGGCTGACAATCTATTTGGGAAAATAGGAGATGCCGAGGAGTGAAACTATAGGGTCTCCTCTAAGTGCTGGGTTGGGTGGAGGCAGCCAGAGCAGGAGGAAGGGCAAGACCAGACATAAGCGAGGCGGCTTCGCGTCTCCTGGGAGTGTGATTTAATATCTTTGAGCCATAACTCAATTATCACCCATAAAATGAGAGTGATAATACCACCTCCTTTAAAGAGGCATCGTGAGGATTGAACATGGCAATGAAAGCAGAAGACATCAAAAGCATGTAGCATAGACTTAACCTGCTGGTTTTGTTCACAGTACTATAGATATGTGAGGTGTTAACATTTGGGGAAGCTGGGAATAGAAGTTTTGTTCTATTTTTGCAAAAAAAAAAAAAAAAGCATTTAGCATAGAGACTGGCTCATAGTAGGCCATCAAGCCCAGGATAAGGACGATAGCTGGTTGTTAGTTGCCATCCAGTCTATTCCGACGCATGGTGACCCCACGTGTGCAGAGTAGAACTGCTTCATAGGGTTTTCCAAGCTGTCACCTTTCAGAAGCAGATCACCAGGCATGTCTTCCAATGTGCCTCTGGGTGGGTTTGAACCACCAACCTTTCAGCTAGTAGTCCAGTGCTAAACCATGTGTGCTACCCAGAGACTCCATGATATCTCTTAATGAGGATGAGATGAAACACAGCAAGCTTTGGAAAGGTTTCTATGACGCAGGTGCAAAGGAAGCACTGAGCTCTCCTGATTGCTAGCACTTTACGATGAGTCTGGGCTGCTGCGTTGCATTTAGATCCCTCTAGCCCCAAAGAGCCTAATACAATGTTCTGAAACCAGGCGGTCCAGGAACTTTTTTTTTTTTTTAAATGTGATGATCCTATTTGTTTAAAATTTTATTGTGCTAAAATACATATGACATAATATTAGCAATTTTAACCGTTTTAATTGTTCATTTCAGTGGCATTTATTACACTCACAGTATTGGGCAACCATCACCACTATCTATCCCCAAATTTTTTTCATCACCCCAAACATAAGGTTTGTACTCATTGAGCGATTAACTCCTCATTCCTCCTCCCCCAGCCCCTGGCAGCCTCCATTTTCTGTCTTTATGAATTTGCCTATTCTAAATATTTCATGTAAGTGAAATCATGCAATATTTATCCTTTTGTGCCCGGCTTCTTTCACTTAGCTTGATGTTTTCAAGGCTTATCCGTGTAAGATGTGTAAGAATTTCATTCATTTTTTGTGGCTGAATAACATCCCATGTGTGTATCTATCACGTTTTGTGCATTCATTTATCAGCTGATGAACACTTGGGTTGTTTCCACTTTCTGGCTATTGTGAATAATGTTGCTATGATCATTGGCAAACTTGTATCTGTTCGAGTCCCTGTGTTCAATTCTTGGGTGTAGGGGGAAGCAGTGTATTAGTTTCCTAGAGCTGCTGTAACAAAATATCACAAATCGAGGAGGCTTAGAAAAACAGAAGTTTAGTGTCCCACAGTTCTAGAAACTAGAAGTCCAAAATCAAGGTGTTGGGAAGGTTGGTCCCATCTGAAGGCCTTGTTCCATGCCTCTCCTCGTTTTCAGTGGTTGTCGGCATCCTCGGTGTTCCTTAGCTTTGTAGATGCATCACTTCAATCTCTGCCTCCGTCGTCACATGGCATTCTTCCCAGCCTGTCTCTGTGTGTCTTCTCTTCTTATAAGGACACCAGTCACATAGGATGGGGATTAGGGCCCACCCTACTCCAGTGAGACCTCATGTTAACTAATTACATCTGCTAAGACCCTATTTCCAGGAAAGGTCACACTCACAGGTACTGGGGGTTAGGGCTTCAGCATAGCTTTTGGGGGGATACAATTTAACCTGTAACAGGTATATATCTAAGAGTGGAAATGCTAGGTCATATGGTAATTCTATGTTCAATTTTTTGAGAAAATGCCAGAATGTTGAAAACTGGACATTTAAACATTATAATGTGGTAACTCTGGAAATCAGATTCTCTCCTTCCCTAGGGTTTGCTCTTGTTGTTTGTCGGTTGAAGGCTGTAGTAGTAGGTTGTTTTAGTGACTTTCCTAGAATTTTTTTTTTTTTTGCAAAGACTGCATTCTTTGTTGTGTGTTGTTATTGAAGTCTCTGTTTCCTTAAGCTTGTGTTCAGCTAGTGCTTTTTTAAAGTAATATTTTATTGTGTTTTCGGCGACAGCTTTCATAGTAAACTAGGTTCCCTTCTGATAATTTCTACACAAATTGTTCTGCAACATTAGTTTCATTTTTCACAACGTGTCAACATCTCTTTCATTGCATTCTGATTGTTCCCTTTCCACTAGTGTTTTGACAGATTTCCTTGAATGTCCGAAGCTACAATGAAACAAAAAACAAAACAAACACCTCTAGGCTCAGGAGTTTAGAGATCGGCCCAAGGTGAAAGCTTAGGGTTTCCTCAGGTCTTTTCTGAGCATGGGTCTTGCCTTGCCTATGGTGTCGTTTACTGAATTCCCCTGTATACATGTTTTTTTTTAGTATTATATTATGATGGCTCAAGCATAGCAACGATTCTGAGGATGGCGCAGGACTGGGCAGTGTTTCCTTCTGTTGTACATAAGGTCACTATGAGTCGGAACCTTCGTGGCACCTAACACATTTTATTATATATATTATTTTTAAATAACATTGTGTTGTGTTTTTGGCGAAAGTCTACCCAGCAAGTCACTTTCCCCTTTGAAAAGCCTTGATTTGCCTGCCCCTGAGTTCCCGGCTTGGGGGGGGCGGGGGTGGCCAACTGAGCGCAGCTCGGACCCTGGCCCCCTCCCGGGCACCGCGAGCTTTGCCGGAAGCTGCTGTGGGGTTCAGAGGCCCCCCTGGGCGTTGCACTAACGCGAGCTTCGGGCGCAGAAGGGAGGCAACTTGGGGGCACGCGGCAAGTGGGGTGTGTGGAAGGGAGCAGACGGAGTTCTGCTGATGAAAGCCGCGGGTCACCACTGACTCGGGGAAGGTTAGGAGGGAGGGCCCGGCGGCTCGGAGCCGAGGAACGCCCGCCCGGGTGATACCGTGCGTGGGAAGTCGAGGAGCCCTTGGGCCCCGCCGGAACGCGGAGCTCCGGCTCCCTCCCCGACAGAGTGGCGGCGGGTCGCCGCCCTACCTTGCTCCCCGCCTCCTGTGCCAGTTCGCGGGGAGGGTGTCCATTTCTTTCTTCAGCTCTGGGGAAAGCATGCGGCTGGCGGGCCTGTGAGACTCACACAATGGGCACTTAACCGAATCACTTTTGTCCACCAAACAGGACCGGACGAATCGCAAGCATTGCCTGAAGGATACTGATAGCTGTGAGCAAGGCACCGCGCTGAATTCTTTGTACGTGTTAACCCGGGGATCCTCCTAACCTGACGTCCCCAGCTTCGGAAAATTCACTGCCTCGGGCAGCGTGCTTAGCATGCCCCACAGCTTTACAGTAAAACGCTGGTTGCCTTGCTTGACAGGCTCTGTAGCTTCACATTAAAATCCTGGTTCCCCTCTCCTTAACTGCTGCCCCAAACTAGAGGAAATTCGTGGAAGCTGGTTTAGGCGCCATGTTGACGTTCAGGATAACCTTTTAGAACTTCCCCACCTCTGGGTGGAGTTTAACTGCCGTTTTCTGAACATATGATGCATGAAGTTATATGTAAACCTGCCTACTATGATTAAGACTGTTACTAATGTAACTTGTATGAACTTCCTACTTGTAAACTCCTTAAAAAGAACCTTGTCCTCCCTGAGCAGTCTTGGCGGCAGCAGGCGCAACTGTTTCCTTTCCTTGTACAAGAGAATAAAGGTGCCTTTCTACTCTCCCACCTCGGTCTCTCATTCATTGGCTGAGATGAGTCTCGCCAAGCAGAACTTGGGGTTTCCACCTGTCAACACTCACACCCCTATAGGGTTTGAAGCTATTATCATCCTTACATCACTGATGGAATAAGGGAGGCCAGATAGGTTGAGAAACTGTCCAGTGTCACATTTAGTAGGTAGCAGCCATCCGGTGGGCCTCACTCTGACCCAGGACACAAACTGTTTGAATGGAAAGGGTGGGATCTATCCGATGGAGTCTACCAGACGGAAGCCATAAGAACAGAAGTTGGACCTTGTCAGCCCTGCAGAGTACAGAGCAATTGAGCTAGATGTCCCCCGAGACCATGGTCCCCAGCCCTCAGACCACTAATTTGGTCCCTCAGGAAGTTTGGACGTGTCTATGAAGCTTCTATGACTTTGCCTTGGTCAGGTTGTGCTGACTTCCCCAGTACTGTGTACTGTCTTACCTTTCACCAAAGTTACCACTTACCTATTGTCTAGTTAGTATTTTTCCCTTCCCACCATGCCCCTCCCACATAATCATCAAAGATTGTTTCTTTCTGTGTGGAAATCTTTTCAAGAGTTTTTATAATAGTGGTCTCATACAGCATTTGTACTTTTGTGACTGACTTATTTTACTTAGCATAATGCCCTCCAGATTCATCCATGTTGTGAGATGTTTTTCAGAGTCATCATTGTTCTTTATCATTGCCTAAGTATTCTATCCTGTGTATGCACCGTAGTTTATTGATTCATCTGTTGATAGGCACTTAGGTTGTTTCTATCTTTTTGCTATTGTGAATAATGCAGCAGTGAACATGGGTGTGCATATGTCTATTTGTGTGACAGCTCTTATTTCTCTAGGATATATTCCTAGGAGTAGGATTGCTGAATTGTATATCTGTATTTCTAGCTTTTTAAGGTTATGCCATTTTGTATTTCTACCAGCAGTGCGTAAGAGTTCAAATCTCCTGGCAGCCTCTCCAACGTTTGTTATTTTCCTTTTTTTTTTGATTCATGCCAGTAATGTCAGGGTGAGATGGTATCTCATTGTAGTTTGGCATTTCTCTAATGGCTAGTGATCGAAAGCATTTCCTCATGTGTCTGTTAGCCACCTGAATGTCTTCTTTGGTGAAGTGTCTATTCATATCCTTTGCCTATGTTTTAACTGGATTAATGTTGTAAATTGTCTTTTTGTTGTAAAGGTGTTGAATTTTCCTATAGGTTTTAGAGATTAGACCTGTGTGGGATATGTCATAGCAAAAAATTTTTTCCTAGTGTGTTTGTTCTCTTTTTACTCTTTTGGTGAAGTCTTTTGATGAACCTAAGTGTTTAGTTTTTAGAAGACCCTAGTTATCTAGCTTATCTTCTGGTGTTTGTGTATTGTTGCTTATGGTTTGTATCCTATTTATGCTGTGTATTAGGGCCTCTAGTGTTGACCATATTTTTTCTTCTATGATCTTTACAGTTTTTGGTTTTATATTTAGATGTTTGATCCATTTTTAACTAGTTTTTGTGTGTGGTGTGAGGTATGGGTCCTGTTTCATTTTTTTTGCAGATGGATATCCAGTTTTGTCAGCACCATTTGTTAAAAAGACTGTCTTTTCCCCATTTAATGGGCTTTGGGCCTTTGTCAAAGATCTGTAATGCAGTGGTTTTGCTAAAGGCAGATGACATCTCTGGTCAAGTCTCTCCCTGCCCTGTCCTAGCTCTGTCGCACCCTCTCTGGGGCCTCAGTTTTTATGTTCTCCAATGGGAGAGGGATTATCTTTCTTTCATTTGGTCTCAGGGAAGTGCTGTCTTTCAAGATGCTTCCTTCCTGACAAGTTACCTGTGAGCCCCCTTTTGGAAATCCCAGCACCTAGCCAGCCCTCAGGTAGTAAAAACTAGGGAGAAACGGCATTTTTGCAGGTCACTTGTCTGATCCTTCACCTCCTGGCTTGAAACCTGGTTCTAATCAAACCTAACACTGGGCCGTTTTGAGCAGCCCCACCACGCCCTACAGGTCTATTCTTTACATCCTGTCCATTAAACTGATTTTCTGCTCTACCTTTTCCTACCAAGGGTTGAGATGGTGATTTTCACATGATTATTCTTATAGTATAGAAGACTTGGTTTGTGCTAGGTACCTTGCCAAGTACCTATTGATCTCATCTAATTTTCTGAGGAAAGCATTATCATATCCATTTTGTAGGTGAAGAAGTTGAGGCGAGAATGGTAAAGCCATTTGTCTAACTACACAGCTGGTAAGTGGATTGGAACCCAGCTATTCTGCTCACCTCCTTCCCTATTTGGTAGGATACAATCTGCCTTGAACAAATGTTCCTGAGTCCAAAACATATGAAATATATTTTGGGGATGAATCGCTGTTAGGATGGCTCCTCAGGCACTATCAGTTTGAATAACTGAGAATTCACTGTTGTTGAATAATCTCTGAGAGTTGAAACAAATTTGAAACAATGATGGAGATTTATTACTCAGTCATACAATTTGCGAATTGGACAACACACAACATGAGACTGGGTGTTGCAGCTGGGATGAGACAATATGGGGTATTTATAACCCAAGGAACAAAGACAGCCAGGGAAGTCCAAACGGTTTCAATGAGTCTTTTGGATACTTATTAAAAATATCTCTTGAAATTCTTCCTTCCACAGAATTGTGTTTGGCTAAGAAGACAAACAGTGCAGGTCTTGAGGAGTCAGAGTCTGCCTAGCAGGCTCTTAGATAACCAGGCGTCTGCTTTTTGTCTGGAATGCAGGAGTTAAAGAGCAGGAACTGTTAATTATACATAAATCTACAGAAACAAGCTGATACTATTTCTAAAAGTTAGGTTACTGTGATGGTTAAGATCGTATATCAACTTGGGTGGGCCATGATTTTCGGTGGTTTGATAGTCATATGATGGTGTGATCACTTCCATGATGAGATTCGATATTATGTGATCACCTCCATGATGGGATCTGCTGTGAGTAACCAATCAGTTGACAGGGAGTTTCCTTGGGTGTGTGGCCTGCATTGTATATAAGTGGATATTCTGGCAAGGCTTGTGGGCTTTTGCTCATTCTGGATTCTGCAGCTGGCTCCTGTTCGTCTGACCTCCAGTTCTTGGGACTTGAGTTAGCAGCTTACCTGTGGCCTTGCCTGCCGATCTTTGGGATTCATCAATCTTTGCAGCCTGTGAGCAAGAGCCCTGCTCTCCAACCTGCCCTGCTGATCTTGGGTTCACTAGCCCCTGTGGCTGTGTGCATCAGGAGAAGCCTCTATCCTCACCTATGGACTTGGGATGTTCTAGCTTCTACAACCACGTGAGCCATTTCCTTGATATAAATCTCTCTCTCTATTTTTTTTCTATATATATTTATACACTTTACTGGTTTTGCTTCTCTTGAGAACCCAACCTAAGACAGTTACTCATTACCTTAAATTTTTGCTCTGTGAAACCAGGTAGCAGCCATGTACTTTCAGCTGGGCATAAGTGACTCTATCTCATTTTTTAGCTTCCACAGCCACACTGTTTCCATTGAAGTGTGGGTCTGAGCTTTCTGCCATCCTCTGTAATTATTGGGTCACCTATGCTATTTCCTGCTTGCATTCTGAGGCTCAGTCCTGGCCCCCTTCTCTCTCTTGTGCACACTCACTCATGGCCAGGGGACTCAGGTACTTCCTCTGTGATGTCAGACAGGCAAGGGAGTCCTCGATCTTAAAAAGGAAAACAAAGCAAAACCCAAGTACATCTTGATTATAATTTAATATATATTAATTTAAAGAGAATTCTAATCTGTTTTTTGAAACTATGTAGATACGCCACACTTGTCCAGCCAGGTTACTCTGTTGAGCCCCATCCTGTTTTCCAAAGCAGCAAAGAACGTAACAGACAAAATGGAGGTCAGGGCTTGCTATAGCCCTCGCTGCTTCCTTGGGTCCCCCAGAAGCGCTGGGGGGGGTGTCTAGAGAGACCATAATGAGTGCCAGTCCCCAGGTCAAGTGGCTCCCAGCTGTGGGATTCAAGGTGGACACAGGGGACACTTTGAGGTCCTGCAGGTGGGTGCATGTGGGAGAGTGCCCAGTGCCAGCACGACAAAGGAATCAAGGTCTTGAGCCTTGACATGAAGCCTGGGCATCGCGGCTCCCTCAGGGGGATGGCAGAGGAATTAATGGGCATTCCCAGTTGAGAGCTCCTCTGATCTGAGGGATTTCTAGCTCCCTATGGTTCTAGGGAGACCTGGTGATGTAGTGGTTAAGAGCTCTGCTACTAACAAAAAGGTCAGCAGTTCGAACCCACTGGTCTGCTCCTTGAAAACCTCATGGGACAGTTCTACTCTGTCCTATAGGGTTACTATGAATTGGAATTGACTTGATGGCAATGGGTTATGAGTGGGCTGAGGATACCCCAGGTTACCCCAGCGAAGTGATGCAGCGGCAGCTCCTACTGCATTCTCACATACCCTTCTGCTCACAGCTGCTTAGAAATCAACTCAAGTGACACCACCCTGAACTGCACCCAAATGTTCCCTCTCACTCCTTCTGGAACCTGGAGCCCCCAAGGTCTGGCCTGGGCTCAAGGCACTGGAGAACAAGGGTCAGGAGGTCCCTGAGTTTGACAGCTGGGAGGTGATGCGGACCTTGAGGGGGCAGTGACCATGGAGCAGGGGGACCTGAAACCAGACTGTAAGGAGCGAGATGCTGTGGGCAAGGAGATGCAGGCCGTTGGGAGCCCTGGCTCAGGCTTGTCCTGAGCTCCTGTCTTCAGTACCTTTCAGCCAAATACCACCAGGAGCACACCTTCTCCCAGTACCTTACAGATGTACGTATTGCTTTCAGTTCTGTGCTATGTTTTGTCTAGGCTTTGCACATGCTCTTCCCTCTGCCCAGATGCTGTTCTCCCTCCCTTCACCTGGTTCATTCTGACTCATTCTTCAGGTTGCTGATTCTAGTCTCTAGGCTTCTACTTATACCCTCTTTTGCCCTTCATACTCTCCACCCCTTGTTAATCCCTGGGTTGGAAAGATCAAATAAAATTATTATCAACTAAGTAAAAAGCCCAAATGTTTCCCTATGTTCCAAGTAGCTCTTCGTGGCTCCTAGCACAGAGCTGCTGGATCATCTTTTCTCCGTGGATATTGAACTCAAAAATAATAGGATAGTAGTGTTGTTGTTAAGTGCTGTCGAGTCAGTTCTGACTCACAGCAACCCTATATACAACAGAAAAAAAACACTGCCTGGTCCTGTGCCATCCTTACAGACATTGTTATGCTTGAGCCCATTGTTGCTACCACGGTGTCAATCCATCTTGTTGAGGGTCTTCTCCTTGACAACGTCAGTCTTTTCTCCATTTATCATGATGTTGCTTATTGGTCCAGTTGTGAGGATTTTTGATTTATGTTCAGGAGTAATCCATACTGAAGACTGTGATCTTTCATCTTCATCAGTAAGTGGTTCAAGTCCTCTTCACTTTCAGCAAGTAAGGTTGTGTCATCTGCATATCGTAGGTTGTTAATGAGTCTTTCTTCAATCCTGATGCCACATTCTTCTTCAAATAGTCCAGCTTCTTGGATTATTTGCTCAGCATACGGATTGAATAAATATGGTGAAAGGATACAACCCTGACACACACCTTTCCTGGCTTTAAACCCCTTGTTCCGTTAGAATGACTGCCTCTTGGTCTAAGTACAGGTTCCTCATAAGCACAATTAAGTGTTCTGGAATTCCCATTCTTCACAATGTTATCCATAATTTGTTATGATTCACACAATCGAATGCCTTTGCATAGTCAATAAAACACAGGTAAACATCTTTGTGGTATTCTCTGCTTTGAACCAAGATCCTTCTGACATATTAGCAATGATATCCCTCATTCCATGTCCTCTTCTGAATTCGGCTTGAATTTTTGGCACTTCCCTGTCACTGTAGTGCTGCAACCATTTACGAATTCTCTTCAGTAAAACTTTACTTGCATGTGATATTTGATGACATTGTTTCATAATTTCCACCTTCTCTTGGGTCACCTTTGGGACAGGTACAAATATGGACTTCTTCCAGTTGGTTGGCAAGGTAACAGTCTTCCAAATTCCTTGGCATAGACAAGTTAACATCTCCAGAACTGCACGCACTTGCTGAAATATCACAATTGGTATTCCATCAATTCCTGGAGCTTTGTTTGCCGAAAAATCATTCAAAAGCTGCTGCAGCAGTACATCAACAGAGAGCTACAAAAACTTCAGGTCAGATTTAGGAAAGGACGTGGAACAAAGAACATCATCGCTGACATTAGACGGATCTTACTTACGCCAGCCAAAACACACAATTCTCTTAAAAACACGAGAAAAAAACAATAGACTTCTCTAGTAGAAAAGCATTTTTAGTGAAAAAACATTGCACAGAGAAAAAAGCAGTACACGTTAAGATGACAAAGCAAAGCCCATTTTTGTAATACTAAAAATCTTTCCCCAAAAGAAGTGCACCATTTTTGGAAATATTGCAATACCAGGTCCATATGTGGTGTGAACAAAACAAGCTCCTATTCTATTTCCCAGCTTTAAAGATTTAGTTAATACATTGTTTTCAGAACGTGTCAAGTATTAAATTATTAATAACAAATACTATATTTGATCTTAGTTAAAAAACCGAGAAACAATATCGATGTCACTGGCCTCTTCGTTACCCTCTTTCTGTCACCCATAATAACGTCACTGTGAGAACACTAACCGTTACTCCAGATGTTACTGCCTTTATTTCTTTGACGGTAGTATGCAACTGGTTGGATTCTTGTGCAGATTTTGTATTCTGTACATTGTTAAGGGAATTTTTGTCTACGTTTTTACTCCATCGCCGTTCGGCTGAAGCGTCATTTCTAATTTGCATGCCCCGCCCGTTTCCGCCCGAGAAGGCGTGGCTAAGGCTGCGAATTCTACCCTCGGACCGCCTCTGTGCAAACTCATTGGTGAACTGGAACTGACTTGGGCAATGGGAGGCTTTTGTGGGAGGGAGCTGTTGGTGGGGAGAGGTGTGAGTTCTGAAGAAGCCCAAAGTTCGAACACGTATTCACAATAAACTCAAGACAGTGTTAAGTGCGTCACCCGGTGAAAAGATGTGCTTCGAACCTGTGGAATGAAGGGCTCATCAGCGTCAGGGGAACAGAAAGCCTGGAGGAAGGTGGCTTTCTAGGCGGAAAGCTGAGGCGGACAGTGGGGAGGTGAGGGGAGGAGTACAAGAGGAGAGCACTTACCTGTCCCACTCTCTTTCCAGACAGAACTGTGGTCTCAAACCAAACCAAACCCGTTGCCGTCCAGCCCATTCTGACTCATAGCGACCCTATAGAACAGAGTAGAACTGCCCCATAGATTTTCCAAGAAGCACCTGGTGGATTCGAACTGCTAACATTTTGGTTAGCAGCCATAGCTCTTAACTACTACTCCACCAGAGTTTTCGAACTGTGCTTTAATGGGAATTTTATATTCTTTCACTTGATCTCAAAAAAGCAAGAAGGTATTATGGAGTGTTGTTGTAAACAATATTCCCTTCCCCATCCTGAGCATTTCTACTCCTTCATATCCTCCTTTACCTAGCTTTACCTGGTTGTTCTCTATAGCTTTTATCAGCACCTGGCACATATAACAATATAGACATATAGATTTATTTACAAATATGCACACATTAGTGGTTTATTGTTTGTATCCTGCCTTGAAGGTAGAGACTTTCATTGCTGCTCTATCCCCAGCAGCTGGGACAGTGCCCTGGCATGTACTTACCATTTGATAAATATTTGTTCAATGAAAGAATGAGAATCAAATGAGACAATGTATATAATATGCTTGGCCTGCACTAGACACATAATTATCATGCCTTTTCAGGCCTCCCCATCCCATGATCTCTGCTCAGTTCTGTGTTTGTCAGACCCTCTTTTGCTCACTAATTTGGTTTCACCTATTGGATTACAGGCATTTGGATCCTGGTCATTGAAAACAAATATTTCTTGTTGCAATTTAACGACTCTGCTTTCTGGTTCATGCATCAGCTCTATGAGTTTGGTTAATGTGAGTTTCCTAAACTAACTCAAATTGATGTGCACAGACCAAGTTGCCTGCAACGTCGAGGGCTGCACCAGGGTCTGGTGAGCCTTCATCTGGATGCCTTGCTCTTGGGAATCCCCATCTCCTGGCAGTCCTTATCCCTTTATCCTTTGAGGGCCACTCCCTTTTCCTTCTTCAATTCTTCTCTTTCCTTGACTTTGGGCACTCTAGGGTCTTGTAGTTTTCCTCCTGCCTCCCCAGATGCTGCTTCTCTATTTCCTTCACGTCATTCCTCTCCTCTAGTGTGAAGATGCTCAGAAGATGTTGTGATCCTTCTTTCCTCCTCCCTCCCTCCTCTTTACCCCCTGGGCAACCTCACTCCTCCCAGGGCTTCTGTTGCTGTTTCTTGCTGACTATCCCACGTTCACTCCTTTAGCCAAGACAAATGGGCACTGCACATCTGTCCCCATGCAAATAGCCTGCAGGCACAACATGGCTACAACTGAGTTCTTCATCACCTTCCTTGACCTCCAGCCTCCTCCTGCTCCAGTGTTCCCTGTACCTAATATTAGGCCCTGAGTAAATGTATAGGAAATGTAACTGAAATTATATTTTCTGTTTAAAATAATGTTCATTTAAACCTGATCTCACCTTCCCAAAAAACTGGAAGAGGGTGGATTTTCCATCCCAATCCCAAAATGTAGGAAAGGCCCTATCTGAAATGAAGATTCCAAACAGGGGTAAAGGAACCTGAATAGCTTCACCTCGTACCCTGTCTTAGTTGTCTAGTGCTGCTATAACAGAAATACCACAAGTGAGTGGCTTTAACAAACAAAATTTTATTTTCTGACAGTTTAGGAGGCTAGAATTCAGGGAGATGGCTCTAGAGAAAGGCTTTCTCTCTTTGTGGGCTCTGGGAGAGGGTCCTTGCCTCTTTTCAGCTTCCATGGTGACCTTCATGTGGCAAGGCATCTATCTTCCCCCATCTCTGCTTGCTTGCTTCCTTGTTTAATCTGTTCTTTTATACCTTAAGGGATTAATTTAAGACTAACTCTACACTAATCAGTGTTCATTAATATAGCAAAGAAAACCCATTCCCAAATAGGATTATAACCACAGGTATACAACACATATTTTGAGGGGACACAATTCAATCTATAACATACTCTTCCCTATACTTTTCTTCAGGAATCGGGTGGGGATGAATATACCCACCAGGGGGCAGCATCTACCCATTTCAGTCCTTGGCTCTGCCTTGGGACTTGGTTTTGGGATGGCTGCCTCTCAAATGGTCCTTGGTTGGGGAGAAGGGTTTCTTTCCATCTGGCCCCTTCACACTTTTATTTTTACAATCACTCTTAGAGGTGGACTGTATTTTACCCCATCTTATTCGTGAGGAAGCAGAGCTGGGATTTGAAAAATGAGTCTTGGTGATTCCCAAGCTGGGAGTTGCTCTTCTGTATCCACCCCCATCCCAGTCCCACCTCCCGTAGCCTCCTCCTTCCTTCATTTGTTCACTCAGAGCATCTGCTTAGGCAGCTACTCCAAGTCAAGAAGCTGCAAAGATGATGCAGAAACAAAGATGTCTGCAGCCATTTCCCATGTGAGCTCCATCCATCCCTTGCCCTCCCCAACTCCAGAGCATGGAGGGTCAGAGGGGAAGGGACCTGGCAATTATCTAAGCCCCTTGTTCCAAGCTCAAGAAACTGAGGCTCCCAGGAGAGAAGTGGCTTTTCCAAGCCAGTCTACTAGTGAGGGAGTGAGACTCATGCTGTCTGCTGAGTGTTTTAGCTCGCTGCCATGCCTTGAAGGGTCCTCCCCAGTGTCACCCCAATCCTTACCCCCGTTTTTTTCTCCTTTGAAGTGCCTCCTCCCCAATAAAGGCCTCAGTCCTTCTCACATAGAGTTCAATACTGTCCCAGGCCCTGCCTAGATATGCAGGGTTTTATAGGTACTCTTGGAGTCCCTAGGTGATGCAAATGGTTAACATGCTCAGCTGCTAACCCAAAGATAGGAGTTTTGAGTTCACCCAGAGGCACCTTGGAAGACAGACCTGGAGATCTACTTCTGAAAAATTAGCCACTGAAGACCCTATGGAGCACAGTTCTACTGTGACACACACAGGGTCACAAGGAGTCAGATCAGCTCCACGGCAGGCAACTGGTATAGGTATTCTTGGCCAACCTAGGATCATCAACAGAACCCCCAGGGTCCTTACAACCCTGGACAGAGAAACTCCCAGGCTAAAGGTGGATGCCTGGTTCCCACATTCAGGGAACCCCCATGAACACATTTAATCATTCCATCATTCATTAATTCATAGAAGATTTTCTGACTGCCTATGTGTGCCAGGCGCTGTGCTAGACACTATTGAGCTCCTTCCTTCCAGGGCTTAGTCTGATGGGGAAGACAGATCAAAGGAAGAACAATGACACAACAGCTTGAATCTGATCCGGGTTGGGAAGCCAACAGGAGGAAACAGGTAGCCCCAGATAGTCTGTCCCTCTGCCTGGAATGCTCATCTAACTCTTTGTCACTCAGACCTTGGTTCTAACATCATCTGTTGTAGACATTCATATCTCCCCCCACCCCATCTACAGTCGTTTTCTCCTCCCAATCACTCTCCAGCACATTGCCCTGTTTTTTTCCCCCCCTCTTTCTGGCATGTATCACCATCTGAAGTTAACTTGTTGATTCACTGCCTGTCTACCCTCTTCCCCCCACTATCATGGACACTCTTTGAGGGCAGGTCCTTATCCATACCACTCAGGGCTATATGCCTAGCACCATAAATGATTGTTCAGTGTACTGATGTTCGAATGTTCTCTTCAACCATTCCCCCAATGCACTAGGTGCAGACCTCATGGAGAGAAAGAGTTGCAGAGGTGAGGCTGCCAGGAAACAGAATGGCTGGTGGATCCTTAAGGGAGGAAGGCTCCCTGGGATGGTGGGCTGGGATTTAAAGGAGGCAGGGGTTGGGGCGGGCCCACAGCCTGGTTTGACCCCTGCAAGCTAGGCTCCTTCATTTACCCCTCCCCTGCCCCATCTCTTCCCTCCCATTTGTTCATCAACACCTTCTCTGGCAAACTTGAAAGATGAAGGGTGGAGTGGGCTTGTCAGTTTCAGCTCCTTTATCAGATAATCAAATAACAATTTCCTTCTTCGGTGTGAGTCCCAGGGCATATTATTGAAAAAATGATAGTGAAGCTTCAAAGATTGTGGAAGAAACTCAAGACAGTGTTCTGCATGTTTTCATTTCACAGCCATTGCAACATTTGTTCAAATCCAGGCTTGGCCAATTTCTAACTGTGTGACCATGGACAAATTACCTAACCTTTCTGTGCTTCAGTTTCTTCTTTTTTATAATAACCATGCTTATTTTATGGGTTTGAATAGAATATTAGAAATGGAAAAGTAGGCCAAGTTCCTAGACCAGAGTCTGGCATGCAGTAGTTCCCATCCCTTCTAATTCAGCCCTTCCTCTGAGTCTTAGTTCCTGCTGCAAGCTGCCACCATCCCCTCCCCATCAACCTGGGTGTAACAAACCCATTTCCTAAGGTCCTGATCTCTTTAGGGATGTGGGGAGGCTCCCTGCATTGCTGGGGAAACCAGGTGACTAGCTTTATAGGGGGAGGGGAAGAAGGAGGTGGCAAGGCAGCCTGGTGGTAAACAGATGGGAGCTTATTTATCTCATCAGCACTTGATTGAGAAGGGTGAGCAGGAAAGGACTGGGCCCTGCAGCCTGGTAATTACTTCCCCTCCCCTTTAAAAAGTCTTTAAAAAGGTTAATGTTGAAATTACATCATTAATACAAGAATCCGGCCTCATGTAAAGTGGGAAGCATTAAAGATTTCATTCTCCTTCGACCCTTGCTCCCCGCAGTTTGGGGCATTCTCCCTGTGGGTAACACTGTTTTTCTTTTGGTCACACTGCCCCTTTGTGACATCTCCTCCCTTCTAGGGCTGCCCAGACTGTACCAGGCTGCAATGGCCGCCCAGTTCTGTCTCCCTCCTAACCAATCCTCTTGTTGTTGGTGGTGCCGTCGAGTTGATTTCGACTCCCAGTGACCTCATGTGACAGAGTAGAACTGCCCCATGGGGTTTTCTAGGCTGTAATCTTTATGCAAGCAGATCAGCAGGTCTTTCTCCTGAGGAGCCACTGGGTGCGTCCAAACCACCAACTTTTTGGTTAGCAGCCCAGTGCTTAACCAGGTTTCCTTAACCAATCTTACACAGGACTAATTAACTTCTAGAAATCTTTCCAGAACCTTCTGGCTGATTCTCCCTTCCTCCTCTAAAGTCTTACCAGTGTTTATCTCAGGATTCACAAGCATTTGCTGTCAGTGGTCGATCTCCTCTCTCTCACTACAGTGTAAGCCTGCTGAGGCCAGGACCTGAGGCCCAGGACATCCTCTATATCCCCCATAGTCGCTGGCTAACACAGAGCACACAGTATGAATGAGGATGGTCAACGCAATGGTGCTGTTGAATGAACAATTCTATGTCTCTTTTAACAAGGGAGGCCCTTGAGGGACTTACTCCTGGGCCTCACTCTGACCAGCGATTGAGGGATTTCTGTTGAGGATGCCAGCCAGACAGCCTCCTGATGAGTGAGGATAGAGTCAAGTGTTGAAGAAGCCAGGCACTTGATGTAGACAGATCCTTGTTCAGCCATTTACTAGTTTTATGGGGCCTTACACAAGTCATTTAACTTTTTGAAGCTTTTTTCAGTTATAAAATGCTGACAACACCAGTTCCTACCTCAAAGGCTGCTGTGGGGATCAAACAGGGGTAATGGGCTTGCCTCCAAAAGCAGTTTTATGGGGTTGTGGAGAAAACGGTCAAGCGCTGGGTTACTAACTGAAAGGCTGGCAGTTCTAATTCTCCCAGACATGCCTTGGAAGAAAGTCCTGACAATCTACTTCTGACAATCCACTTCTCAAAGGTCATAGCCATGGAAAACCCTATATGCACAGTCCTACTCGGACACGCATGGGATCACCATGAGTCTGAATCAACTAGTTTTGGTTTAGGTTCACACAAGTTTCAAAACTGCATTAGGAAGGATAAAAGGAGAAAGTACTGTTAGCATCTCTCCAGCATACCCTCTGCCAGAATGAGAAGTGTAGGGTGAACACTTCTGGAGCTCTCTGCCTGGTGCAGGGGGATGCGGTGGTATTGAGAGTATTAAGGTATTCACTTATCCCGAGCCAAACGCTGCCCCGCATGCTCCTTTTGTTCCTCCCACCTTCCGTTCCTGATTAATCGCCGACTTAACTCCAATTGTTATTATATGGTGGAAGAGATTAATTAAACTAGCCAAGGATTAACCCAGCCTTGGTCACCCTGTGGTTGGTGTGCCTGCGTGAGGCTCTCCGCGCCCCGCCCCACCTTCCTGGCCCCGCCCCGCCCCGCCGCTGATTGGCCCTCTCCTTGCATCGTCACGCTGTGGTTTTTAAGCCTGAGCCCCGCGCGGCTCCGCCAAGGCGGCGGTGAGGGTGAGCTGGAGACAGGCGGTTGTGGGGTCTCACGTGGCAGCTCCAGTGGCCGCTCCGGTGACAGGCCGGGAGAGGCGCGGGGAGAGCGCAGCTGACGGAAGGTAACGGGGCTGTTCTGGTCGTGCTAAGGCGGCTCTGGTGCGGGGCTTGGGGAGCTGGTGTCGGCGACCGGAGACATGCCTACGTGGGAGTGTGGCGGGACGGTGGGGAAGGGGTCGCGGCGGGAGAAGGGTTGTGTCGACGCCTGGGGAGGTGGAGGCGAGTGGGAGCCGGCCGCAGTCCTCGAGTGTCGGCGCCCGCATCCTGGCTCTGCATTTGGTGTGTGTGGGGGGGCTGCCCGACCTCCCCCTTCTGGCTAGGATTTTTGCCTGGGAATTTGGGGGTCGCGGCGTCAGCATTCCGCGCCACGAACTGGGAGAAGAGGCGCTGCAAGACGACTGCCCGTCCAGTTGAGACCTCGTCGTCTCCCCCCGCCCCGAGTGTCCCGGGACCCAGCGGGCTCCTCTAGGTCTGTCAGGGCCCCCAGGTAGAGGGGAGCACCTCGCCACTTCTTCCTCTGGCTTGTTAACCTATAGCAGCTTAAAAAAAAAAAAAAAAAAAAAATTCGTGTTTATTAAAAGTCTCCTTTTTCATCCCTGTTTAGACAATCCAGCTGTGGTCCCTAGCCTGCAATTTCAAGGCCTCCTCCGTGCCTCTACTGGGAGCCCCAAGACCTGGCCGGAGGGCACCATGGGGAACCACTTGACAGAGATAGCGCCCACTGCCTCCTTCTTGCCCCACTTCCAGGCCTTGCACGTCGTGGTCATTGGGCTGGACTCGTCCGGAAAGACCTCCCTTCTTTACCGCCTCAAGTTCAAGGAGTTTGTCCAGAGCGTCCCAACCAAAGGCTTCAACACAGAGAAGATCCGGGTGCCCCTGGGGGGGTCCCGTAGCATCACCTTCCAGGTGTGGGACGTCGGGGGACAAGAGAAGCTGCGGCCACTGTGGCGCTCCTACACGCGAAGGACGGATGGGCTGGTGTTTGTGGTGGATGCTGCCGAGGCTGAGCGCCTGGAGGAGGCCAAAGTGGAACTCCATCGAATCAGCCGGGCCTCGGACAACCAGGGTGTGCCCGTCCTGGTACTAGCTAACAAGCAAGACCTGCCAGGGGCGTTGAGTGCCGCTGAGGTGGAGAAGAGGCTGGCAGTCCGTGAGCTGGCGGCCTCCACGCTCACGCACGTGCAGGGCTGCAGCGCAGTGGATGAGCTGGGCCTGCAGCCAGGCCTTGAGCGCCTGTACGAGATGATCCTCAAGAGGAAGAAGGCTGCTCGAGGGAGCAAAAAGAGACGGTGACCCGACGCCCCCGCTCCCCGCCTAATAGGGGTCTGCACACTAGGACAATGAGGCAACAGCGTCCCCTCATTCACCCTGGGGTATAGGACCTGCCCCTTGATGAGGGACTGAGGTGCACTGAGGGTCCTGTTTTGGTGCCGCTTTGGTGAAGGGGGACAGGCAGTGGGGTGTCTTTGCACATCTGTCCCTCATCCTCACCTCCTGGAGAAGAGGGAGCTACAGGACTGTGGAGGCTTAAATGTAAACTATGACTCTACCTCGACTGTTTCTCCTTTTTTTTCTCTGGCTTTTTAATCGATGTTTCCAGGGGGGATGGAAAGTTGCTTGGAGAATGCATTTGGAATGAATGAGAACTTCCTCTGCTGGGGAGCCTCCTGGCCACTTCTTTGGGGGTGCCAGTCACAATAGTTATTTTTGTGTTGTGTGAAAGTACCAAGAGCCCCTCCCCTCATTTGTAGACCCACAATCCTTTTATAGAAGCCATGTGTGCCCTCTCTTATTATGATTAATGAATTATTTTTTAACATTTGTCTGTAAGTTATTAAAGACTGACACTGTAGCTCTTACCCTGGTCTGGAATTTTCCTCTCTCCTTACCTGGCCCTAGGATAGTGCAGGGTTTCCCTACAGGGTGGGGGTGTGGGGACTTACCTTGAAGCTGAATTTGCAAAGCAAGCTGGTGGAGATTATGAGGGTTGCTGAAACCCCCAAGCTATGGCCTGATCTCTGTACCTTTTTTTTTTTTTTCCTTTTTTCCCCTTTTCTGGCCTTACTTGGCCGTGACACCAGCTGATCCTTGTGCATTTAATGCGGCTTGTGCACTGCATTCTGCTGCTCTGAGCTGCTCTTAGGCTTAAATAGGTGCAGCCTAGAGCCTTTCTGTCCCCATCTCCATTCCCTGCCCCCAGCACTCAGATTGGTCTGATTCCCCCTCCCCCCTCGGGGATGTGGTGGGAGTGGAAAGTAATTCTTCCCTGGCTGGAAGCCGCCTCTGAGCGCTCAATCCTGCTGACTGCAGCTCCCTGGCAGTGGTGGCAGTGGCTGGAGCTGGGGAGGCCTAGGCTGGATGGAGCCAGCCTGGCCCTGTTGACTCAGCCCTGAGTTGGCCGCTCTGGGAACGAAATCTATTCCCTCCAGAGGGGCAGCAATGGGAGTTGTTTGCTCCTGGTGAATGTCAGAACTGCTGGACACCCACTCCCCACCCTCCAGGAGAGGAGGGGGAGGATACAGGCCACGTAGCTAGTAGCGATACGAAGAATAAATGATAACATTGGGAGGGTCTGAGTGCCTCCTCCCGACCAGCACCAGGGCCAGCTGTGTCTGAGATAACAAAACAATTAGATTCTCCTAATCTTCCTGGGTGAGAGGAGTGAGTGAAAACCAAGTATAGGCCTTTATCCCCTGGTCCACCTCATCCTTAGTACAAACACGGAATCCCTGGAGTAGGTACAGAGTCCCTGCTCCAGAATCAGATATAAGAACCAGGGGAGGGAGAGAAGGTTCTGGCAGCCACCTCCTGTGGAGGCATCCTAAGGAATGGGCTTCTTCCTAGTTGTCCCCAAATCCAGGGCAGGCAGGACCTGAGTTGTCCTGCTGTGTCTGGGCCAGTTCAGATATGCCTCCCAGTCCCAAGGCTGGCAAAATTGGGTGGTGTGCATTGATTCGGAACAGTGCCTGAGTCCACGTCAGAGCTGCTGGGCTGGTTCTGCTGGAACACATGCTACCTGGCCCTCCTCTCCACACACCTGTGACTCATCTCCCTAGTTCTCCAGGCAGAGTTCTCTTTTGCAGCCCAGGAAAATGCCAAGGCTTGGCCCAGGCTGGGGAGGCCCTGGGCTGAAAGACCCTCTGCCCTGCTGGAAGAATTTTCCTCCCCTCCTCCGACGGCACTGGCCTGGGTCCTCCAATTCTGCTCTTCTGTCTCACAATCCCCAAGGACCTGTTTTCTCCATTTTAGTCACCTGGAGGAATCAGGTGTCTGGATTTGGTGGGGGGAGGGTATGTGCAGAGTACCCCTCCTCTGTCCTTGCCCTCCCCTTGCCTTGAAGGGGCCTTCAAGTTGCCAGCTTCTGGTTCTGGCTCTGCCAACCCCCTTCCCTCCCTATCCCTTTGGCCTGACTTCCAGGTGGTGGAGGCAGGAGGGGAACTGGTGGCTGATGAGAGTGAGCTGGAGTAAACTAGTTGCTCTGAAAGGGTGGTGGGAGAAGGGAGTGCTGGGAAATTCTGATTAGAAAGTCATATCTGACTGGGTGGAGGTCTGGGAGCTTTGGGAATAGTCCTCCTGCTTTGATCCTTCAAAGGGACTGGAGAGCTGGGAGGGAAGGGATTACCTTAGTGTCTGGGAGGCTTAGTGTCCCATCCCAGGGATCCAGTAATTCTACATTTTGAGCTCTGGGCCACAGCCAGGAATGAGGATGGGATGAGGTGGGGGCAGGGTTGTAGTTCTCTGGCCCGTTTCTCTATCAAGTTGAATTTCTTTGTGACCCTGAGATGGGAGCTGAAGAGAGGCTCCCTGAGCTCAGAGGGTCCCTGGGGGCCAACGGTGGTAGTCAGGGGCTAGATATCTGCGAGGTGAGGCTGGAGGAAACCTGTGGGCCCAGAGTTTGGGCTCTCTGCTGAGACATTCCCCCCACCCCCAACCACCCCCAATCCCGGCACATGTTGGATTGTTAAGTCCAGATGGAGAGCATTTTCCCTGTGCGCCTTCTCCTTCCTTGAGCCCCTCCTTATGAGAACGAAGATGGCAGACTCCCCCACAGCTGCAGTGCTCATAAACAACTTGAGTAAAGGTCAAAAGTCCATTCCCTGCCTTTCCATGTCCTCTCTGGTCCTCCCTTTGCTTTTGTGCTCAAGGAAGAACGAAGGGGAAGAAGAAGGAAAAAAATCCTTAAGGCCCAGAACGTCAGGGACCAGTCCAAGAATACACAGCTACTTAGTGGAACCTCCAGATCCTTCCTCCCAGGCCAGCTCTTTTTACCCACAGGGCAGATAGGAGCCTGGGAGTGTGTCCAGCATCTCTGAGCTCTGGCTTCTTCCTCCCTCCCCTCCTTCCCTTGATTAGATTAAGGACCTACTTTTGCTTCTCCACTCCCCTTCCTGGTAGTGGAAGCTTTATCACCAAAGCCCAGCAGAACTCAGGCCTCCAGTCTGGCCAGGAGTCCCGACCCTCCCTCCACGTTGACCACGTGTCAGTGTCATTCCAAGTTTTTCTTTTTTGAATAATATTTTATTGTATTTTAGGTGAAAGTTTACATAGCAAATTAGGTTTCCATTTAACAATTTTTATATAAATTGTTCTGTGACCGTCGTTACATTTTTTTATAATGTGTCAGCATTCTCATTATTTCCATCCTGTTTGTTCTATTTCCATTAATCTAGCTTCCCTGACCCCTCTTACTTTCTCATCTTTGCTTTAGGGTAAATGTTGACTCTTAGGTCTCATATAGTTGATTACTCACAGGGGATATTGTTTATTTTATAAACCAATCTATTGTTGGGATGAAAGGTGACCTCCAGGAGTGGCTTCAGTTCCAGGTTCAAAGGGTGTCTTAGGGTGATAGTCTTGGGGGTTCCTCTAGTCTCTATTGGTCCAGTGAATCTGGCCTTTTAGGAATTTGAGTTTTGTACTATATTTTTCTCCCATTCTATCTGGGACCTTCTACTGTGTCTCTGGTCAGAACGGCTGGCAGTTGTAGCCTGGCACCCAAGTCTTTCTTGAGATTACCACCTCCACCTGGGTCTAGGAAGAACTGAGTTTCCATGAAGTGCTTAGGCATACACCAGGACGGCCTCTTGGCCTTCTGCTCTCCAACATGGGCCTCTTTTGAATAGGGGCCAAGGGAGCAGGGGCTGCGAAGGCAGCAAGGGAATCCCAGGTCAGGAGTGGCTGTGGGGGTGGATAGTCTGTGGTCATATACCATTTCCAAGGCCATCTGCAGAGCCATGGCTGCTCTGCTCACTGGAGAGTTTGTGGGTGAATATCATGCGATGTCCTCCATTGGCTGTGTGGGAGGAGGGGCTTATGGTATTTGTCCTTTCTTCCTTTTTCTAAATATTAAAAAAATTTTTTTTTAACTGTGTTTCTCTTGATTACAAAAGTAATAATTCTTTGTTGCGAAAGAAATCTAATCTAGAAAGTGGAGGCGCTCCGTAATCTACACTTCAGAGCTAACAGCTGTGAACAGGCTTTTGTATGTCCTTCCAGATGTTTTTTCCTGCATATATAAAAAAAGTATGAATGGGACCAACATGAGATTCTATAATGCATTTGTTGTACGGTTTTGCTTTTCTCATTTATATCTTGGATGTTATTCAATGTCAGGACATATGGATTTTTCTCATTCTTTTGGATGACTACATGAGATTCCATTGTATGAATGTACCATAATTTTAGAATTAAATCCTTTACTAATGAGCTTTTCAGTTGTCCATGTGTTTTTCTCTTGCAAACAATACACCAACAAACCTCCTTCTACATATTTCTTTGTATACTTGTGGAAGATTTCCTGTAAGATAAATTCCTAAAAGTGTAATTATTGTGTTAAAGTTTTCATAGATATTACCAAAGTGTGAGCTTGTGTAGGGGGGGACGGGGGGAGGAGGTAAATTTAACCCAGCCTCCTCATCCTCCATCCCCAGATTTCAAGGTCCCTCCAAGCTAATGGTCCATGTGTGTGTGTGTATGTGTGGCATAGACAATATAGTGTTGTTCTTTTGGAGGCAAGAAGGAAAATCACCAGTGACTTGGTGGAGGGTTTGCAGGGAGGGAGAGTGACTTCAGGCTCCTGATATTACTTCTGAGGCTGGGGATTGAGTCCCATCTGGGGCTGCCTGGCTGGTGGGTGGATGGTGAGGACTCCCCAGCACCCAGCTTCTCATAGACATCAGGCAGAGTGGATGAGAGATCCTGAAATAAATCCCTGGGAGATGACTCGAGAAGGAGTGGGGCCGATGCCAGGACTAACTACTCTGGAGGGTGTAGGAAGAATAGGCCTTCCAGCCCCAAGGAGAGGAGGGCAGAAGAGGCCTAGGGCTTCCCCCAGTGGCCCCTGACCCCTCTAGCGGGGATCCCTCTACCTCCTCCAACTACTATCACTTCAGTGGATTCCTGGAAGAGGAAGCAGAAGACTGAAGCCTCAGCTATGTCAGCCCTCTGGGTTGTTTGAGGCCTGAGCTCTCTGTTTGGCTTATTCAGGCCCTTTGGGTAATCCTGGGTGTATCCCCTCCTGAATGGAGTGGGCGACAAGGGAGATGGGGAGGCAGGATGGCTTTAAAAGCAAGCTTATCTCTTTAGCATTCGCTCCTATTAAATCTGGTATAAAGTTTGGTGGAGGAGGGTAGGGATGACAGCTGGGTTTAAAAACATTGTTGAAATTGAGGTTTTGTGCTTTTGACTGTTTGTTTTTACAAGATTATCCATTGCTTTGCATTCCAGATGCTGTGTCTTATCCTTCGGGAGAGAGAAGGCAGAACTGCTTACTCACTCTCTGGAATTCTCCCAGTGTAATGGGGGAGGAACAGAGCCTCCAGTATGACCAGGGAGCACCCCAGAAAGTAATCCATAAAGCAACAGAAGGGTAAGACTGCCACCAACTTCTACATGACCTTGGCCAAGCCATTCCTAGTACCTTGGCCTTAGTTTACCCATCTGTAAAATGAGGAAGTTGAGTAGATAATATCTGAGATCTTTTCCGGTTCACCTTCTATGGTTCTCAGCACAAGGTGGGAGTCGGGAGCTCCTTATGGTCTTTCTGCCTTCATCTTATCGCTTTCTGAAATTATCTTGTTTGTTTTTAAGTTTGTTCACAGCCTGCCTTCCTCACCAGGCTATTCATTCCATGAGGATGGCCCTCATCCATTTTACTGACCACCATTTCCATAGGACAGTGGCGGCATAAGCAGGTGCTCATCACATAACTGTGCAGCTTCCCGTGTCCATGCAAGGGCTGGAGGGAGGAGGGGCGTCACCTCAGTCTATAAATGCTGACGGCACTCAGGAGAGAAGATACCAAGTAAGGTTGGAGGTGAGGAAAAGAAGAAGGCCTGGAACCAGAGTCAAGGGTCCCAGGTAATGAGGGATTTGGAACACTATGGCCTTGGGAGCATTTTCTTGGCCCAAACTGCTGCTCAGTAGGAAAGGCTTGAGTTTAAGGTTTAATGGACACGGTTTCAGTTCCTCCCTTCCCTGTAATTACCTGGCCTAGGATACTCCCCGGAGCCTTTCCACTACTCTCCTCCCCTAGCTTCTCCCAAGGTCACCCCAGGATAGTCAGGCTGTATCTAGATCCCTGTTCTCCCCCTCTCACCCCCCAGAGGAGCAGGGGGCGTGGGGCAGGTGGGCAGGGAAGGGACTCCAGAGGCATAGTCCTGTGCTGTCTAGTGTGGGAACCGCTAACCCCACATGGTGATTGAGCTCGGGAAATTGAGATGTGCTATGTAAAATACACACCAGATTTCAAAGACTTACTGTGGGAAAAAAAAATGTAAAATACCTCATTGATACTTTTTTAAATCAATTATATGTTGAAATGATCATTTTTGGATACAATGAGTTAAATAAAATATTTTATTAAAATTGGTTTCATCTGTTACTTTGTACTTTTTTAAAACATGGCTACCAGAAACTTTAAAATTACATATGTGGTTAGCATTCTGTTTCTTTTGGATGGTTGTAGGTCCAGATAATTTGGGGGAAGGAACATTATGGGTTAGAAGAGAGAGAGAGCACCACTGTTTTTCCTGTCTCTGAAATCAGATGAGAAACAGAACTGAAGCAGTCAGGAAGGAGAGTAGACTGCAGGAAGGCCTTCCTGACAATAAGGGCTGAAAAACCTGAAAGATCTGCATATTCCCCTTCTTGGGCAACTTTCGGGATAGGAGAGGACTGCATATCTTGACTAAACAGACATCTTATCATTCTTAATGATCCAAACCTGATTACTCCTGATTACTTAGGAGGCAGTTATCTGAGCTTCATTCAGGGTGTTTTCACTCTATAGCCAGCTCTTAACTGTCTACTTGATGAACCCAGATACCTGGAATCCACAGAAAATTTCTAACATGATTTGACTCAATAGTTTCTGATCTTTCAACGGTACTGACAAAACACTGCCTTTCTCTGTCTAGCACCTACCCTTTAGGAAGGTGCTGGAATAGAGAGAGGGCTCAGAGAGGCCATACTGAGGAGGAAGATGCCAGCTGGGGAGCTGGATAATCCCCACAGTGGATTATTATTATTTATCTCTAAGTTTGCATATACATAAGCAGGTGGCTTATATGCAGACAGGACGTACTAGGTTGAGGGATGGGGATCAGGTTAACACTGTGTGTGTGTGTGTGTGTGTGTGTGTGTGTGTCCTGTAATAAAATCCCCACTCACTTATCTCCCATCCAGTGCATTAATTCAATCACTCAGTCTTTCAATTAGTCACATATAGTCTCAATGATATCTAGCATTACTGTGCACTGAAAGCCTATGATGACCCTGACACGCTGTCCTCAGCACTGGAGCTAAGGTGCAAAAACCCAGGGCGAGCTAAGGTGCAAGCAGTACGCAAAGAAGGTGTCTTAGATCTGGTTCCCTCGATGCAGAGCCTGAGCCAAGGATTTGGGATTATTGAGGGCAAACTCTCAGGAGAATGGGAGGGAGGTCAGGATGGGGCTGGGGGAAGGAGCTACGCAGGGCTGTGCTCTCACCTGGGTCTGGTTTTGGCTTGATCCAGTGGGGCAGCTCTGGATAGAGACTCGACCACAGAAACCATCCTACTGTGAGGCGGGGAGGCTGGACTTTCGTGCCCCCGTCAGCCAGTTCATGGGCTGCTGATTACTCTATGTGCCCTCTAGACCAAGGGCAAGTCTCTGGAGAAGTGACAGCGGAACCATTGGCAGCTACCACTCACAGCCGGGGAGAGGGGATCTGGGTGGTGCATCAGTGCATCCACTTAGGGAGTAGCCGAGAAGAGAAGAGAAGAGCAAGCTGACCTGGGCAAGCCTCAAGCCCTGATTCCTGCCCACGTTTGGCAATCAGGTCCTCTTTCTACTCTCACTCTTGGCCTCTACCCTTACCTGTCCTTGTCCTGTTGTTTCTTCCTACATCTGGTTCTTTGTTCCCCTCTAACCCCAGTTCCTGGTTCTTGCCACTGATACTGCCCTGTCTCTCTTGAGTTTACCTAAAATGCAGGAAGAAACCCTGAGTTTCTTCAAGAGCCTCCAGGAAGCTGGGGATGACTCAGTATTCCTGTTGACCCTTCCCTTGCCAATGGGTCATCTGAGTGGCACTGCTCCCCTACGTAGAAAGCTTTGGGGTCTCAGGGACCACCTGGCCCTAATCCCTCTGTTGTGTTTTCCTTTTGTTGGATGTATCGCTCCCCACCTCCTCTCTTGGAGAAGGGACAGTTCAGGAGAAATTCATTCTCAAGGCTCGAATCCTCCGTAAACATCACAGGATACATTCCCTGGAAGGGAAGGGTGGGATCGGGGCTGACTTCCTTAGAAACTTCAGAACAGAAAAGACACCTCCTTTCCCTATCCCCTCCCTCCTTTAAACAGGGGCTGGGGAGAGGAAGAGATGATTATTTCTGCACAAGGCTGGGAGATGGATGGCCTGACCTCTGAACCTCTCTTCCTTTTCTTCAGTCACACCCCTGATTTTAGAGGTGCCAGAATCCTGAGGGAAAAACAAGAGAGAGAAAAAGAGCATCCCACAGGGAGGGTTCCACGTCGTGTCCTCCCCATCTCCATTTCCCTAGCATGTGAGTTTCCCAGGGCACCGCACACACAACACACACCTTACATTGCTGAAACCAGAGCTGCCAGCTCCAGGGGAGGGAGTGGGGAAGCAGCTGGGGACAAGTCTGGGTGGCCACATACCTGTCCTTCTGGGAGGTGACACTTCCACTACACCTCCACTGGTTTCATCTGAACCTCACCCTAGCCTTGGCCTTCTGTTGTTAGGGTGGGCAGGAGCAATGGAGGAGTTGAGCGGGCCCAATGCCAACAAGGAAAGGGTTATTGACAGGCAAATCAATTCCCCCAAGGACCAAATCTGGAGGAAACTCGGCTTGAAGAAGAACAGCAGCAGGAACTGGGCCTAGCTTGCTGGGTGAGCTTCAAGAGTGGCTGAGAGAAGCACGCTGGAGACCCCTCAGAGGGCCGGAGAGCACCCATCCTCTCCCGATGTATTGTCAGAAGTCAGGATGTGGGGCCAGGGTGAAATCCGGGGTTTGACCTGGGGAAAGTGACCTTGGCCACCCCAAGCATTTGGCATCTCTGAATCAGGGGAAGGGACTGCCTGACTGGACATGTCACCCGCATTAGGCAGGGGCTGTAATTGCTGTAATTCATTGATGAATACAATTTGCAGCTGGCTTCTCTCCGTGTGACAGGCCTCAATTAGAGCTGTCAGAGGGAAGTGGGGTGTGAGGAGGAGCTGGGATGTTGTTTTCAACTGCTTTTCCTGGTCCTCTCTCAGCTCTCTGTACCACCCTGAAATAAGAGGGGGTTCTTTAGTCAATTATTTGCACCTCCCTCATTTACCCCCAGGAATATAATTTCAGAACAAGTGGTACTAGAGTGGAAAGAGAGAAAGGTATGAAAGGAAGGATGACTTCTGCAGATTGGTCTGGGATGCTGTGGATTTTAAAACTAAACTGTGTTTAGTTAGTATTTTCTTATTTATTTAAAAAAAAAAAAAAAAGCCCAGTGCTGTCTTTAGAGCTTCTAAAAATCCTGAAAGGAGCTCTGGTGATGCGGTGGTTAAGCTCTCAGCTGCTAACCAAAAGGTTGGTGGTTTGAACCAGCAGCTCTCCCAACTTCTGTAAAGATTACAGCCTAGAAAATCCTGTGGGGGCAGTTATCCTGTGTCATATGGGGTCATTCTAAGTTGAAAATCAACATGATGTCATCCAACAACAACCACAAAAAAATCCTGAATCTCCGGATGGTACAAGTGTTTAATGTGCTAGACTTCTAACCAAAACATTGGTGATTTGAGTCCACCAGAGGTGCTTTGGAAAAAGCCCTGGCCATTTACTTCCAAGAACTCAGCTCTTGAAAATCCTATGGAGCACAATTCTAATGCACATAGGGTCGCTATGAGTCAGAACTGACTTATAACAACCGTTTTTTTTTTTTTTAATTTTAATTCTATGTGAAGGAAGACTTTTGAGCCAGCATACTTACTGTATTTTATAGTTCCCCATCTCTCTTGCCAGACAAAGGAAAAAATATGAGTCAGAATGAGAAAGGAGTGAGAGAGAAAAAAAATCAGCTCCACATAGATAAATTATTTTAATTTTGAAAGACCATAGGGACACTAGAGATCATTTAGTCCAGTGGTTTTCCAACTCTTTTTAAAAAACAATGAGAATGCTTCTTCAAATGAAATCTAGTGTAGAAGGTCAATATAGAAAACGAATCAAAGCTGTCGCAGTTAAATTGGAAGTAGAGGCTCTGAGCCCTGCCATTTTAACCTCCTTCCCGAGTCCTGCCTGCCTTCCAGTCCCTGCCCTGGTGGTGGCCTCTGTATGATATCTGTGAGGCTCTGTTAGTGTTATGAGCTTGTCCTGGTTTGCCCAGGAGTTTCTCAGTTTTAGCAGTGAAAGTCCCTCATCCCAAGGAATCCCTCAGACCTGGGCAAACTGGGACAGTTGGTTGCCCTAGGTTTATAGATTGAAGACCACGGATACAGCCCCTTTGCCTTTGATCTATTCATGATATTGAGGCCGAGTACTGGCCGTAAATCCTGGCCCTCTGCCTGCACCTCTGTGAGAGGTGAAAGTGTTCATCTCCAAATTTCTCTCGCTCGATCAACAGCCTCTCTTGTGGATGGTGGTTGCACAACATTGTGAATGTACTAAATGCCACTGAATTGTTCACTTTAAAATGGTTCATTTTACATTACGTGAACCTCACCTCAATAAATATAATGCATAAATAGACACTAAAAACAGAAAGTCAAGCAAAGAATGGATAGGAACTACAGGGTGAGAAAGTTTGGAGAAGAGACTTTTTAAATCCGGAAGCAGTGAGGACTAAGGAACCCCAGTGGTGCAGTGGTTAAGTGCTTGGCTGGTAACCAAAACGCTGGCAGTTTGGATCCATCAGCCACTCTGCAGGAGAAAGATATGGCATCTGCTTCTATTCTATTCTGTCCTATAGGGTCGTTATGAGTTGGCGTTGACTCGACGGTAAAGAGTATGGTTTTGGTTTTTATGGACTGAAGTTCTTCCCAATTTTAATAGCCTGTTATTTTATAGATTCACCCCTTCCTTAATTCTCAGTTCTGGCAACCAGATGGATCAAGGCCACGTTAGATCTAAAGTTTAACTGCACAAAGAAATAAAAATTAAATTTTAGCTGTAAATCTAAGCAAATGTGTACAAGGAATACTCAGCCTATGCCAGGACTTAAATTCAACTAAAATGACTAAATCTCATTTAGATCATTTCTGATAAGAAAGCCTCAAATAAAATAAGCAAAATTGATATAAGCCTCACACCTACATCTTGGAGGTACCAGATCATTTTTAATTGTTTTCAATAAAAAACATTTTTAATTCCACAGAATAAAAATCCTCTCTTATGAAGCCTCCCCTGACTACCCAGGAAGACTTACGTCCTCTCTTCTAATTCTTCTATTAGAGCACTTATCATTAAATTCATTTTTTATCTTGGATCTTTCTCACCTGTTGGACTGGAAGGTTCTTGGTTCCATGGCTCATTCATTTTTGCATCCCTCAGCACATTCCCCCCTCCCCCCACCACAATGGTGGAATTCTTTTTGTTTTTGTTGTTGTTAATTATTATTTCATTAAAAAAAATTGTACTTTAGATGGTTTACAGAGTAAATTAGTTTCTTATTAAACAATTAATACACATACTATTTCGTGACATTTGTTGCCAACCCTACTCTCTCGCCTTCTCCATCTTGGGTTCCCCATTACCAGCTTTCCTGTTGTTTCCTGCCTTCTTGTCCTTGCCCCTTGCCTTCTTGTCCTTGCCCCTTGCCTGGTGTGCCCATTTAGTTTCATTTTGTTTTATGGGTCTGTCTAATCTTTGGCTGAAGGGCGAACCTCAGGAGTGACTTCAGTACTGAGTTAAAAGGGTGGCTGGGGGCCACACTCTTGTGGTTTCTCCAGTCTCTGTCAGGTTGATAAGTCTGGTCCTTTCTTTGTGACTTAGAATTTTGTTCTACATTTTTCTCCAACTCTGTCAAGGACCTTGTATTGTGATCCCTGTCAGAGCAGTTGGTGGTAGTATCTGGGCACCTTCTAGTTTTGCTGGACTCAGCCTGGCAGAGGCAGTGGTGGTTGTAGTCCATTAGTCCCTTGGACTTATCTTTCCCTTGTGTCTTTGGTTTTCTTCATTCTCTCTTGCTCTAGACTGGGTGAGACCAGTGAAGTATCTTAGACAGCCACTCACAAGCTTTTAAGACCCCAGGCACTACTCACCGAAGTGGGATGTAGAATTTTCTTTTAAAATAAACTTTGTTACGCTAATTGAGCTGGATGTCCCCCAAGACCATGGTCCCCAGCCCTCAGACCACTAATTTGGTACCTCAGGGATTTTGGATGTGTCTGTGAAACTTCTCTGACTTTGCCTTGGTCGAGTTGTGCTGACATCCCCAGTATTATGTAGTGATTTACCCTTCACCAAAGTTACCACTAGTTAGTGTTTTTCCCTTCGTACCCCTTCCGTCCCTCGTAACCATGAAAAATTGTTTCTTTTTGTGTAGAAACCTTTTCATGAGCTTTTATAGTAGTGGTCTCATATAGTATTTGTCCTTTTGTGATTGACTTACTTTACTTAGCATAATGCCCTCCAGATTCATCCATGTTGTGAGATGTTTTGCAGAGCCAACATTGTTCTTTATTGTTGCATAGTATTCCATTGTGTGTATGTACTATAGTTTGTTTATCCACTCACCTGTTGATGGGTACTTGGGTTGTTTCCATCTTTTGCTATTGTGAATAAAGCTGCAAGGAACATGGGTGTGCATGTGTCTATTTGAGTGATGGCTCTTATTTCTCTAGGATGTATTCCTAAGGGTGGGATTGCTGAATTGTGTGGTATTTCTATTTCCAGCTTTTTAAGGAAGCACCATATCATCTTCCAAAATTGTACCATTTTGCATTCCCACCGGCAGTGCATAGGAGTTTCAATCTCCCCTCTGCTCTCCAACGTTTGTTATTTTCTGTTTTTTTGATTCATGTCAGTAATGTCAGTGTGCGATGGTATCTCATTGTAGTTTTGATTTGCATTTCTCTAATGGCTAGTGATCTGAGCATTTCCTCATGTGTCTGTTAGCCTCCTGAATGTCTTCTTTGGTGAAATGTGTGTTCATATCCTTTGCCTATTTTTTAATTGGATTATTTGTCTTTTTGTTGTAAAGGTGTTGGATTTTCCTACAGATTTTAGAGATTAGACCTTAGTTGAATTTGTCATAGCCAATTTTTTTTTTTCCTAGTCTGTAGGTTCTCTTTTTACTCTTTTGGTGAAACCTTTTGATGAGCATAGCCTCAGCACATTTTTTGATAGATGGGTGGGTAGATGGGAAGGTGGATGTTGGAATTAATGGGGAGATAGGTGGATGGATAGAGAGAATGCTGGATGCTTTGTAGAAGGCATTGAGATGGAACAATTGGGCAGTTTATTGGGCAATTTTTAGGCAAGCTCCTCTTTCAGTAGTTCTTCCACTATGTCCATTTTGCTTGACTTTGATTTCTGGAATATCTAACATATTTATATTCAGGTACAAGGACCAAAGCAGCTTTCCAAACCAATGAAAAGTCATTTAAATCTGTTTATCATTTTTGAATTATTTATTCCTTTGCCTTCCTCTACAGAAAGTTATGGTTTAACTACACAAATACAATATTTGATGAAAATACCTAAAATGGGCAGCTGATGGCAGTGACGAAGACTGTCTGAAAATAAAACAGTTTAAAAATATCGGAGAAGGGAGAGTGTAGGAGGCAGGGAGAGAGGGTGAGCAGTTTGTGCATATAGCGAATAAGACAATCAGGACTTCAGGACTGGAAAGGCAGGAATCAAGATAGGAGGAATTCAGGGTACTCATTAGGGAAAAAGAAAAAGAAAAAAAAAAAAGAACAGTTGTCATGAATTGATTCTGACTTGTGGAGAACTCACGAGTGCAGAGTAGAACTGTACTCCATAGGGGTTTCAAGGCTGTGATCTTTAGAAGCAGATTGCTGAGGCACCTCTGGGTAGATTTGAACTGCCAACCTTCAGTTAGTAGTCAAGCACTTAATCAGTTGTGCCACCCAGGAACTCCTACACACTAGGAAAACCAAAAACTTGTGGCTGTGGAGTTGATTCTGACTTATAGTGACCGTAAAGGACAGAAACCCTCCATAGGGTTTCCAAGGCTATAATCTTTATGGACACAGACTGCTACATCTTTCTCCTGCTGACTGGCTGGTGGGTTCAAACCACCAACCTTTCGGTTAGCAGCTGAGTGCTTAGCCACCGCACCATGAAGACTCTTTACATGTTAGGAAGATCTCCCAATTATAACGCTCAAGAAACAATAGCTTAGAAAGTTTTGAAGGAAAGAGGGAAATGGTAATGACCATGTTTGGAAGCAAAAGATTAGACTAAATGGCTATTCGTGATTCTTAATTGACTTACTTATCCATTCAGTTAAAATTTATTGAGCATCCACTCTGCTCCGCGTGTGAGGCCTAGCACTTTTACTTACATTGTCCCACCCATTCATGCCTGGGGACAGGAAAAGGGAGTCCACACACTCTTTTTTTTTTTTTTATTAATTTTTATTGTGCTTTAAGTGAAAGTTTACAAATCAAGTCAGTCTCTCATACAAAAACCCATATACACTTTGCTACACAATCCCAATTACTCTCCCCCTAATGAGACAGCCGGCTCTCTCCCTCCACTCTCTCTTTTCATGTCCATTTCACCAGCTTCTAACCCCCTCTACCCTCTCATCTCCCCTCCAGGCAGGAGATGTCAACCTAGTCTCAAGTGTCCACCTGATCCAAGAAGCTCACTCCTCACCAGCATCCCTCTCCAACCCATTGTCCAGTCCAATCCATGTCTGAAGAGTTAGCTTCAGGAATGGTTCCTGTCCTGGGCCAACAGAAGGTCTGGGGGCCATGGCCACCAGGGTCCCTTTAGTCTCAGTCAGACCGTTAAGTCTGGTCTTATGAGAATTTGGGGTCTGCATTCCACTGCTCTCCTGCTCCCTAAAGGTTCTCTGTTGTGTTCCCTGTCAGGGCAGTCATCGGTTGTAGCCAGGCACCATCTAGTTCTTCTGGTCTCAGAATGATGTAGTCTCTGGTTCATGTGGCCCTTTCTGTCTCTTGGGCTCATAATCTCCTTGTGTCCTTGGTGTTCTTCATTCTCCTTTGATCCAGGTGGGTTGAGACCAATTGATGCATCTTCGATGGCTGCTTGCTAGTGTTTAAGACCGCTGATGCCAATCTTCAAAGTGGGACGCAGAATGTTTTCTTAATAGATTTTGTTATGCCATTTGCCTCAGATGTCCCCTGAAACCATGGTTCCCAGACCCCTGCCCTGCTATGCTGGCCTTCGAAGCATTCAGTTTATTCAGGAAACTTCTTTGCTTTTGGTTTAGTCCAATTGTGCTGACCTCCCCTGTATTGAGTCCACACACTCTTGATGTGCACATTCTTCTTGGGCCATCTTATCTATGCCCATGGTTTTAACCATCAGCAGTTATACTCTGACAACTCCCTAGTGTTTATCTCCAGTAGAGACCTCCTCTGGAGTCTCACACCTTACCTCCACCCTGCTGCTGGGTAGCTCCCCCTGGTGTCTGCAGACACATTAAACTCATGAGACCCCATGCTGAACTCATCTGTCTTCCCTCTAAACTTGCTCCTCTGCCCAGATTCCTGATCTCTATTCATGGCACCCTTACCTGAGCCACCCAAACCAGAACCTGGGCATCCTGTCCTCCCCACCCCCTCGCTCCATGCTGGTTACCATGTAATTCTAATTTCTAAATGTCTCGAAGATCTGTGTCTTCCTCTTCCTCTCCAAGGGTCATTATTGTTAGTTGCCTTCGAATTGATTCTGACTCATGGTGACCCCATGTGTGCAGAGTAGAGCTGCCCCAAAAAGTTTTCAAGGCTGTGACCTTTTAGAAGCAGATTGCCAGGCCTGTGTTCCAAGGTGCTTCTGGGTGGGTTCAAACCACCAACCTTTTGGCTAGTAGTTGAGCACTCAACAGCTTGTGCCACCCAGGAACTCCCTCTCCAAGGGAACTGTTCAAAATTCAGATCCTCATTCTTCTACATTTCTTTAGTGGTCTCCTACTCTCCCATCTTGCAACCTGCAAATCCATTCTCTGCTTAGTGGCCAGACACATTTTTCCAAAAGGCAAATCTGATCAGTTAACCCCCGCAAAAGCCTTTTGATGACACTGCAATTCTCTTTACAATAACATCCAAACTCCTTAGCACTTCCAAGAACCTTCAGATTCTAACCACTTCTCTTTTGCGGCTCCCTCTTGCTCAGGGGTGGATTATCCAATAGGCAAGGTAAGCATGGTGCTTACCAGATCATCTGTAGTGAACAATTTCACATTTTTTCACCACATCAGAGATGGCTAGCCTCTCTCTCTCCCAGCCTCACAGCACCTTCTTACAGAATCAAAGCCTCTTTTCAAATTTACAATCCCTGACAGGGGCAGATGACCCAGTAAGCAAGGTCAGCACGGGCTTCCTTGTGCTTATTTACTAATCTGAAATGAACAATTGTTAGTAAGTGAGCACAGGTAAGCCTGTGCTTTCCTTGCTTATTGGATAATCCGCCCCTGCTCCTGCTGCACCAAACCATGGCACTGGCTGGTCTGTTCTCTCTTCCACCTCCTGCCTTTGCACAGGCTGTTCCTGCTGCCTAAGAATGCTTTTCGTCCTTTTCCCAACGATCTAATTCTTCCTCATTCTTCACAACCCAGTGTGTTGGGTGTCACCTTTTCCAGGCAGACTCCCCAACCACTCCTCTGCTCCTGAGCCTGGGTGAGGTGCCATTCCTTGGGCCTCTTATCCTGTCCAGTGCTTGTCTCTTCCTTTGCACTGACCAAACTGTATTACAGTTGCCTTTTTGTTTGTCTGTCTCTCTCTCTAAATGTGAGATTTCTCAGGACAGGTATGGCATCTTTCACGTCTGCATTTCTTGCACTCAGTGTGTTGACTGGCATGTAGTATGCCCAGGGAACATCTGTTGAATGCATGTATGACCCCCTGTAGCTTTCTATTGTCTATGGGCCTTTAATCTCATACTTCCTCTTGGGGAAGCCAATTCAGTCCAGTTTAAGCTAAGACTCCTGATGCGCTGTGGAAATCAGTTCATTTTCTACTCTCCCCTCCTCCGTCTCTCTCAGAATTTGCTGGTGGCCACACCCTTGGCATAGACGCAGGCGGCTCGGTCTGTAGAACGTCAGCTGGCAGCGCACAGCCCTTCCCTTCCTCCCTGGCTCTGTCTTTGCTCAGCACAAATCGTTTTTCCTTTTTGGGTGTTCAAAGCTCTGATAGCTAGTGAGGGCTGGGTGGGAGGTGGTAGCAGCAGGCTGTCTGCAGGGAGGCGGGAAAGGGGGCTGTGAGAGAGCCCAGACGTGGGTGGAAGCATTGCTATGTGGGCCCTTTTGAGGGAGAAGGAAAATTTAGCGCTTTGGGCCTATCTGGGGCAGAGCAGCTGGGATGCACTTGTTCACTTTTGCACTCTGGGGGCTGGGATCCCCCGTTGTGAATATTTAGCTTCCTCCTGAGCATTGGAGGGCCTTCTCAGAGGTTGTCAGCTCTGAAATGGGTCTGCTGCTGAGGGGAAGGAAAGAAAAGCCTGGGGTGAGAAGGAGAGGGGAAAGAGGGAGAGAGAGAAATAGATTATGAATTTTTTAGAACTGGCCTTGTGTATTCCCTTGGTATCAAACCTTTGGGCAGAATCTTGGGAGTCAGGCTACTGCTGTTTTCCACTTTTGGAGGACATGGGAAAAAAGAATCTGCCACATACCCCAACCATCCATCCATCCATCCATCCATCCATCCATCCATCCATCCATCCATCCATCCATCCATCCAGCCAGCCAGCCAGCCACCCAGCCACCCAGCCACCCAGCCACCCAGCCATCCAGCCATCCAATAACTAGGCAACATTAGCCAGATGCCATGATGCACTCTAGGGCCACAGAGTATAACAAGACACAGTGCTCCAAGAACACACAGGTTAAGGGTGTATATGTTACAATACAGCAGTCCTGCGTGGGCCAGGATGGCTGTGAGAGCAAGAGCTTGGAATGTTGGGAGGAGGGTTGATAGGAGGGAAGGTCATTCTGCCCATGGGAAAGAATCACCTAAGAAGGTGACCTTGGCCCCAGGAGAGATTTCTGCACACTCTTGTTCTCACAACTGCCTACAACTTCAATTCCTTGGAGGAGAATCTATTTAACTCTTCATGAGGAGAGTAGCATCATACATGGTACAATGAGTACTGAATTTGGGGAAGACAATGTGGTTCAAATCCTGGCTCTTTCATTCATTCATTAAGTGCCTCTGATCAGCTGTGAGACCTGAGCAATTTACATCACTTCCTGTGCCTCAGTTTTCTCATCTGTACAATTGGGATAGCAGTGACACCCACCTCATCATTCTGTGGGGAGGATTACGTGAGCTGATATAGGTGACAATGTTTTATAAACTGTAAAGTGCTCTGCAAAGTGAGCTATTATTTACCATTCCGTTTATCCACTGATCCAGTCAACCAACAACTATGGAGTGACCTCTTCTAAGGCCTGGCAAGCCCTCTTCTTCGAGGCAGGAATCTGTTTTGTGCATGTGCGTGTGTATGTGTGTATGTGTGTGAGGGTATGTATGTGACTGCATCATGCTTTCGCTAAGCTGCAACCATCTGTTCAGTCTAAAGGGAAGTCCTGGATTCCCCAGCCCCCAGTCCCGGGCCTCTGGGTGAAGGCAGACAGGGACACCTTCTCTTGTCTCTTCCCGATGGATGCTAGTGCACAGAGGAGGCTGGCAGGGCGCTGTGACTCACCCGCCTTAGTCACCCTGCCTACAGTACTTCTCTTCCTGACAAGATGAAGTCCCAAAATAAAAACATGGTTGAAGAGTGAGTTAGTGTTCCGATCTGTGTCCTGAGAGGCATCTGGGCCACTGAGAAGGAAGCTGAATTCATTATTTTGCACTGTCTTAGACCCCCAGCTCTCACATCTGGAGTGTCCTGGCAAGCCCCAAAGCTGAAGGGTACCAAAGAAAGAGGCCCCGGCCTAGTGGTGAGGGTGGAAGGATGGGGCAGCTTTTTTGTTGTCTCAGGAGGTCTTGGGCAGCCACATTACCAGCTCCAACTTGTGAACAGAGCTTTATAAGTTGCTGCTGAGTCTAGTCCAACTCATGGCGATCCTACGTGTGTCAGAGGAGAACTGTGCCCCACAGGGCTTTCAATGGCTGATTTTTGGGAAGTAGATTGCCAGGCCTTTCCCCCATGGAGCCTCTGCCTGAACTTAAACTTCCAATCTTTCAGTTAGTAGCCAAGTGTGTTAACCATTTGCACCTCCCAAGGACTCCTAGAGCTTGCTGGAAAAAGCAACAACAACAACAACAAAACAACCCACTGCTGTCAAGGCGATTCCGACTCATAGCGACTCTATAGGACAGAGTAGAACTGCCCCATAGAGTTTCCAAGGAGCGCCCGCCGGATTCGAACTGCCGACCTCTTGGTTAGCAGCTGCAGCACTTAACCAGTATGCCACCAAGGTTTCTAGACAGGCAAAACCTTAGGCTGATCCAGAGACCTACGAATCAGAATGTCTCTGAAGAGGGCCCCAGAATCTGTGCAAGTATTTTAATCAGCTCTCCAGGTGATTCTAATGCTCTCTAAATTTGGAAATCACTGATCTAGCCAACGCACTCTCCCGATACTCACATAGTTGCCAGTCTATTTCCTTATATAACCATTGGAAAGTTCTCAACTGTGTTTATACGTAGAATCACCAGCTTTCACATTCATCCTGAATTATCATAGTACTTTAATCTTGAGACAATAATTTCAACATATAAAGCACACAGGAGATTTTTACTTTGAGTAACATAGGGAATGCTTACCTCCACTGAAATGGAATATTCACATATATCAATAAATCAGAATGACATGCCTTGTTTGTATTTTTGATGTTGTTATGCTGGAAAAATATAACAGCAAAATATGTGGTCACATGATCACTGATAATGTGCTGGTTTAGAGATGCCAGAAATGACGTTGAAGCAGGCATTTCACTCTTTAGTCTTCTAAAGGCCAAGGGTGAAGTTGAAACAGAATAGTACATTTTTCGTCATGTATCAAGGTCAAAGCTGAATTTTGGGGCATCCCTCATAGCTCTCTCCTAATAGCAAATCTGACAAAGGCAAGAAGGTCCCTATTCAATTTATTTTAGAATTTCACTTGGCTTATTTCCTCTTCTTTCCCAGACTCCAAGGTGATTGGAAATATGACACGAGATACTGCAAATGAAAGTGTTTTGTAATTTGAAAGTGACCAAAAGAAGGTGTCCAACCAGTTATCGTCCACCAGAAGATAAAGTCCCAGGGATACAACATCCATCCATGGACACATCTTGGTTCCAGAAGAAACTCCTCTTGAGGAATGTTTTGTGATCAGAATACAGTCAGTTCTCTGAACCCCACTTTCTTTCATTCTTCCATTAGTTTACTTGTTCACAGGGCAAACACTTCTTGAGTATTACTCTCTGAAAGTCCCTATTCTGGGCACTGGGCATATAGTGATGAATAAGGAGGACCTGAACATTGCCCTCAAGAGACTAAAAATCTATGGGATAGAAAGACAAGTTATGGAGGATTTCAGCACTGTGTGACTGGTGCCATGATCGACGGACACATGGGAACCTCTAGGATCACCAAAAAGAAAAAAAAAACCTGTTGCCATCGAGTTCATTCCGACTCGTAGCGACCCTGTAGGACAAAGTAGAACTGCTCCGTAGGGTTTCCAAGAGTGGCTGATGGATTCAAACTGTGGACCTCCTGGTTAGCAGCCGAGCTCTTAATCACTGTGCCACCAGGGCTCCTCTGCATATCAGCCCTCCCCAAGCATGCGGGGGTCTGCCCAGCATGGACTCCCTTAACTGAACCTGAGATTTCCTTTTGCTCTAGCCCATGGGTTCAGGATGAGTGGCAGATGGGGGAGCTCTAGGAAGGCCCTCCAAAAGGAACTAGTCTGGAGACATTCCTGCTATAACCCTACTGTCCAGACCCTGTGTCTCCCTGTCAGCCATCTGCAGAGCCAGTCTCAACATTAAACTTCTTCGATTAAACGGCATGCAGGCAGAGGCATCTGGAGTGCAGCCTGGCCAAGGGGTTATTTATCTATCACTTGAATCACAATACATCTCCAAATTTCCCTTGATTTGCCTAATTCAAGAGATTAAGGCCCAGATGTGATGGGGGCAAGGCTGCCACTAAATGTCACAAACCCCTCATTTTTGTACCAGCTGATGGGAGACCATAATCACCCAGATGGTGAAAGATCATGATTAGTCTTCCTTTTATGCCAAGCCTCGAGGGAGATGGGAATTAATCAAGGAGCCAGGGTAGGAGGGTTCTGTGTTTCATTGCTTTCTCTCAAGCTGGCAGGAAGTTTCCCTGATGAATATGCACTAGAGAAGCTGATCAGTCTTCCTGCTTAGCTTCAGACCAGGCCCAATTATAGCTCGGGATTCTGGCAGGCTCTGTCCTAAATCCAGCTTTCCTCTCCAAGTTCTCTCCTCTGGCTGCATATTTCTGTTTCCTCTCTTTTTCTGCATGACTCACTTCTTCACCTCCCACTCACTTCTTTCAGTATAGTTTTGTTCTTGATGACACTCCTGTCAAGGTGAAGAGTGACCTCCAGGTACTCACCAAGACTAATGGCCATCGATTTGACCTCCCTATAAAGCTTGAAAAGGAGCCCTGGTGGCAAAACGGGTAAGTGGAGAAGTTGGTGGTTTGAACCCACCTAGTTGCTCTTAGGGGAAAGACCTGGCGATCTGTTCCCACAGAGATTAGAGCCTAGGAAACTCTATGGGGGCAGTTCTACTCTGTCATATAGGGTCCTTGTGAGTCAGAATCGACTGACAGCACACAACAACACAATAATGTTTGAAGCAGCCAACCACTTCTTCCTTCTAGAAACTCCCTTTTCTTGTCTTCTGGGACTCCTTCCTCCTGAAGTTCTGATCTTTTCTTCTTCCCATCATCCTCCCCACACCCTGAAAATGTTGACAGGTTTCCAGTTCCAAGCAATCATGGAAAACCATTTATATTTGTCTGTGATTGGTTTAATGGTAGACACATGACACGGTCTTAGCCAATGGGACACAGGTAAAAGTTTGGAGAGAGGAATTCAGGGAACAAAAGTGTGATGAGAAGCTACCCTTCATAACTTTAGACAAGATTATTCCAGGCCTGATGTCATTAAGCCAGTGAATGAATCAATCTTGCACTGTCCCTGCCATTCTCATTTTAAGCTGCTACTAGTTGGGTTTTTTGCTACCTACAGTTGAAAGCATCCCTGACTGATACACCGAGAGATATTAACCTTTTGTATGACTTCATCTACTTGCTTTCTGCTGATGCCACCCCAGTTTATATGTTTAATTCTGACTTCTTGTCTACAGCATCAGAAATATCTTCACCTGGCTATCCTTCAAACTTAATGTCTAAAACAAAGCTCTATCTGTATATCCTCTCATTCTCATACCAAGTTAATTGATTTCTGTCATCCTGCAGCACTTGGTGCATACCCCTACTATAGTACTTGTCCCATGGGTTTGTTTAACTGTCTTCCCCTCTAGAATTTAAAGTCCCAGAGGGCTGAAACCTTAACCATCTTTAAATCCTTAGTATCAAATAAGAGCTCATGAAGTTTTTGTTGAGCAAATGAATGGAAGAATATTCAGATGTGTTCAGCTGCAGAAAACATAATACCTAAAGGACGTTGTTGTTGTTGTTAGGTGCTGATGAGTTGGTTTTGACTCATAGCGACCCTATGTGCAACAGAATGAAACACTGCCCTGTCCTGCACCATCCTCGTAATTGTTATTAGGCTTGAGCCCATTGTTGCAGCCACTGTGTCAATCCATCTTGTTGAGAGTCTTCTTTTTCGCTGACCCCCTACTTTACCAAGCATGATGTCCTTCTCCTGGGACTAGTCCTTCCCGATAACATGTCTGTGAGATGAAGTCTCACCATCCTTGCTTCTAAAGAGCATTCTGGCTGTACTGCTTCCAAGACAGATTTGTTCATTCTCCTGGTAGCCCATGGTATATTCAATATTCTTCGCCAATACCATAATTCAAAGGCATAGATTCTTCTTTGGTCTTCCCTATTCATTGTCCAGCTTTCATATGCTTATGAGGCGATAAAAAACACCATGGCTTGGGTCAGGTGCACATCTTTGCTTTTTAACGCTTGAAAGAGGTCTTTTGCAGCAGATTTGCCCTATGCAATGGGTTTTTTGATTTCTTGACTGCTGCTTCCATGGGTGTTGATTATGGATTCAAGTAAAATGAAATCCTTGACAACTTCAGTCTTTTCTCTGTTTATCATAATGTTGCTTATTGGACCTAAAAGATAGTCACTTAAATTATAAGGACATTTAATTATGTTTAATTATCTCACAAAACAAGAAGTCTGAAGAAGGTAGGTGGTTTCAGGAATAGCTCAGCAGCTCAGCAAGGCTAGGACACTGAGTTATAATCTCTGAGTTTCCCCTGGTCTTTTCCTCATGACTTCAAAGTAGTTACCACAGCTCCAACATCACATCCTCACACAACAGCCTTCCAAAGAGGAAGCAGCGGTGTGGGGCTGGGGGGTGGTCTTGATGGCTTCTCCTTTACATACTTCTCTCTTTTGGGGGAGGCAAATCTTTCCAGAAATACTTCTCCATATTGTTAGCTAGAACTGTGTTATGTATCCCCCTGGACCAATCTCTGGCAAAGGGGACAGCAATTACCAAGACTGGTTTACACCAATCCTAAGTCATCCCTGGTGCTGCGCACATTGCTGTCCGACAAAGCAGAGTTTTGAATCAAAGCAGAAGAGGGAGCGTCTATTGGATGACCAAACCAAACCAAACTTGTTGCTGTCGAGCTGATTCTGACTCATAGCGACCCTACAGGACAGAATAGAACCGCCCCAAGGAGCGCCTGGTGAATTTGAACTGCTGACCTTTTGGTTAGCAGCTGTAGCACTTAACCACTATGCTACCAAGTTTTCCATCTATCGGCTAGGTGATCAATTATGTCTGCTATTGATGTGCTATGCCTTGGGTCCAAGTTCTTCCAGAACACTTACTGCTTTCTTGGACACTTCCAAGATGCACGAAGGTCTGTGGTAGTTTTGACTCCAGCTCATGGGCCATGGTGAACCTGCTCCTCTGTAGGAAAAATTCCTAAGTGTTCCATGTTTAGTGATCCATAACTTAAGCTGATTATGTGTAGTCCCAAAACTTTGCTAACTTACCCCGTAGTTGTGAGGGTTATTTACTGCACACAGGAGCGAGTCAAGGGGAGGAAGATGGGGGTGAAATTCAGCTTTCACTCTACTTGCTAAGCCATCACAGCGGCACAAAGCTGTGTCCACTTAGAGGAAGGAGCGTATTGTTCTAATTCTCATGGAAGCAGCCCAAGGTCTGGAGCTGCTCTGCCTTCCGCGAAGGATGTACCAGTTTGTGCATTCGCCAGCAGTATGTGAGCGTGCTCATCTCTGTATCCTCCTCATCACTAAGTATTACCACTATGGACAATTTTTAATAATCTCTTATCTGGTCCCACTGGTTCCAGTCTTTTCTATCCACTTGCCATCTACTCTCAGGTTTATCTTCCCCTAAATCTTAAAACAGTCACTTCCTTGTGGCCCTCTATTGGGTAGAAATTAAACCTCTTACTTGGCATTCTGCGTCCCTCAAGATGTGGCCACACCCTATGCTTCCACCTAAACCAGACATTCACTTAATCAGTATGAATCTTCTGCCTAAACCAGACATTCACTTGATGCTATTCTCCGCCCTCAAATTCTTTTCTCCTTTTCAACTCTTTTTTTTTTTTTTTATTGTGCTTTAGGTGAAAGTTTACAGAGCAAATTAGTTTCTCATTAAACAGTTAATACACAAATTATTTTGTGACATTGGTTGCCAATTCTGCGATGTGTTAACACTCCCCCCTTCTCCACCCTGGATTCCCTGTTTCATTTCCATTCGTCTAGTTTTTCTGTCCCTTCCTGCCTTCTTGTCTTTGCTTTTGGGCTGGTGTGACCATTAGTCTCATATACATGGTTGAGCTATGAAGTACCTCCCTCGTATGTGTTATTGTTAGCCCTGTAGACTTGTCTAATCTTTGGCTGAAGGTTGAACCTCAGGAGTGACTTCAGTACTGAGTTAAAAAAGCATCTGGGGGCCATAATCTCAGGGTTTCTTCAGTTTTTGTCAGGCCAGCAAGCTTGGCCCTTTTTTTTTCCAGTGAATTTGAATTTTGTTCTATATTTTTCTCCTGCTTTGTCTGGGACCCTCTATTGTGATCCCTGCCAGAGCAGTTGGTGGTGGTAACCAGGAACCATCTAGTTGCTCTGGGCTCAATCTGGTGGAAGTTGTGGTAGTTGTGGTCCATAAATCCTTTGGACTAAACTTTCCTTTGTGTCTTTGGTTTTCTTCATTCTTCTCTGCTCCAGCCAGGATGGGACCAGTAGGTGTGTCTTAGGTGGCTGTTCACAGGCTTTTAAGACCCCAGACACTGCTCACAACAGTCAGACGTGGACCATTTTCTTTACAGAATATGTTACACCAGTTGAGGTAGATGTCCCCTGAGACTATGGTCCCCAACCCCATGCTGAAGTTTTAAGGGGTGAAGTGTCCTGATGACTGTTGTTTATTCTCAAATGATATAGCAAAAAAAGTCTATGTATGTACACAGAGAGAGAGAGGGGAAGGTAATGTGGCAAAATCTTAATAAATTGCCAATTATTATTTTTTAAAATTGTGCTCTAGGTAAATGTTTACAAATTAGTTTCTCATTAAACAATTAATACACATATCGTTTTGTGTTTCTGCTCATTCTTGATGACATGGTTCAGATTCCATCTCCTGCAGAAACATTCCTTGGCCTCTCTAGCCTACCCTTGGGTCACCTTTGAATTCCTTCAGTTCAGTGGTTCTCAACCTTGGCTTCACATTGGGATCACCTGGAGAGTTTTAGAAAATACCAATGTCAGGTCCACCCACAGGCATTCTGATTTAATCGGTGTGGGTGGCAGACTGGGCATGAGGATTTTTAAAGTCTATCCACTGATTTTACTTATTTGGACTTATGGCTTCGTACTGCTAGCTTTCTTTGTAAATGATGATGCTATCTGTTTAAAGAAACATCACTTTTAATAAGGAGGATCACTAGAGGAGCTTTAAAAATACAGATTCCTGGGCTGCACTCCAGGGGGTTCTGACATCTGTAATTTTTTTTTTTTTAAGTTCTTCTGGTGATTCTGATGTGTTATTTGATTAAGAGCCACTGTGCTATGCTTATTATAATATTTTTTTAATACTTCTCACATTATTTTAGTTATCTAGTGCTACTATAACAGAAATACTACAAGTGGGTGGCTTTAACGAACAGAAATTTATTCTCTTGCAGGTTAGGAGGCTAGAAGTCTGAATTCAGGGTGCTGGCTCTAGGGGAAGGTTTTCTCCCTGTCGGCTCAAGGGAAAGGTTCTTGTCCCTTGGTTCTTTGGTGATCTTCACAGGGCACGGTGTCTGTCTTCTCTCATCTCTACTCCCTGGCTTGCTGCTTAATCTCTTTTATATCTCAAAAGAGATTGACTCAAAACACACCCTGCACTAATCCTGTCTATTAACATGAAAAATACAACCTATTCACAAATGGGATTATAGCTACAGGTATAGAGGTTAGGATTTACCACACATATTTTTGGGGTACACAATTCAATCTGTAACACCATGGTACCATTCACATAATAAAACAAACCAAACCCATTGCTGTCAAGTCAATTCTGATTCATAGTGACCCTATAGGACAGAGTAGTACTGCCCCAATGGGTTCCCAAGAATCGCTGGTGGATTCCAATTTTGGTTAGCAGCCAAACGCTTAACTACTTGTGCCATATAAACTAAAAACCAAACCCATAGCAGTTGAGTTGATTCTGACTCATAGTGATCCTATAGGACAGAGTAGAACTACCCCATAGTGTTTCCAAGGAGCGGCTGGTGGATTCAAACTGCCAAGTCTTTGATTAGCAACCAAACTCTTAGTCGCTATGCCATCAGGACTCCTGTGCCACATAGTAGATCCTTAGTAATGTCTAACTGCTTGCTTCACTGACTGAGGAGAAATAGACCTACTAAATGTGTAAAAGAGCTCTGGCAACTATCATGTGCTGTGTGTGTGTGTGTGTGCGCGCGTGCATGCACGCCATTGAGTTGTTTTCATCCCATGTGCCAGAGTAGAACTGCCACATAGGGTTTCTGGCTGTAATCTTTACAGAAGCAGATAGCTAGGTCTTTCTCCCACGAAGCCACTGGGTGGGTTTGAATCACCAACTTTTTGTTAGCAGCTAATTGCTTAACTGTTGTGCCACAAGGGCTCCTAAGAGATTACATGTAGCCCCCGATTTACAACGTATTTGAGCTGCTATCATCTGTTTTTGTTTTGTACGTCTTGTCTTATCATTAGTAATATGTACTATATACAGTGTTGCAGCCTGTGATTTGCTGATGTCATCCTACCTGTAAGTTTATATGTAATGTTTCCAATCCCCAAAGACAAATAAAGATCGGATTTATAAAGGTACTGACAATAAAAGGCAATAATAATGAAAACAAAACAAAAAAAGAGGTATTCAACTTATGTTAGAACTAATTTACGAGGAGCCATTGGAACAGAACCCTGTCGTGAGCCGGGGACTACCTGAATTATTACTATTCTAAAGTTCCAAACTTGACTTTGCAGTTTCTGAGGCCCTGGAAAGCAGGAACTGGGTCCTGGGCATCTAGGCACACCCAAAGTGTAGGGCTACTTTTGGTACCAGGGAATACTTGGGAACGGTTTGTTGAATGGGTATATAAGGGGGTCCTTCACAATACTATAATGCTGTACAGCACTCAGATTTTCAACCTTGGCACAGGGGGTTTACCATGTCCTAGACTGTGGCAGGTCTTGGGAATTGTTGGTTTGGAGTACTGGCTAAAACCAAAAAATCAAACCCATCGCCATCAAGTCGATTCCCAGAATACCTACATTATCAAGGCTTGTCTTGATAGTTCAGAGGCAAAACCAGTAAAAATACTCTCCCCATCCCCTTCCCAGGTGCAAATGTGGGTGTGGCCCCTGCCTAGAATAAAAGGAATCCTATCCTTTCCCTTTAGAGCAGGGATTTTGCAAAGTGAGGCCAAGACTGGGTGGGAGCGGGAACAGGAAGGTGTTTTGGAGAGGCACTGGGGTAGGTGGGGGCTTGGGGTGGGGATAGAGGTAGAGAGGATTGAGGTGGGTAGAGAGGGAGAAGGGTGGAAAACAGCAAGAGGCCTTCACTAAGTCAGACCCATGTATAATACAGCTCCCAGTTACTTTTTTTTTTCCTTCTCCTCTCCCTAGCCAATTATAGAAGCAATACATGTTCAGTGCAGACACACTGAAAAACAAAAAAGCCTGTCAAAAACATACATGTATAACTGATCACCCATAATCCTAGCACCCAGAGAGAACCACTGTTATTTGAATTTCTTTCCATCTTATTTCCACGCATAACAAAAATGGTATTATTCAGTGGCTTGACCGATTGCTTCGCTTAGCAATACATTGAAAAATTTTGCCTTCTGTTAGTAAATACTCTTCTGTAGCAAGAGTCAGCAACTTTTTCTATAAAGGCCTTAGTAAGACATATGGTCTGTTGCAACTACTTAACTCTATCATTGTGGTGTAGACCAGCCATAAACATATGTACACAAATGAGCATGGCCATGCTCCAATAAAACTTTATTTACAAAATTAAGTACTGAATTCATTTGGCTCATGAGTGTAGTTTGCTAATCCCTGTACTACACGATTATTTTTTAAAACTTAGCAGGATCCTATTGTATGTCTACTCTACATTATTTATGCTCCTTTTACCCTTGAATATTTAGTTTCCATTTTAAAAAAACATAACAAACACCACTGCAAGTAATATCTGTGCATCTTTGATTTTTAAGTTCTTAGAATTTAGTGGAATTCCTGGGTCATGGGATTTACATAATTTTTAACCACAAATGGCCCAGTTGCCCTTCAGGAAGCTCAGTAGAAGAGGAGGCTACCTGGTTCTTGTACTCTTGCCAACATTGGGTATAATTCCTCTTAATCTTTGTCAATTTGGTAGGTTCCTGAAAAGATATTTTACAGTGATTTTAATGCCATGGTGTCTTTATTTAATTGTTTTTGCCACCTCAAAACCAGTGTTTGCAGGTCATGATATTGTGGTTTTATGGGTTCCTTGTCCCCAAGGCTGTCTGCTTTTGATGTGCTGCAGTAATGATGATTAGATAAACAAATGACTTGGTTCAGAACAAACTGTCCCAAAGTTACTGGATCTGGGCTGAGACCCACTTCCTGCTCACAGGTAAGTATTCGGTGGAGAGTAAGGTAGGAAAATTGTTTTAAACCTTAAATTAAATACCCTCTCTCCTCTACCTCCAATTATGGGAGAAATATTTTGGAACTTACATAAAAACATCTTTGAGATTTTTGCCCTAGCAAACAAACCTGACTCCTCCGTTTTAAATCCCAGGAATGGGTGTCCACCTTCTGAAATGTGTCCGATCCAATTCCCCTGTCCCCCGGTGGTACTTTTGTGTGGGCTGTAGGCTCCGAAGGGTCTTGATGAGTTTTATTTGGGGAAGGGAGGGAGGAAGGTGGCTTAAGTTGCCGTCATTAATTCCAGGTCTGAATGGCTAAGCAATGATGCTGATGAAAAATTTGCATCTAAGAGGCGGCCTGGGAGTTTTGTGAATAGCCTATGATTGCAGCTAAACACCACCTGACATGGCTGTCCACCGCTGGGCCCCCTTCTGCATGGGAGGGAGAGTTTTCTCCAGAGCAGAAAAGCCCTGCTCCTTTTCCTTCACCGTCTAGTGTTTTTATGCTAATGCTGTAGAGCTGGATGAGAAAACTGGATTTATAGGAAGTCTAGCTGGTTTCTCTGGGAAGGAGAACTGTTTCCAATTGAGGCTTGTCTACGTTTTGATTAAATTGGAAAAGTGGTGGCTACAGAGGCCTTTTCCTAGTTCCGAAGAGCCCCCCCTTTGTGAGGTCTGTGGACTACAGACTTGTTGGAATGCAGATTCCGTGGCTATAAACCAGATCTATGGTAGTCCAAGAATCTGCGTTTTCAACAGGCTCCTCTAGGTAACCTTATAAACCATAACCCAAACCAAACCCACTGCCGTTGAGCCAATTCCTACTCATAATGACCCTATAGGACAGAGTAGAACTGCCTGCCCTGTAGGGTTTCCAAAGCTATAATCTTTATGGAAGCAGACTGCCACTTCTTTCTCCTGCGAGTGCCTGGTGGGTTCAAACGGCCAACCTTTCAGTTAGCAACCCAGCTCTTTAACTACTATACCACCGTGCTTCCTCCAAACCATAAACAGTGGATCCTAAACCTGGTTGAGCCTCATAATTACCTGGAGAGCATTAAAAACTAGATCCTCAAGCCCCAGCCCCTGGAGATTCTGATCCCATAGGATAGTTGTCTTCATGGAAAGGATTCTTCCAAAGGATTTTGGGAGACAGCCAAGTCTGGGAACAACTACCCTAAGGAAAGTCCTGTGTCTGTGTCTAATACTTGGAGACCCTCTGTTCCTTCTACAGAGCCTGGAGAAGAAGAAGCAGGGAAGGAGATGGGAGATGCTGAGATGCCCTCTGGGACTGCCTTTGTGTTCTTCTTTGGACCTGGGCCAAGTGCCTGGAGCCAGGCTGGCTATGACTACTGGGCTCGGAACCACTTCAAACCAGCCACTCATTTACTGCTGGGTGGTAACTGCATCCTGGAAGCTGGTTTTAGCACTGAGAGTGTCTGAGCAGGGGAAGGTCAGGGAGCAGGGTGGAGAGAGCACTAGAAGCAGGCTGAGAATTGTAGTTTTAAATTTGGCCAGTTCTGTGAAGGTGGGCAACTTTATCTCTGAGCTTCAGAGTTTTTATGTGTAAAATGAAGGTGACAATTCCTGTTCTGAAGGCTGTGCACCATTTATTAATATAAGAAGGAATGCAAATGGTAAACAGCACCAGGAAAAATGCATGAATTCACAGAAATGCAAATTCAAGCTCACTTGAAATACCATTTCATATACTTGGAAGGATTATCTTTCCAAATGGGAGCACTCAATGCTGGCAAAGTTGTGATGAAATTGGCATGCACACAGACTGTCAGGAAACATTGTAAATTGGTACATACCTCCTGGAAAGCGTTGTGTGCTAAAAACCATAAAGATGTCCATACCCATTGACTCAATAATCCCATTTCTGGGAATTATCTGAATAATTAAAAGAGGAACAGAGTTATATGCACAAAAATATGTATTGCAGCATTACTTACCAAGCAAAATCCCCACCAAAAAACAAATAACAAATCTGGAAATACACTAAACATTTGACACTTGGGAGACTTTAATAAATTAGAGTAGATCTGTGCGATGGAACACTACGCAGACATTACAAAGATCATTCATTATGAAGACCATGTAGCAACATGGAAAGCATTTACAGGTGTTCAGTGAAAGTAGCGGAACCCCAGATGGCACCCTCTTGGATTATAACTGTACACCCTGTGGGAGTGAGTGTAGACAGGGAATGGAGGTCATATGCAAAAAACAGAGTATTTGTGCAGGGGATTCAGATTATAGGTATATGTCTCTTTTTCAAAATTTCTTTAATTTTAGTGTTTCATCCTTCTTTCATAGGCACCCGGGTGGCGCAGTGGTTAATGGCTTGGCTGCTAACTGAAAGGTCAGTGGTTTGTGCCCACCAGCTGCTCTGCTGGAGAAAGATGTGGCAGTCCACTTTTGTAAAGATTACCAAACCAAAAAAAAAAACTGAACCCACTACCATCAAGTCGATTCCAACTCATAGTGACCCCATAGAACAGAGCACAACTGTCCCATAGAGTTTCCAAGGAGCACCTGGTGGATTCAAACTGCTGATCTCTTGGTTAGCAGCTGTAGCACTTAACCACTACACCACCAGGGTTTCCTCATAAAGATTACAGCCTTAGAAACCCTATAGGGTCATTCTACTCTTGTCCTACAGGGTTGCTATGAGTCAGAATCCACTCCACGGCAATGGGTATCCTTCTTTTATGATCAAAAGGAATAATTCCTGCCTTCCTACTGCACCGGCTTTTTAGGAAGACCAAATGAGAAACTGTGAAAACAGTTGTATGTTTGTGAAAGGTTGTTGGAGGTGAATCTAGTGTGCATGCCTCCTATTTTTATCCCTATCATTCCAGGTTGATAAAACTGGACACCTCCTTCATTCAATGCTCAACCACTTTCTGGGAAAGGAGGCTCCAGAGTGAGGACTCTGGGCACCTTCAGGCTTAGGGACAATGCACACCCAGCACTGATGTGAGCGTTGGGGTGGCAGTGTGGTGGAGTGAGCATGCATAGTACCATGGGCCAGCTTCTCTGGGAGGAGGAAAAGAAGACGCATGGAATTAGCCTTCAAGGGCCTCACAAAACAGAGATGTAGGTGCATTTTGGGGATGTCTATTTATCCCTGGAGCCTCTGAGTGGCACAAAAGGTTAAGTGCTTGGCTACTAACTGACAGATGGGTGGTTCAAATCCACCCAGAGACACCTCGGAAGAAAGGCCTGGTGACCTACTTCCAAAAGATCACAGCCACTGTAAGCCCTATGGACTACGTCTCAAGTCTCAAAGACATGGGGTCGCTGTGAGGTAGAATCCACTCCACAGCAACTGGTCTGGTTTTTGGTTTATTTATCCCAGTGGTTCTCAGCTGAGGCTGGTACTCTCTCCCAGGGGGGATTTCGATTGTCACAATGACAAGTGGGTTACTACTGGCGTTTAGTAGATAAGGGTTGGAATTGGCCTGCATGACAAATCATCCCACCCCCAAATGCCCTCTCTGTTGAGAAACGCTAACCTGGCCTGCACCTCATAGCCAGGGCTGCCATGCATGAATGTGTAGGTTGCCCACTGAACAGTTCCCAGGGGCACCAGTCACATGGTAGTTAAATGTGTAAACTCTGAAACCAGACTGCCTGAGTTCAAATGCCAGCTGGAAGCTGTTGATTATCTTCTGAGTATCTCAGTTTCCTCATTTGTAAAATGGGAATAGTAATAGCAATGTATCTCATAATAGTGACATAGAATAACCCCATAGGATTATTTTTAGAATTAAATGGGTTAATACATGTAGCGCTTAGAAGAGTGCCTGGCACACAGTAAGTGTTCAACTAATGTTACGTGTTTATTATTCTTTAAGATCTGACCCTCCCCTTCCCTGGGGTGAGTGCTCAGTTTCTGCTCCATGATTCTGACAATACATGCCTACATTCTTGCTCTCCCTGGGATTTAACTTTTCCTGGTCCCACCTGTAGTCTTATTATAAACCAAAAAAATCAAACCTGTGGCTGAGTCGATTCCGATTCCTGGAGGCTCCATGCGTTACAGAGTAGAACTGCTCCATAGGTTTTTCTTGACTGTAATCTTTATGGAAGCAGATTGCCAGGTCTTTCTTCCGTGGTGCCATTGGATGGGTTTGAACTGCCAGCCTTTAGGTTAGTAGTTGAGCACAAATCTTTTGTTCTGCTCAGGGGCCTTAATCTTATTATAAACTCCTTTTTTGTTTTAGGCTTACTAGTTTTTGTAACAGCAAGCGAATATCTTAACTAAGAGAGGGAGTAAAGACTTACCTGCATGAGACAACAGTGGATAATACAAAAGGATTTCCCATTAAGTGTGAGATTGCTTGGCTCAGAAAGACCAAAATGCCACAGACAACACCCAATCATAACTAAATGAAATTTCAACTCAAAGAGCAAGTTGCTAAGTGAATGGAATGCTGCTAGCTAGGATTTCATTCTCTGTTCTGAGAAAATAGGCTGAATAATCGAGACCAGTCAAGACATGTACCTGAGATGTCAAGGGAAGAGGACCCTCTCCCTCGAAATCTTCCCCGCTAACACCTGGAATTCTATCATTAGTGACTCCTGCCTTTGTTTGGCAGGTGGTCCTCTTTGATAATATGAAAGTCCCAGAAAGTGGTCTGCACTCTGCTGTGAGTGTGTTTATTAAGTGGCTTCCTCCGTCCTGCTCCACTTCCACAAGCCCAGCTGCAAAAGGGGACAGCCCAGGGGGAGGAAGAAGGAGGCAGAGGATTGCAGAACAGATCCTCCTTCAGTATTGCTGATGGTCTCATCAACCACATGTTGAGAGAGAGAGCAGTTGCCCTTAAGTACTGGAGAGAATGTTCTGATTGGTTTCTGTCCCTGGCGTGGTGAATCGCAGGGATGATTTGCCAAGGACAAATCTAATCTGATTGCTCTGGGGTGAAAGTGAGCGGGTGGCTTTTGGCTCTCCCAGGAATGGTTGTTCATCAATGATTTGCTAAGCCAGTGGTTTCCAAATTTTGCTGCTGCACGTTAGAATCACCTGGGAAACTTTAAAATATCTCAGTATGCTGTGGGGACCATGGTCTCAGGGGAACATCTAGCTCAGTTGGCATAACATAGTTTATAAAGAAAATGTTCTACATTCTACTTTGGTGAGTAGCATCTGGGGTCTTAAAAGCTTGTGAGTGGCCATCTAAGATACTCCACTGGTCTCGCCCTGTCTAGAGCAAAGGAGAAGGAAGAAAACCAAAGACACAAGGGAAAGGTTAGTCCAAAGGACTAAAGGACCACAATTACCACTATCTCCACCAAACTGAGCCCAGTGCAACTAGCTGGTGCCCAGCCACCACCACTGACTGCTCTGACAGGGATCACAATAGAGGGTCCCGGACAGAGCTGGAGAAAAATGTAGGACAAAATTCAAACTCACAAAAGAAGACCAGACTTACTGGCCTGACAGGGATCGGAGGAACCCTGAGATTACGGCTCCTGGATATACTTTTAGCTCAGTAATGAAGTCACTGACGTTTGCCCTTCAGTCAAAGATTTGACAGGCCCATAAAACAAAACGGGACTAAAGGGACACATTAGCCCAGGGGCAAGGACTAGAGGGCAAGGCAGGAAGCGACAGGAAAGCTGTTAATAGAGAACCCAAGGTCGAGAAGGGAGAGAGTTGACATGTCGTGGGGTTGGTAGCCAAAGTCACAAAACAATATGTGTACAAATTGTTTAATGAGAAGCTAATTTGTTCTGTAAACCTTCACCTAAAGTACAAAAAAAAAAAAAGAAAATTTGTGGCAAGGAAAAAAAAAAAATCTTGGTATGGATCCATTGTGCAGCCAGGCTTGGGAATCACTGTCTTAACCATTTGGTATGTAAGGTACCTCATGTGACCTGATTCTTGCCCTCCAGACACAATACTTAAATTTTATTTTTAAAGTTATCATACAGTAAAATTGACTTTTTCTTTTGGTATGAAGTTTAATAAAATTTTTTGTTAACTGAGATATAAATTGCATACCATGAAATTCACCCTTTTAGAGTGTTCAATTCAGTGGCTTTTAATACATTAAAAAAATCGTACAACCAGCGTCTGGGGTCTTAAAACCTTATGAACAGGCATTCAAACCCAAACCAAACCCAGTGCCGTCGAGTCGATTCCGACTCATAGCAACCCTATAGGACAGAGTAGAACTGCCCCATAGAGTTTCCAAGGAGTGCCTGGTGGATTCAAACTGCCGACCCTTGGGTTAGCAGCTGTAGCACTTAACCACTATGCCACCAAGGTTTCCAAACAGGCATTAGGATACAACAATTGGTCGCTACTGGTCAGGAGCAAAAGAGAAAGAAGGAAACCAAAGCCTCAGAAGAAACTAGTCTTCAGGGCTAATATCCTATAGGAGACACAGCCTCATCTATCCTAAGGCCCTAAGAACTAGATGGTGCACAGCTACCACTGCCAGCCATCCTGATCAAGGCCATTATAGATGGATCCTGACACAATGGGAGAAAAATACAGAACAGAACTCAAATTCTTAAAAAATCCAGATTTATTGGACTAGTTGAGACTAGAGGACTCCCTGAGACTATTGCCCTGAGGTATTCTTTAAACCTTGAACTGGAACTATTCCCTGAGGTCAACTTTTAGTGAAATAACAGACTGGGACATAGAACAAAGGATATTACCCGTGAGTACCATGTTCCATTAAAAAAACATATATATGAGACCAAAGGTCAACAAGTACTCTAAAGCAAAGATGAGAAGATGAGGGGTCAGGGAAACTAGAGTACTAGAAACAGAATAAAGGAAATGTTGGTACATTGTAAAAAATGTAACCAATGTCACTGAACACTGTGTAGAAATTGTCAAATGGGAATCTAATTTGCTGTGTAAACTTTCACTGAAAATACAATAAAATATAATTTAAAAAATATAAGAAATATTTCATGAACCAAAAAAAAGTTGTACACCCATCGCCACTATCTAATTTCAGAACATTTTATAACTCCCAAGATTTTCATATCATTAGAAGTTACTCCTCATTCTCCCTTCCTCCCACCCCCTGGCAACCGTGAGTCTACTTTCTGTCTCTGTAGATTCGCCTACTCTGGACATTTCATATAAATGGAATCATACCATATGTGGTTTTTCATGTCTGGGTTCTTTCACTTAGCATAATCTTTTATTGTCAAATAATATCTCATTGTATGGATGTGCCACATTTTGTTTATCCATTCATCAGTTGGCGGACAGTTCGGTTGTTTCCAGTTTTTGGCTTTTTTGAATGATGCTGCTATGAACATCTGTGTACAGGCTTTTGTGTGGGCACAGAGAAATATTTATGTCTGTAGGGTAAACACCCAGCTGTGGGATTCCTGGGTCATGTACATGTATGTTTGACTTTGTAAGAAACTATGAAACCGTTTTCCAGAGTGGTTATATCATTTTGCATTCTCACCAGCAACGTGCAAGAGTTCCAGGGTTCTGCCTCATTGCCAGAACTTGGTATTGTCAGGATTTTTTATTTTAGTCATGCTGATAGGTGTGTAACGGTATCTTATTGTGGTTTTAATTTGCATTTTCTTAAAGACTAATGATGTTGAACATTTTTTCAGGTGTTTGTCATCCTCTTTGGTGAAGTATTTGTTCATGTCTTCACTCTTTCTTTTTTTTATTTTAACTAGGTTGTCTGTTTTCCTATTCAGTTTTGAGAATTTATTGTGTATTCCGAATACAAATCCTTTATTGGGTATGAGATTCGTAAATATTTCCTCCCAGTCTATAACTTTTTGCACATGTGCGTGATGTGTGAGAAAAGAAATGGAATTAATACTTATTGAGCACCTACTATGTGCTAGACGTTGTATTGGATTGCTAGGGAATAGGGATAAGAGTAAGTCAGAGTCCCTGTTCACTCTGGTGGTGGGGAGGGAAGAGTGAAGCTTGGACACCACTGCCCATACCACAAGCAGAAATGTCTGAGACTCCTGAGTGCACAAAGTAAGCAGAAGATGGAAATGGCAGAGCTGAGTGGTTGAAAGCGATGGCTGCAGTCTGGCTCTAGATGACATTGTCTGGTTCAGCTGTACCACTTGCTACCTGTGTGACCCTGAGTATGTTGCTAAACCTCTCTGTATCTCAGTTGCTTCATTTGCAAAATTGGGACAGTAATAATGCCCACCTCAAAGGGTTGCAGGTGGCACACAGTAAGCTCTCCACCAAAGTTAGCTACTGTTACTTTTCCTTTTTGTAGCAGCATGATTCTGTAGCAACAATAAGGGAAAGCTACATGAAGGTGGTGGCCTTTGAGCTGAGTCTTGAGGATGGGCAGGACTTCCAGAAGCTGAAATGAGGATGGCGAAGAGGTGAAAGCTGCTCTTTGGAACTATATTGTTAGAAGCTGCAGTCAAGTCGACCCCCAACTCATGGTGATCTCACGCACAATGGGATGAAAAGTTGCTCAGTCTTGCACAGTCCCCAGGATCGCTGCGGATCAGATCGTTGTAATCCATAGGGTTTTCATTGGCTGATTTTCAAAAGTAAATCACCAGGCCTTTTCTCCTAGTCCATCTTAGTCTGGAAGCTCCACTGAAACCTGTTCAGCATCACGGCAACACACAAACCTCCACGGACAGGCTGATGGTAACAGTGGATGAGGTGCATTGGCTGGGAATAAAACCTGGGTCTCCCTTATGAAAGTTGAGAATTCTACTACTGAACCACCAATCTCCCCTTACTCTGCCCCAAAGCTTGAATTTCTACTCCTTTGCTCCCCTCTTTCTCCTGTGCTTTCTTTTTACACAGTCTCTGTCTTTCCTTTCCCTGCCTCTCCCTCTTTTTCTGCTCACCCTCCAGAGGCATCTGTGGGCCTCTCTCGTGCCCTTGGCCTAATGATGTCACTGACCCCTGGGTTATGGGTCGGAGTTCTGAGGCTGTGGGGCCACCTTTGCCCCTCGCTGGGGACTTTGTACCACTTTCCAAGTGGAGATTCTTTCCCCTGAAGCCTGGTGCAACTGCTCAAGGAGAGATCGATTTAGCGCTGGGTCATGTCCAGTCCAAATTATCGAGTGGTTTTCTGGGCGAACATCAGGCCTATGTTGGGACAACAGCTCTACAAGCTTGCTTGTATTCAGTTAATAATTTACCAGCAGGGAAATGGGAGTAAAATGAGTCAGGAGGCATATTTTGTGTGAACTTTGGGGTACCTTTGACAGCCATTTGTGTAATTTGTCCAGGCAGATATTAAAGCTGTCTCATTTCTAATGTCCTGCCTGCCATACTGACCCTTTGGATCCATTTTATTAACGTGGCTGCCTTTGATTTACATTCATTTTATTGCTTTGGTTTCTCCTCTGAGCTTGTGACCAGAGTAGTGGTGAGCGTGGAATTTGAGTCTGTGAGGAGTTATGTTCTCAGGTGTCTGTGAGTGAAGAAACCTACCAGCTGCTGTGGTTTGTCTCTGCTTTGCAGGGCTGGCATATCTTGTGGTGGAACTGCTACCTTCTGTGTGATAGTGACCACTGCGTGTTTGCATGGGCCTGTGACCTGTGTATTCCAACAGGGCCCTGGGCTTAAAAGGACCTGGGTTTAATACTCTGCTGTTACCATTTTGAAACTCTTAATAATTTATGAACAAGGGGTCACACATTTTGTTCTGGGCCCCAGAAATTAGGAAATTATGTAGCCATTCCTGTGTACGTGTCAGGACCCATTGATGACCGCGCCTGTAGTTCTTGATGTTGAGCTCAGGTGACTGCCCAGGTCATTCTGTCCTTTCCCTTGTCTCCCTCCATTCTGACTGGTGGCAGGAATGGCAGAGTCAACAGCCCTCTGTGGCAACCCTGTCTAAAAGTTTTACAGTTCTGCCAGCACAGATACCTTAAAACACAAAAATGATTTGTTTTGAAACATGTATGGATGGATAGGTACCAAAATTCAAAAGGTACAGAAGGGTGTACATTGGGGTACGCCCATTATTCCCTGGTTCTCTTGTCCACCTTCTGCAGAGGCAAGCACTGGTACCCATCTCTGGGCACCTTCCAGAGAGAGTCCATGCTTTGATGAACATATATGCACGTATCTCCATATTTACGTTTCTTTACTAGGTGGTGGGCAATGTTTTGAACCTCCTCTTTTCACCGAACTTGGAAATAATTATGCATCTTGGAAATAATTCCAGAACATCATATTGGATTTACCTCATTATTGTTTTGGCAACCATATTCCATTGTTTGAAAGTATCGTAATATACTTAACAAGCCACCTACTGATGGACGCTTAGGTTGTTTCCAAACTTTTGCTCCTCTAAACAATGCTTCTAATATAGAGATTGGCAGATTTAGCTAACTAAAATACAAGACTTCCAGTTAAATTTGAATTTCAGAAAAACTTTTTTTTTTTTTTTTTCGGAATAAGTATGTCTCATTCTGTATTCCAAAGGATCAAGACATTTGGGGCATACTTACACACACACACACACACACACACACACACACACGCTTACACAGAGATAAATTTGAAATCAAATTTAACTGGTATCTCGTATATTATTTGGCAGTCCTAGAAAAATGCCTGGCACATAGTAGGGGCTCGATAAAGATTTAGCAAATGAATGAATAAACGTTCCCTTTCTAGAAAGAAAGCTTATGAGGACAGGTACTTTTTCATGTTCCCTGTTTATCCTTGGTACCCCAAACCAAGTCTGGCAAGTCGATTCTGACTCATAGTGACCCTACAGGACAGTGTAGAACTGTTCCATAGGGTCTCCAAGGCTGTAAATCTTTACAGAAGCAGACTGTCACATCTTTCTCCTGGGGAGCTGCTGATAGGTTAAAACTGCTGACCTTTTGGTCAGCAGCTGAGCTCTTAGCCACTGCGACACCAGGGCTCCTAGTCTGGCACATAGTAAGTGCTTAATAGATTTTTGCTCCATACATGGACAAATGCTACAATGAATGTCTTTGTGAGTGCTTCATTTGGCCAGTGAGAGAATGTATTTCCAGGATGGATTCATTCATTTAAAAGTCTGATAGATTCTGCCAAATTACCCTCCACAGGCCTCCAACATTTCTTGGCAGTTGTCTAATTGCATTCTTGCTTGTCACCTACAGTCATTTAACCTTTGGGGATCTTCCCCTAGAGGATGCCCTAAATGGGGTCAGAAGGAATTGAAAGTTGCCAACCCCATTATGCTACCCCTTTATGCCACATCCATCAATTCATGCCAGTAAATGAGGGATTCTAGATGCAAATGGCAGTTGATAACGTCTGGCTCATCAGGGCCCTGGTTGTCTTGTCCCTGGAGGCCACCAGAGGAAGCCCTTGGGCCCTGCCAGCCTCCCTGTGATGGATGGCTCATGTTTGCTGGGCCATCCCAGAGGCACACTTGGGTTCATCGTCCACCTGCCTCCCAGTCTTCCAATCTGTCCCCAGCACAGGATGATTTAATCATTGTAATGAGGCTGTCACAGAAAGTACACTCTGCCACCCTCCAGTAGGAAAGCTGGTTCCACGTTCTCCCCTGACCAACTAAAGCATATGTGGTCTGTGCTTGTCAGCCTTGGAGACCTGGGTAGAGGAATGGTTACATGATGCAGAAGGGATGTGATGTTTAGTCTTTTGGGCTAGGAATCAGGAAGCTTGGATCTGGGCCCTATTTCACTACTTCCTGTACTGGCTGGGTGACCCTGAGCAAGTTATGTAACCTCTCTGAGCATCAGTTTTCTCTGCAGGAAAATAGGGCCAATAATACTAAGTGCTACGGCTCTTAACCAAGAGGTCGGCAGTTCGAATCCACCAGGTGCTCCCTGGAAACTCTATGGCGCAGTTCTACTCTGTCCTGTAGGGTCGCTATGAGCCAGAATCGACTTGACGGCAGTGGGTTTGGTTTTTTATTTATAAGTTTGTTGTAAAATTTTAATAAACAATTTATGAGAAAGGTTTGTATAAACTGTGACTCATTCTATAAATATATTTTGGGATTGAGTGTGTGGCTAGTAGAGGGTTTTGAGTGTTTTTTTGAGTTATTTATCTATGTATTTTTCTTTGCAGCATGGCTTCAGAATTTCAAAAGGGTTTAAAGGAAGACAACATGGAAGATGGAAGTGGGGGCTTGTGGAGAAATAGGACTGACTACTTAGGGGAGGCTGAGCTTCTATAATTTGGGAACAGATAAGGGTGATGGTTGAACAACATGACAAACATATTTAATGTCACTGAAGTGTACATGCGAAGATTGTTGAAATGGCAAACTCTTTGTTACATACATATTTACTGCAATAAAAAAAAAAAAAGAGAGAGAAAGAGAAATAGTATATATTAAGCAACAGCCCCTAGGGGCAGGGCTGGCTGATGACAGGGGTAGACTAAGGCTCTGTAAGCCATTGTCTCTGCTCCCTTGGTGCCCCATTTCTCTACACAGAAGCTTCTCAGCAGGCTGTCCATTCAGCAGGACAGACAACACTGACTTCACTCCTCCTAGAAACTGGCCATGTCCAAGGAGGCAGCATCAACACGGACTTCTTCCAAGTTCTGGCCTTGGCACCTCAAGACCTCTGGGGGTTGGGAGCTCTGCAGTGTACAAAAAGAAGCCAATTTCTCAGCCTTCCCAGAAGTGGCAGGGAGACAGAGGAAGCACTGAGCCCTGGGGCGAGGGAGGGAGGTTTTCTCTTATACCACGATGAGTGTCAAAGGGAAGATCCTGGCCCGCCCTTTCCCCAGCTCCAGGTGTGTGGCTCCAAAAGAAAAAACCAAACTCGTTGCCATCAAGTCAATTCCAACTCATAGCAACCCTACAGGATAGAGTAGAACTGCCCATAGGGTTTCCAAGGAATGGCTGGTGGATTCAGACTGCTGACCTTTTGGTTAGCAGCCAAGGTCTTAACCACTGCGACAGCATGAACTCCTTTTTTCCCACTGAAATAAAGGGAAGGTGGCAAATCGCAGTGTGCGTGTGTGTATGTATGTACTTATGAGAACTGACTCGGCCTGTTGTTAGTTGCTCTTGAGTCGGTTCTGACTCGTGGTGACCCCATGTGTGCAGAGTAGAGTTGTCCCACAGGGCTTTTCAAGGCTGTGACCTTTCAGAAGCAGATTGCTAGGCCTCTGGGTGGGTTCCAACTGCCAGCCTTTCAGCAAGTAGTCGAGAGCTTAACTATTCGAGCCACTCCTAGAGAGACCCATTACTGTGAACACCAGTGAGTTCTGTCATGGTGTGAAATGCCAGTGAGCTGCAAATTAAGAATAACTTCCAACATCTACTTCCAGTGTGAATGACCCCTAAAAGCATCGTGTTACATGTCCGTAGAGAGACTGCAGGGAAGGCCGCTATAGAGGCGACTTTGCCAATTATCGGGCACCGACAGCCTCACACCCAGAGGTGGGAAATACGCAAGATTGAAAGTGGGTTTGTCTGAGGCTGCTGGAGAGTTGGGGGAATTCCTAAGTCAAGAAAACAGACCTGACCAAAGCAGATCAAATCGCAGCTTATCTCCGCATGATTCTGTACTTGCAGGATTTCTGTTGCATTTTGCTCACTAATGTGTCCCCAGGACCTAGCAAGGTGCACGGCCAGGCTAGGTGGTCACTACATCTTGTTTGAATGAACATTGAATGAATGAGCCACACTGCCTTATATTTCCCAAAGGCATTGTTGCTATCAAACAAAGTTCTGGGCTCTAACAAAGTGAGGAAGTGAGAGGTGGCTGACCCTCAGACACTGGAAAAATTGAATAACCATTAAAGCACGTGCCCTGAGTGTCTCTACTGCCTTCAATTAGGGTGATGATAAGGGACTTGGCAGAGGGCACTTCTGTAGTTTGGAGAGGGCTGCCTGGCTCCTGGCTGGGTGGGTGGTGGCACACAGTGGTTTCCTCACTGGCACTCTCGCTTTTTCGGACTTGGGGATTAGAAAGCTGAATGTGTCACTTCCTGGGTTCTGCCCCAGGCACAGGAAGTGGGTGAGTGGAAGGAATGCCCTGGCACCCCCCTGCACAACTACATTTTGGAGGTTTGAGAACCTGTGGATTTTTCCATAAAGTGGCACTTCCCTGAGATCAGGGCCCTCCTGCTTTGTTGCAGCTCCACTGGCCTCCTTTCTGTTCCTGGAAGCTGCCTTCCTGCCTCAGGACCTTTGGATCTGCCTTTCTCCCACCAAGCTCGTGCAGAGACTGGCCTCTTCAGCTCAAAGAGGACTCCTGGGACCTTTGTTTCTAAAATTACAATCCTTCTTAACCCCCCCACCCCCATTTGCACCCTCTATTACCTCTAGAACTGCACCATGAGGTCCATAGGCAGGGATTTCGTATCCTCAGCACCTAGCACGATGCATGGCTGATCTAGGTGCTCACTACATCTTCTTTGAAGGTTGAATAAATGAGAACCCACTGCCATTAATTAGATTCTGACTCATAGCAGCCCTATAGGACAGAGTAGAACAGCCCCACAGGGTTTCCAAGGCTTAAGCCTTACAGAAGCAGACTGACACATCTTTCTCCTGCAGAGTGGCTGGTGGGTTTGAACTGCTGACCATTCAGTTAGCAGCTGAGCACTTTAGCTACTTCACCACCAAGGCTCTGAATGAGCCACTTGCTTTATATTTCCCAAAGCCATTGTTGCTGTCAAACATCATCTTGTCGACTTAGTTTTCTATTTGCTTGTATGTTTCTGTCTCCTCCAGCCAGATTGGAAGCTCCAGCAGGGCAGAGATATTTCTGTCCTGTTTGCCAGTGCCTATCACCAGTGTCTGGCACGTAAGAGTCTCAGTAAGTTTTGTTGAATGAATGGACAGGGGATGGTGTTTTTCACAGACAGATATGTCCAGATTAAAGAGCCCACTCTCCAAGGAGAAAAATGTTAAGTATAGATAGATTGAGGTTGGGGTAGGATTATTCCCATTAGCCCAGAATCACTCCCTGTACTGAAGAAAGGATTGCAGGGTTTTCTTAAAGTAACCTTTAAAAAAATTAGCTTAAATATCTATTGAATGCCTACTGTTTGCCAGGCACTGTGCTAGGAGCTTTTACACATTCTCTGCCTCAATAGAGAAATTCTATCTAATAGATTGATAGCACTTAAAAAATTCATCTTTATTTTTTTAAAAAAAGGAAAAGTGCAGAAAGAAAAAAAGAATAAACAATTGAATTTATTGAGGGCTCTAGTTAGTTGGGTTCTGGGTTATCAGTACTTTATTGTTTGCTTGGCATTCAATGACCTACAGAACCTCCTCCTAACCTACCTTTCCAAGCATCGTGTACACCATACCTCAGCAAATTTAAACTGCTCACAATTCTTGAGCTTTTGCCCAGGACTTTCTCGCTTTCATCACTGAAAGTCCCATGTCCTGGGAATTGCCTCTCAAACATAGTTTTTCAAGGTCAGTTGTTGTGTAAATAAAGCCATAATTACCCCTAGCCTCTGTGGCATTCAGTTTCATGCTAGGGGGGTTGTGAAAATGACCTTGCCAAGTTCTTGCTATTAAAATAAACTGAGAAGTATATGGAGAAAATCTCTGGAGAGGACAAAAACTGGAGCTGAGGCAAGTACTTCCAAATCAACAATAAATTATGCCTGAGAGAGAAAAGGATTGGCAAAGTGCGGGTTCTGGATGAGGCAAGGACACAGTCGGGAGGCACCTGAAGTAATGAAGATGATGATGGTGTCATCACTGAGGCTGGCCGAGTGCCATACAATAGGCTCTGTTCTAAACACTTTACTAGCATTAATTCATTCAGTCCTCACAATAACCCTGTGAGGTAGTCACTGCTTTTATCCCCACTTCACAGATGAGGAAATTGAGGCTCAGAGAAGTTAACAAAAGGATTCTCCTTGTAGCAGTCTGCCAACCTCAGGAGGGGATTACTTGAGAGAGTTCCATGAAAGGTGATGTAGACCTAATCCTGTTCTTGGCTCAAAAGATTTTTCAAAATGCTTCCTATCTGTAATTTTTTCAGAATCACTGAAGACAGAATCACTTTTTCCAGGTCTGAAGTCTACCCAGGTTCAAACTGGGAATCAGGAGAAGGACTGAGTGCCAGCCTGTTCCCTCCACTCACCAAACAGAGTACTTTCCTACAGAATCAGCAAACTTCTGTGCGGAACTCACCACACTTTCCTGGTTTTTCTGAGTTGGCAAGACCCAGACTTCTCCTGTGATCTGGCCAGACAATTGGATGTTAGTAAGTGACTGATGAGAAAACAGAGACAATTGTCCCAGTTAGACCTCCGTGCTGCAGAAGTGTCTGAGTATCTGTGCTCAGGCCCTGTGGAAAGACCACTCTTTCATTTTCTTGTTGATTTTCTTTTCGGCTTGTGACTTGTTGAGTGCCGTTGAGTCGATTCTGACTCATAGCGACCCCATGAGACAAAGTAGACCTGTCCTAAAGGTTTACTTGCCTGTAATCTTTATGGAAGCAGATTGCCAGGTCTTTCTCCTGCGGAGCTGCCGGGTAGGTTCGAACCACCAACTTTTCAGTTAGCAGCCAAGTGCATAAACGTTGTGTCACCAGGGCTCCTTTCATTACTTAGGAGACCACATGTGTTACAGAGTAGATCTGTTTCATAGAGTTTTCTTGGCAGTGCAGTGGTTAAAATGATCAACCACTAACTAAAAAGTCAGGAGAAAAGATGTGGCAGTCTGCTTCCGTAGAGATTTACAGCCTTGGAAACCCTGTGGGGTAGCTATGAGTCAAATCCACTCAAGGGCAGTAGGTTTGGTTTTTTTTTTTTTGGTAATCTTTACTGAAGCAGAATGCCAGGCCTGTTTCTTTACTGCTGGATGGCTTCAAATTGCCAAACTTTTGGTGACTGCAAACTGCACCACCAAGGAACCTTCCAGTGTTTCATTTTATGCACTTGGGTGCATTGTGCATTACTCACCTGTCACCCCCAAGAGCTTGCAGTTTTCACTTAATTAAGAATTTTCTCCTCGTCCTTTACAAACGGGTTACAAATGGCTCCATTTCTGGCATTTTATAAAAATTTTTCATTTTTAAATAGTACCCTATAATAGGTAGAAAAGATCTCTTTAGACTTGAGTAAATATATGAAGAAGTTTTGTTCTGAGGAGAAAGTGGGCCTAATTTGTCAAAATCTCAATGACTCTTCTTCATTCTGCTTTTGTAGAAACGCATGAAGAAAGATGGGCAGGTGCACGAAGTTCACAGCAGCATTAGTCACAATAGCCAAAAGATAGAAATAACTGTCCACTAACCAATAAACGGATAAACAAATTGTGGTACATCCATACAACGGAATATTCTTCAGCCATAAAAACAGATGAAATACTGTTACACCCTACAACATGGGCAAACCTGGACAACATTCTACTAAGCGAAAGAAGCCAGACCCAAAAGGCCACAAATGTCCAGAACAGGTAAATCCATAGAGACAGAAAGCAGATTGGTAATCACCGGGGGCTGGGATGAGAGGTCGAAAAATGCGTAATAGACATGGGGTGTTATTTTGGGGTGATGAAAACATTTTAGAACTACATAGAGAGGGTGGTTGTACAACAGTGTGAATGTACTAAATGCTACTAAATTGTTTACTTTAAAATGGTGAATTTTTTGTTATATGAATTTCATCTCATTTAAAAAAAAAGAGGTGTAAAGCTTTTGTTTTATTTTGTTACCATTCGCTTTTTTTGGTGGAGCGGGGAGAGTATGTTTCAGGGTTGTCAGAAGGAGCATTAAAAATGTGGATTTGTTTCCCTTAAATGACCCACATCTTTGCTCATCACTATTTCTAGAAAGACATGGTCATACAACTATATGAATCATTCTCCTATAACAGGGTCAAATGATTGACCCTTCCCCCTTTACAGCTGTGAGCAGGGAAGGGGTCTTGGGGTCACAATTATCTGAGGCCTATCGAGTTCAACAGTAAGGTCTCTGGATAATTAATGGTCCAAAAAATAGATGGAGCAGATGCTGGGCTGATATCATTCTGAAGAAAGACTGAAGGACAGGATTTTTAAAAAATATTTTAAAGGTATTTAAAAACAATAGATGCTCCATTATAAAAATTTTAAACATTATAAAAAGGTACTAAGAGAAAGTCAATGTTCCTCTTTTGTTCCCTCTTGCCAATTTCTTGTGCTTCCTTCCAGATTAAATATGGATGAAAGCATATGTTTCCAAGTATTTTTATATCCACCAGTATCCATCTATCCTTAAAAAATAACACTAATGCAATCTTACCAATTGTTATGGATTGAATTGTGTCCTCCAAAAATATGTACTGTAAATCCTAACCCATATACCTGTGGTTGGAGCCCTGGTGGCGCAGTGGTTAAGAGCTACGGCTGCTAATCGAAAGGTCGGCAATTCAAATCCACCAGCCGCTCCTTGGAAACCCCATGGGGCAGTTCTGTTCTGGCCTATGGGGTCACTATGAGTCGGAATTTGACTTGAGGGCAACAGGTTTGATTTTTTTTTTTTTTACACCTGTGGTTATAATCCCATTTGGGGATGAGTTTTCTTTGTTAGGGTAATTAGACAGTATTGGTATAGGGCATGTCTTAAATCAATCTCTTGAGATATAAAATAACAGATTAGACATTGAGAAGCAGGCAGAGATTGAAGAAGATAGGTGCCAAGCCACAGTGTGATGGCCGAAGAACAAGGACCTTCCTTCAGAGCCGTTAGAGAAAGCCTTTCCCTAGAGCCAGCACCCTGAATGCCAGCACCCTGAATTTGGATTTCTAGCTGCCTAATTGTGAGAAAATAAATTTCTGTTTGTTAAAGCCACCCACTTGTGGTATTTCTGTTATATCAGCACTAGACAACTAAGACACCATCCAAAATACTCTGCCACTTCATGGCTGCGTTATGTTCACTATGGATATACCATGATACATTGAACCATTTCCCTGGTGATGGACATTTGGGTGGTTTCTGGTTTTCTACTATTGTATCTTTGTGCATTTGTACATGTAGTTTTGCATACTTACTTGCATGCATATCTTTCTAGGATAAATTCTTAGAAATAAGACTTAAAATTCGGATGGACATTGCCAGATACTGAAGGACAACTGCTGATCTCTTGAGATGCTTGCTCAGGGTCTGGCGAGTGACCCTATAAGCGCGATCCCCACCCTGTAAGTCAGTTACGCCCATCCTACTGATGACAGCACCACGTGGTCCTGGCCCCTGTGTAATTTCAGACTAGAGTACTCCTGACACTGGGAAGGTTTGCCCTTATTATAAATGGTCAACTTGGCCTTCTGATTCCTAAGTCAGTCTCATGATGACTTTGGCGAGCATCAATAAATTCTCTGGAAACCGTTCACCAACCTAGGGTTATTGATACCATTTACAATCCAGTTTCTTCACTTGAGATTTGAGGTGATCAACCAAAGTTTGGCTGTCCTAAGAGGCCCTGCTTGAAAGAACTTTCGCATTTTTCCCAGTATCTCTTCTTAGTGGGGGAAACACTGGTGGCGTAGTGGCTAAGTACTATGGCTGCTAACCAAGAGGTCAGCGGTTCAAATCCACCAGGCACGCCTTGGAAACTCTGTGGGGCAGTTCTATTCTGTCCTATAGGGTCGCTATGAGTCGGAATCGACTCGACGGCAGTGGGTTTGGTTTTGGGCTTTTGGTTCTTAGTGGGTGTTTTAAGAATGTCTGTTGAATGAATTAATAACTGTAATGTGAGTTACCTCCCCTGTGGATTATAAACTCTCCAAGGGCTGGGGCTATTTTGCCCACCCTTGAATCTCCAGCACACTTAGCTCACACTGGATGCTTAACTGCTTTGCTCGATTGCTTGCTTAAAGTACCAAATACCTGGAGCCACCGTGATACCCGGGCTAAGTTTGAGTTCTCATTTTCCCCAAAGCCCAGACAGACCCCAGGTTGGTCTTGGCTAAGCAAGAGGAGTCTGCCCAAAGGAGCAAAACATCTCCCCATGGGGATTATTCTTTTTATTTCCCCAGGACTGGGTCTGGTAGGAATCTCGTTAGAAACTCATTGTCAAAGACAGATTTGAGTTAGAGATCTGCAACCAGATGATTCTGCCCATCAGGGAGTGAAGCATCTGCCAGATGCCAAGGAGTCAGTGACAGATGTCTCCCAGAAGGTGCGGGAAGAGCATCTGCAACCTCATCTGGGGGATATTCCCCAAGTGACGGCAACGCCCCTGCTCACATTTGAATTTTGATCTAATTTCTGCATGTGATTTCTGAACTGATACTCTTCCGGTGACAAGGGAGTAAAGCAGGGACAGGCCTGAGTCATCTTCATGTGCTCAGCGGGACAAATTACATTTTCTGCTCTTGGGATTTCCTACTGATAGAAGGGCAGGGTTTCCACCTCCATGGGATTTAGGCGATGGAATGTCCTGCTGCCTCCTCAAATTAGTTTCAGATGCCATTGAGGGCAGCAAGAGGGGATTGGGGCTAGGTGTCCGATTCATAAATCATGTACTAGCTCCTGTCATAATCATTCTTGTTTTCTTGAGAATTTTTGTGCTTGAGTCATCGGTTTCTGAAACAGTTTGCCTGGGAAGCCAGACCTTTCAATGCAAGAAGATCTAATGATTTCTATGGCCTGCATTTACCATACCTAGAGAATATTTTTGCAAAGCTGGCAGGCATAAGAAGCGCCTCCTCTCTCATGTAGTGGGGAATCGGGGTCTTCAGATGTGAACTCAGAATACATGAATTCATGAAGGGGATGAAGGAGTTAGAAATGCTCACAGTTTAGGATGTAGTATAGTGTAGAGAATGAGACGACCTGAGTTTTAGTGTCTTCTCTGCCACTTATTGGAAACCCTGGTGGCACAGTGATTAAGTGCTACGGCTGCTAACCAAAAGGTTGGCAGTCTGAATCCACCAGGCGCTCCTTGGAAACTCTATGGGTCAGTTCTACTCTGTCCTATAGGGTCGCTATGAGTCGGAATCAACTTGACAGCAACGAGTTCTGCCCCTTATTAGCTATGTCATATTGGACAAGTTACTTCATGCCTCTGAGCCACATTAATTCATGCATCAAATGGTCACTGAGCATTGGTAGCAAGTGAAATGGATGAATGAGTTTACTGAGCACTTGCTATGCCCCGGCACTGTGGCAGATGTCTTTTTAGTTTCCTTCTCTGTATAACATTGGTAATACCTGCTCTGTCTCCTTCCAGAGTTGCTGTGAGACTCAAAACAAGCCCTTGGAAACAGTAAAGCATATAATCACGTAGAGTTTTGTTACCTTTGTCTTTAATTTAGATTTTCCACTTCCTCTGTTTTCCCTTCTCATCCTTCCAAGTCTGTACGGGTTTGCCTGGGTGTGGCTTCTGGGGGCTGATTATTCACCATGCTATCTGAGACCAGCTTGGATACATAGTGGGGAGAGTAGCATGTCTTTTCAAACTGATGCCCCTAGGTGCATGTGTCGTCTTGAAATGCGCAACATCAGTGGGAACACCAGCTTCCCACATGCTGTAGGAGATTGAGCTGAATATTGTGTGACTCACGTGAAGTTGGAAGGGCTGGGTTCAGTGCCTTTGTGCCAGTCATTCCGACGTTGTCAGGGATAAGATCTGTTAGTTTTATTCTTTTAGTCCAGCTTTCTCTTGGAGGGATTCATGGCTTCTGGTAGCTCCTGTGTCTCATGGATCATAGCTTTACCATCAAAGAACACCTGTTTTCTGCCCTCAACTTCAATTTCAAAAATCCTGGAGAAGAACTGTGATTGGCCTGACTTTGGTTAGGTGGCCAGCCTTAAACCAATTAACTGTGGCAAGATGGGGGTAGGGTCAGGAAGCAGAGACAAGACCACTGAGTACCATTTCCAGACACTAAGAAAGTCACTGTGAGGCTGCCTGGCAGCTAACCCACTTACACAGTTCCTTCATCTCTCTGAGCCTCAGTTTTCTCATATGTAAAATGGGAATAATAATACTGTCCAGTGCCACAATGAGGGATACAGCTCTCACATTCTGATGCCTTCATCTTGTCCTTAGATTTAGCTAATACCGGGTGCTGAAAAATTAGATAAACTAGTAAACTTTTAAATTTATTAACAAAAAGAAATTATGTTGGTGAGTATAATATCTACTTTCAAGTTCCAAAAGTTGTAAAGCAGTTACTTTTTAACCTAAATTATTTCCCAGGTGTCATGGGTTGAATTGTGTCCCCCAAAAATACGTGTATCAATTTGGCTAGGCCACGATTCCCAGTATTGTATGATTGTCCACCATTTTATCATCTGATGTGATTTTCCTGTGTATTACAAATCCTATCACCATGGTGTTAATGAGATGGATTACCAGCAGTTATGTTAATGAGATCTTCAAGATTAGATTGTCTCTTAAGCCAATCTCTTTTGAGATATAAAAGAGAGAACCGAGGAGAAAGACATTGGGATTTCATACCACCAAGAAACGAGAGCCAGGAGAGTAGCGCATCATTTGGACCCAGGGTCCTTGTGCTGAGAAGCTCCTAGTGCAGGGGAAGATTGATGGCAAGGACTTTCCTCCAGAGCAGAGAAAGACTTTCCCTGGAGCTGACACCCTGAATTTGAACTTCTAGCCTACTAGACTCTGAGAAAATAAATTTCTCTTTGTTAAAGCCATCTGCTTGTGGCATTTCTGTTATAAAGCACTAGATGACTAAGACACTAGGCAAGACCTAAATTCTGAAATTTAGCATCTAATTGAACAACACTTTAAAAATGGCAAATGAAACTGTGTGAATATTAAACAATGCAAATGATCTGAAGAGTATTATTACAGAGCTGACAGACAAAAAACACTAGTGGAGGCATAGAAGAACACATCAAACGTGAAATCTTTCTGTTTTATGTAAACCAGGTACAAAAATAAAGAAAAGGTAAAATGTAGAAAATTATAAAGCATAGTTTTTTTTTAAATCAATCTACAAGTGAAGACATTTAAAGCTATAATAAGCTGATACAATAAAAATATCAATTACATACGTAGTTTGTAATATACAACTAATCAGTCTTTATTTATATTTACTGAAATAGCTGGATGACATTCAGAGAGCAAGCTTCCCTGCACTCTGGAGGAAAGGTCTTCATGTGAGCAGGAGGTAATATAATAACCTGTGCACCATTTCCTAGGTGGCAAAGGGGACAGTTTTTTTGATCACAAGCCAAGCTCACATTTACAGGTAGATGTGAATGACTAGCCTAGGTCTTGGCAGCTGGGAAGAACATGGCTCTTAGAAAAAGTTGGAGGATACAGTTCAAGGCTTAAACCAACCTTGCTCAAATTTGCCTCTAAAAAGCAGCCATTGGTGGCCCCATCATTTGAGGTCTGGCCAAATGGCCCTACTGCCTGTTTCCTCCTCTGTCTTAGTCATCTAGTGCCGCCATAACAGAAATACCACAAGTGGATGGCTTTAACAAAGAGAAATTTATTTCCTCACAGTAAAGTATGCTAAAAGTCCAAATTCAAGGTGTCAGCTCCAGGGGAAGTCTTTCTCTCTCTGTTGGCTCTGGAAGAAGGCCCTTGTCCTCAGTCTTCCCATGATCAAGGAGTTTCTCAGGTGCAAGGACCCCATTCCCAAAGTATGCGCTCTGCTCCTGGTGCTGCTTTCTTGGTGGTATGAGGTCCCCAACTCTTTGCTTGCTTCCCTTTCTATCTCTTGAGAGATAAAAGATGGTGCAGGCCACACACCAGGAAAATTCCCTCCACATTGGGTCAGGAAGGTGACCTGAGTAAGGGTGGTATTACAATCCCATCCTAATCCTCTTAACATAAAATTACAATCATAAAATTGAGGGCAACCACACGATACTGGGAATCATGGCCTAGCCAAATTGATACACACATTTTTGGGGGGACATAATTCAATCCATGACACTCTTCCTGTATCTTCATCTGGTTCCTACCTACCTCCTAGGGTTGTGGTGATAATGGCTGAAATATCTAGGCACATGCCTAAGGGGCTGCTCAATAAAAGTTGATTCTCTTTCTTTTTCCTATGGCTTAACATCTCCAAAAAAAAAAAAAAAAAATTCTTGGGTGTAAAAATGCCATGGTGGCAGAGTCTGACCTCATCTAAGTTCACAAGGTGGAAGGAGAATCAGGATCAACAGCCCAAGGCTGATTCCTATGAGGCAGAGGTCAGACATGCCTCTACCCTCCAACCTTTTTAGCAATTCTAACACCAACGTCCCTTCTATGCACTCTTTAGTACTCTGCTGAGTTCGATAATTCATTGCAACGGCCACACAGAACTTACAGACAATACTAATGATTATGAGGTTTATTAGAGAAGTAACAGGTTGCAATTCAGGTTCAGGAACACTCAGGATATAATTCTTCCATCAGGAGAGCCTCTTTTCAGCCACACCCACAGGCACACCTCTCTCTAGCTCCTAGGCCTCTGCCCTGCTCTTTTAGCGCTGCCGATAAGAGCCCCTAGGCACCCCACTCCACCAGTATGGTTTGTCCTGAAGGCGTTCAGCTATAGGTCTGTGGTTTAGCAAACCTAGCTCCACCAAGTACCCGGAGGCACCCTGCTCCTCTATCAAGCCTCCTGCCCAAAGGCGCTCACCTTTCTTGCTCCACTATGTGGGTCGGGAAACCCACTGGGCCGGGAAACCTTTGGAGGTCTCTTCTGCTGCTGTTTCTCTGCCACTGTTTCTCGCTGTCTTCAGTGTTACAGCTCTCTCTCAGTCTCCAGGTTCCAGGAGCTTCTTAGCACAGGGACCCTGGGGGCCAATGGGCACACTCTGCTCTTGGTTCTTCTTCCTTGATGGGGGTAAGACCCTCTCTTCCCGCCTCTGGGATGGCTCATTTTAAGCTTAGCAGGATGGCAAAACTGACCAATCCCCTCATTAGGATTCCATAGACCTTCTTTGCATGGTCCTACTCCCACATGGAAGCCCTGGTGGCACAGTGGTTAAGAGCTCAGCTGCTAACCAAAAGGTCAGCAGTTTGAATCCACCAGTTGTTCCTTGGGAACCCTATGGGGCAGTTCTACTCTGTCCGATAGGGTCACTATGAGTCGAAATCAACTCAAAGCCAACAGGTTTGGTTTCGTTTACTGCCACAAGGATGCCATGAAATTTATTTGCATTATTAGCAACCTATCCAATCCCCTTAGCTTGCTATCCAATCCCCTCCCTGACATGTCTGTCAGTTTGTCGTACTGTGGGGGCTTGTGTGTTGCTGTGATGCTGGAAGCTATGCCACCGGTATTCAGATAACAGCAGGGTCACCCATGGAGGACAGGTTTCAGCTGAGCTTCCAGATTAAGACAGACTAGGAAGAAGGACCCGGCAGACTACTTCTGAAAAGCATTAGCCAGTGAAAACCTTATGAATAGCAGCTGAACTTTGTCTGATATAGTGCTGGAAGATGAGCCTCCTAGGTTGGAAGGCACTCAAAAGATAACTGGGGAAGAGCTGCCTCCTCAAAGCAGAGTTGACCTTAATGATGCGCATGGAGTAAAGCTTTTGGGACCTTCATTTGCTGATGTGGCATGACTCAAAATGAGAAGAAACAGCTGCAAACATCCATTAATAATCAGAACCTGGAATGTATGAAGTATGAATCCAGGAAAATTGGAAATCATCAAAAATGAAATGGAACACATAAACATCGATATCCTAGGCATTAGTGAGCTGAAATGGACTGGTATTGGCCATTTTGAATCAGACAATCATATAGTCTACTATGCTGGGAATGACAACTTGAAGAGGAATGGTGTTGCATTCATCGTCAAAAAGAACATTTCAAGATCTATCCTGAAGTACAACGCTGTCAGTGATAGGATAATATCCATACGCCTATAAGGAAGACCAGTTAATACGGCTGTTATTCAAATTTACTTACCAATCACTAGGGCCAAAGATGAAGAAATAGAAGAGTTTTATCAGCTGCTGCAGTCTGAAATTGATTGAACATGCAATCAAGATTCATTGATAATTACTGGCGATTGAAATGCGAAAGTTGGAAACAAAGAAGAAGGATCAGTAGTTGAAAACTGTGGCCTTGGTGATAGAAACAATGCTGGAGATCGAATTGATAGAATTTTGCAAGACCAGCGACTTCTTCATTGCAAATACCTTCTTTCACCAACATAAATGGCGACTATACACATGGACCTCGCCAGATGGAACACACAGAAATCAAATCGACTACATCTGTGGAAAGAGATGATGGAAAAGCTCAATATCATCAGTCAGAACAAGGTCAGGGGCCGACTGTGGAACAGACCATCAATTACTTATATGCAAGTTCAAGCTGAAACTGAAGAAAATCAGAGCAAGTCCACGAGAGCCAAAATATGACCTTAAGTATACCCCACCTGAATTTAGAGACCATCTGAAGAATAGATTTGACGCATTGAACACTAGTGACCAAAGACCAGACGAGTTGTGGAAGGACATTATCCATGAAGAAAGCAAGAGGTCACTGAAAAGACAGACAAGAAAGAAAAGACCAAGATGGATGTCAGATGAGACTCTGAAACTCGCTTTTGAGCGTCGAGCAGGTGAAGCAAAAGGAAGAATTCATGAAGTAAAAGAACTGAACAGAAGATTTCAAAGGGCCTCTTGAGAAGACAAAGTAAAGTATTATAATGACATATGCAAAGAGCTGGAGATGGAAAACTAAAAGGGAAGAACACGTTTGGCATTTCTCAAGCTGAAAGAACAGAAGAAAAAAGTTCAAGCCTCGAGTTGCAATAGTGAAGGATTCCATGGGGAAAATATTAAACAATGCAGGAAGCATCAAAAGAAGATGGAAGGAGTACACAGAGTCATTATACCAAAAAGAATTAGTTGATATTCAACCTTTTCAAGAGGTGGCATATGATCAGGAACCGATGGTACTGAAGGAAGAAGTCCAAGCTGCTCTGAAGGCATTGGCGAAAAACAAGGCTCCAGGAATTGATGAAATATCAACTGAGATGTTTCAACAAACAGATGCAGCGCTGGAGGTGGTCACTCGTCTATGCTAAGAAATATGGGAGACAGCTTCCTGGCCAACTGACTGGAAGAGATCCATATTTATGCCTATTTCCAAGAAAGGTGATCCAACCGAATGTGGAAATTATAGAACAATATCATTAATATCACACGCAAGCAAAATTTTGCTGAAGATCATTCAAAAACGGCTGCAGCAGTATATCGACAGGGAACTGCCAGAAATTCAGGCCGGTTTCAGAAGAGGACGTGGAACCAGGGATATCACTGCTGATGTCAGATGGATCCTCGCTGAAAGCAGAGAATACCAGAAGGATGCTTACCTGTGTTTTATTGGCTATGCAAAGGCATTCGACTGTGTGGATCATAATGAACTATAGATAACACTGCGAAGAATGGGAATTCCAGAACACTTAATCGTGCTCATGAATAACCTTTACATAGATCAAGAGGCAGTTGTTCGGACAGAAGAAAGGGATACTGATTGGTTTAAAGTCAGGAAAGGTGTGCATCAGGATTGTATTCTTTCACTATACCTATTCAATCCGTACGCTGAACAAATAATATAAGAAGCTGGACTATATGAAGAAGAAAGGGGCATCAGGATTGGAGGAAGACTCATTAATAACCTGCGTTATGCAGATGACACAACCTTGCTTGCTGAAAGGGAAGACGACTTGAAGCACTTACTAATGAACATCAAAGATCACAGCCTTCAGTATGGATTACACCTCAACATAAAGAAAACAAAAATCCTCACAAGTGGACCAATGAGCAACATCATGATAAACGGAGAAAAGATTGAAGTTGTCAAGGATTTCATTTTACTTGGATCCACAATCAACAGCCATGGAAGCAGCAGTCAAGAAATCAAAAGACGCATTGCATTGGGCAAATCTGCTGCAAAGGACCTCTTCAAAGTGTTGAAGAGCAAAGATGTCACCCTGAAGACTAAGGTGCTCCTGATCCAAGCCATGGTATTTTCAATCACATCATATGCTTGTGAAAGCTGGACAATGAATAAGGAAGACCGAAGAAGAGTTGAAGCCTTTGAATTGTGGTGTTGGCAAAGAATATTGAATATATCATGGATTGCCAAAAGAACGAACAAATCTGTCTTGGAGGAAGTGCAGCCAGAATGCTCCTTAGAGGCAAGGATGGCGAGACTGCATCTTACATACTTTGGACATGTTGTCAGGAGGGATCAGTACCTGGGGAAGGACATCATGCTTGGCAGAGTACAGGGTCAGCGGAAAAGAGGAAGACCCTCAACGAGGTGGATTGACACAGTGGCTGCAACAATGAGCTCAAGCATAACAACACTTGCAAGGATGGCGCAGGACCGGGCAGTGTTTCGTTCTGTTGTGCATAGGGTCGCTATGAGTCGGAACCTACTTGACGGCACCTAACAACAACAACAACGACATCCAATCCCCTTGGTGGACCACAATTACCTTATTTGTATACTCCCAACCAATCACTTGGGTGGGAGTTAACAAGACCATGGAGAGAAAGGCCATCCAAAAGCAATCTGTTGCAACACAATGGGGCACACAAACAAGGTTAGCTACAGGCATTCAGTTGTCAGAGCAGGCCACATGGCTCAAATATTGACTGTGGTACCTCTTGATTTGGTGGAAATTGGCCCCAAGGATCCCACGTGATTCTCAGTTGGCCTGAGCAAGCTCATTTCTACATTTCCTCGCACTCTGAATGCTTTTCTGGCCTATAAGGCTAGAGCATGCTTGGATGAAGATTCACCTCAGTCCAATATGAAGTGCTTATATTAGTTATCTCGTGTTACACAGACACAGATATAATTACAATATATGGTGTGCCAAAGGCTCAAAATAGCGGAACAGTTATTTAAATTGTAGTTTAGAATTTCTCAAATTACTGCCTTTTCCTTAGAAGTCCATGTCCTCATGACATGTCAGTCCAACTAAAAAAAAAAAAAAAGCAGGAAATGTAGTTTATACGTTCCTAGAGACAGAAGAAAGAATTGGGCAAAGATACGGACTAATTCTGAGGTGGAAGTGAGGGTAGAGTCTTGGATACCCCCATCTTCCCTGTAAGTAGGAGGTGAAGTCTTCTGAGAAAGAATGCAGTGAGGATGGGTTCTGGGCTTGAAGAGAGTTGAGGAAGTCTTGGATCACACTGTAGGGAAAGACATTGTCCAGCAAACATAAGTAAAAATACTGCCAAGCCCAAGTAGGGCCCGAATGAATTTGGCTTTGGATTGTGAACGTGTAGTGGGTTGAACCAGCACAACATTGAGACTTACTCCAGCAATTCAGGGGAGAAACGGTGTAGCGGGTACCACTGGGGCTTGCAAAGCAAGGGCAGTAGAAATACAATGGAAGGTCCTGTGATCTCAGGACCAAAAGGCATTTGTGGGTGCATATTTCAAATTGGCTGAACATAAGGTCTAGGTCAGGAGAGAATAGTAGTGAAAGTAAGAGTGTTGATATGTTGGAAGAGAAGAGGGGAGGTGAAAGGCTTAGAGACACCATGGAAATTAAGAGGAGGTTCAATGACAGAGAGAGAAGAATAAGTTGGGTCAAAAGGAATTTCAGAGATTGAGATCTGGGAGTAGAAACATTTCAAATAATGACGGAATCTAATGTGTGGCTTTGATTATATTATCTTTTAAATTCCTTCCAACTATAAAACTTTATGAGAAACACGATTGATTAAATAATGCATTTAAATCCCAATTTCCAAGTAGCTAACAATGTGACCCCAATTGATCCTTGTTACCTGTGACAGCCCATTAGATCCAAGTCCACGGGGATAGAATAGAGTGGGACTTTTGCGTGGGCTCAGTGATGAGGATGACAACCCAATATTGGACTTCTATGTTGTTCAAAAAATTTTTTTTATCAGTTTTACTCATACCAGTAATTGAGAGTGGGCTGTGGGACTGGAGAAGATCAGAGTCTTTCTGGGTCATATAAAAGCAAATATATGACTGAGAAGAAAATACATCTTTGCCCTACACGCACCCATGTGATATGGGTTATCTTCACTTCCCCCTTTCCCCTGCCTCAGCCAATTTGCAATGGAAGATGACAAAATGGCGATGTCGTGGAATAAATTACTTTGTTGGGCTGAACTACAGGTTGGTGTTTATGGGAGAACTCAGACCTGGTACACCACTGTGAGGCAAAGGGGACATCTGTCAGGAACTTGTGATAATTACTGAACCAGGCAGGGGAACCCGGGCCCCTGAACTCTTGTTTCTGCTGTGCTCAGAAAGCAGGAGCCGGTTCCCTAATTGCCCCATATGCTGGTTTTATTTGGTGGCTCAGCTGGGTGGAGTGAGCTCTGGAAAGAGATGCTTTAATTTTTAGTTACCTCACCAGATTGCTAATTTTCACCCTGGAGGCATAATTCACCATAATTATTGTAATCCCAGGACCCAGAGGCGGCTCTTCTGGCATAAGGGCAGCAGCTATTGCTACCACTGAAGCTGTCCTATAGGGTCACTATGAGTAGGAATCGACTCAGTGGCAATGGGGCTAGATGCCTGACATTTTTAAGCCAGCTCTGAAGTGAGAGAGAAGGTGGAAGCTCGTTCGTGACAAAACAGAAAAATTCTGCTGCTGAGAAGGAACTTTTTTTTTTTTTGCCTAATACTATAAAGTTTTGGAGAATAAAGCTCAGTGCATCCATTATTACCGATGGCAGATTGATGGCCCAGGAAGAGAGGGAATTTTAGGTCAGGGACACTTTGTTCAACATTGAGGCTGTGCTCTGACATTAGAAGATAAGGCAAACAAATTATGGATTACAGCAGTACAAATTATCTGTGAGATGGGCCCTGTCCTGGCCCTGCCTCCTCCCCTGCTCCCTGCTGCCCTTAGATGACAGGGAGCAGACCTGCTTCGTTTTTTGTCTTCCAGTCACCTACCCTCCTGTTTTAGTCAGCAGAGACCAAAGTTATAAACACAGCTTTGCAATGAGCTTCCTCAGCTGAGTGCAGCATTTAGAGCGTTCTAGTTCTTCCTTGGTTTTTTCACTATCTTTCAGACCCCGATCACGGTCCTTGGCAGAAACCACCACAGTGCCTGGGCACGAAGTAGATGTTCCACACACGTTTGCTGAATGCATACAAATTTGGAGAAAAATTTGGGGAAAAGTCCAAGAGTGAAAAATGAGGGGTGTTCCCTTGCTTCCCTTTCTCTGGGGCTCATCCCTTACAGTGAGGGTCTCAGATGAAAGGGCTCAGTCCATTCCCACAGTATCTTTAGGATGGCTCCCAATCTTTCTAGTTGGGTCAGAGCAACAGTGGAGCAGCAACCAAAAAACCAAATCAAACCCCTTGTCCTGGAGGCGATTCTGACTCATGGCGACCCTACAGGACAGAGTAGAACTGCCCCACAGGGTTTCCAAGGAGTGGCTGGTGGATTTCAACTGCTGACCTTTTGGTTAGCAGCTGAGCTCTTATCCACTGTGCCACCAGGGCTCCGTGGGAGGAGCAAAGGGGCCATTTTTCTCTGAAGTCTCCTTTTGTTTGTAACAATAACACTTGGAGGCAGTCCCATTCTTAGAAACAAATCGTTCTGATCTTGCCTTCTAGAGTGGAGGTGTTTTCCCTAAGATCCTAGCTTTAAAAAAAAAAAAAAACCTCAGGAGAAAAAGCCAGGGCTGTCTTGTTTGCAGCAACACCATTTTGTTTTGGTGACAGGAAGTCCCGTGATTCTTCTCACCAACTTCCCTGAGGATGCCACCTTTCAGCTATACGCACTTAAATGATTTCTTACCCTCCCCCACTCAAGCTAGGGCCACTAAACGTTCAGTACTGCGTCTCCCTCTCTTTCTCTAGCCCTCAAGTTCTAACCCAAATGCCAGTAGCTGGGACCAGTCTCTGGGGCAGAGGAGAAATAATGTGGGAATTCAGGGTAGGGCTGAGCTCACGTATCAGTCTAGGAACAGGCATAAAAGCATTACCATTGTTATGGCAAAGATGATAGTGGGAAATTAATTTCTTATCCATCATGGATGGTGGCATGGGCAGTACTCAGCATAACATATTTGTTTTAATATTTTGTGTAGAGTTAAAGTATTTAATGGAAAGGATCAGTGGCTGTGTTAAAAGATCCACAGGGAGCCTGTCCAAGGAAAGGCATACTATAATAATGGGCAATTAATTATATCTGATACGATATACAATATATATTCTATCCAAAGGAGAGTTACAGAGCATTTGCTTTTGAACTGTATTTGTTCAGTGTCTCTTTTGGGGAGAGAAAGTAGGAGAATTCCATGTGCAACTGTGTTTGGGCTGTCGTTATCTGCATCTATGTATGTATTTATTTTCCTCTGGCTTAAAAAAAATCCTTAGGTGCTGCAGAAAATATGTGTATTGCATTAAAAAACTGTCACTTCTGAAAATATGCAGTTAATGGCATCTGTAAATAAAATTTAATACATTTTGGTTAATATTTACATAAGCTTAATAATTCCCAATCAAAAAAGCCCATATGATTCTCTGGGCCCTCTTCCCACAGAGCTTTTAAAACAAAACAAACTTCTTGTGTGTTCTCCCTTCCAATAAAATATTGGAGGAAAGCAGTATACAAATAGGATTTTTTTAAAGACAAAGAAGCACAAAGGAAGTCAAGAGGAATAAGCCCTGAAGCCCTAACTCCAAATCTTAAGCAGGCAAGTTGGGCACATTCAGTCAAGTACAGGATTTTCCATTCCATTCTTGGAGAAAACAAGGAAAAGAGAGGAGGAGAGAGAAGCGCTCAGAGGGTCCAGTACTGATTCCTAGGAATGTGTAAACATGGAGCTCTGGGAGGCAGTGAGGGCTGTTCAGGGTTTTCTCTGCCATTCTTCAGTCTACGATGAGGTGATAGGAGAACAGAGTCCCATATGCGCCAGCGTAATGTAACCTGAGGCAAAAAGTAGCAAGAGTCTGATTTCCTCCCTTTTGATTGATTGAGGAGCCACTTCCTTTGCTGTGCCTCAGTTTCCTTATGTGTCACACAGGGGAGTGTGGTACGGAAAAATTCCTACCTCACCCTAGGGTTGCCACCAGGAAAAAAGCTACCCTCAACTAGAAGTTGGGGCAGCTGAGTTCCGTTTCCGGTTCTGCTGGGCTTCTCACCTTGGGTTCACAGCACAGCTGAGGTTTGGGGCAACAAGGGGACTGAGAGTGTTGGGATCTGGGAAATTGGGATTAAGTAGTTTTCACAAGGGAGGAGGCAGGCGTCCCTCTGAGGTCCCAGGCTGAGGGGGTCTGTGTTTGAGACGGCTTTACTGTGACCATTGTCTTGGCCATGGAAGATAATAACTACCACTTGTCGTGTGCCCACTATGTGTCAGGCTCCTTACATAGTTCTCATTCAGTCTTCACCTACAGCCAATTAGAGAAACATTTCCCATTTTACAGATGAGAAAACTAAGGCCGCAAAGATTAATCTGTCCAAGGTAACCCAGTTAGATTGTGGAAGCGCTAGTTTCCTCACTCGCAAAATGGGGAGAGGAGTTAATATCTGAACTAGAATCTATCGCCTTCTGGTTTGTTATAGAGTTGCTTGAGATTGTACACCACGAGGCCAGGAAAAGTGAGGCCCAACAAGAAGCTCATCCACTGTAAAACCAGTTTTCACCGTAAAGCCTTTTTCAGCAACTTGCATTCAATTTCTTTTGCAAGACTTGTAGAGCGCACGCGCGGGCGGCTGGAGCGGGGGGGGGGGTGCCTCCTCGCGCCCCGTGCGCAGGCCACCAACGCCCTCTGCCGACGAAGAGTGGGAGCGCTCTGGGAGGAGTAAAGGTTTCCAGGCCTGAGGCTGGGCGAAGAAGCTACCTTACCTATAGAGGGCGCCCGCCAGCGTGCAGAGCAACCCACTCTTGTCGGTCCTTCCTTAAGCATTTCCTGTCTGATCTCTATGATCCATCCGGCTGCGTAGTTAGAAGTTAGTGGAGCCTGATTTCCCGTAAACAAAAGAGACGTGCGCCGACCCGGATGTGGAAGCTGGAGCCGGGCCGGAATAGCTCCGAGGTCCGGCAGTGCGGAGGCCAGGGGGTGCTGTAGCCATGGCTGTGGCTGTGGCCCTGGCGGGAGCCATAGCTGGGGCGGAGCCAGGCCCCGCGGAAGAACTCGCCAAACTCGAGTATCTGTCTTTGGTGTCGAAGGTTTGCACCGAGCTGGACAATCATTTGGGGATCAACGACAAGGATCTGGGTGAGTCCGGGGGAGGTTCGGGGCCTAGGGAAGCGGAAGCAGAAAGGAGGTTGATGGGCCGAGTGTGTAAAGTCTGTGTGTGTGTGTGGTCTCTTGGTCTCTCTCTCTCTGTCACAAGAGATTTTGGTCCACGGAACCTGCGGCCGTGGCCTTTGCTTGAGAATGACGATAACAACAGCAGCAGCAGCAGCAGCAGCATCCACGGTGATAATGTTAATGTCTGACATTTATTGGGTGCTCACTATGTCAGATAGTACCCTCAGCGCTTTATCTACTTTGTCTTATTTGATCTTCATACCAGGCTGTGAGGTAGTATTATTATCTCTGATTCTAGATAGAGAAGAAAGGCTCGGAGAATTTAAGTAATCCCCTCAAGATTACATATCCTGGTCTGGAATTCAGGTCTTTTTGAAGTCCGTGTCTCTGCTTTTAGCTGCGCTCTTGACTGTTCGTGTTATTCTGCTTCTCAAACACCAGTCGTTAGGGGTTTGGGGGCAGCTTTCCATCTGGGAAACCAAAAATGAGGAATCAGAAACAGTCAGGGTCCTAAAACAAGGCCATAGGACAGGAGGAGTCTTTATGGTGAGAGGGGATGGACAGGATCTAGGACATGCGTGGAGGGATGCTTCATCCATTGAAACAGGCAGAAGGATAGATGGCCTGTGGTTCCAGATGCAAAGGTCTAGAAATTGATGGTAGGACTAGGAAGGGAGTTCATCTGACTTTTATTTTCTAGGAGTCCTGGTGTAGGACAATGCTAACCAAAAGGTGAGCAGTTTGAACCTTCCTACTAACTACGTTTTAACAAGATCCCTGGGTGATTCTTATGTAAGAGTACATCTACATTTTTTGTGTGTGTGTGGTAAGGGATCAGTTTTTTTTTTGTTTTTATTTATTTATTTTAACTTTAAACTGTCATGGACGAATATTTTTGGAAAATACAATGAAAAGTGAATTAATAGGAAAATAAAATTTAAAAAGAATACTAGATATAAGCCCAGGTTTTTTGTTATTTGATGCAATAGATTTAAAATTTCTTCATCAAATTGCTGTAAAAGATCTTAAACACTTAGTGTCGTATTCCGTTGTGGGCTGTAAGGAAGAGAGCACACTACAGTGCGAAACACTGATGAAGAGCTCTTAGCTTAGAGCTTGGCTGCGATGTTTAAATATAACAAAAATTTCTTTGCAGACATTTTGGTTTTATTCTTGTCCTTTTTGTCTGGTTTACTTTGAAAAAATAAAACAAAACAATATAGTTCTTCCCCTTCTTAGAAACCAAAAAATCAAATCCGTTACTACTGAATTGATTCCAACTCATAGCAACCATATAGGACAGAGTAGAATTGCCCTACTGGATTTCCAAAACTGTAAGTCTTCACGGAAGCAGACCGCCACATCTTTCTCCCCCAGAGTGGCCAGTGGGTTTGTGGGTTTGAACCACTGACTTTTTGGTTAGCAGCTGAGTACTTTAACCACTGCACCACCAGGGCCCCTTCCCCGACTTCTTTGAGCACCTGCTTATTTCCTAGCAAGTTGCTAACCTTTTTTTCTCATCTAGGGACTTTTTTTTTTTTTAATTTTATTGTGCTTTAAGTGAAAGTTTACAAATCAAGTCAGTCTGTCACACATAAGCCTATATACACTTTACTCCATACTCCTACTTACTCTCTCCCAATGAGTCAGCCCGTTCCCTCCTTCCAGTCTCTCCTTTCGTGACGATTTTTGCCAGTTTCTAACCCTCTCTACCCTCCCATCTCCCCTCCAGACAGGAGACGCCAACACAGTCTCAAGTGTCCACCCGATACAAGTAGCTCACTCTTCATCAGCATCTCTCTCCAACCCATTGTCCAGTCCCTTCCATGTCTGATGAGTTGTCTTCGGGAATGGTTCTTGTCCTGAGCCAACAGAAGGTTTGGGGACCATGACCACCGGGATTCTTCTGGTCTCAGTCAGACCATTAAGTCTGGTCTTTTTATGAGAATTTAGGGTCTGCATCCCACAGTTCTTCTGCTCCCTCAGGGGTTCTCTGTTGTACTCCTTGTCAGGGCAGTCATCGGTTGTGGCCGGGCACCATCTAGTTCTTCTGGTCTCAGGATGATGTAAGTCTCTAGTTCATGTGCCCCTTTCTATCTCTTGGGCTCATAGTTATTGTGTGACCTTGGTGTTCTTCATTCTCCTTTGATCCAGGTGGGTTGAGACCAGTTGATGCATCTTAGATGGCTGCTTGTTAGCATTTAAGACCCCAGATGCCGCACTTCAAAGTGGGATGTAGATTGTTTTCATAACAGAATTTATTTTGCCAATTGACTTAGAAGTCCCCTTAAGCCATAGTCTCCAAACCCCCGCCCTTGCTCCACTGACCTTTGAAGCATTCAGTTTATCCGGGAAACTTCTTTGCTTTTGGACCAGTCCAGTTGAGCTGACCTTCCCTTTATTAAGTATTGTCCTTCCCTTCACCTAAAGTAGTTCTTATCTACTAACTAATCAGTAAATAACCCTCTCCCACCCTCCCTCCCTCCCCCGTCTCGTAACCACAAAAGAACGCGTTCTTCTCAGTTTATACTATTTCTCAAGATCTTATAATAGTGGTCTTATACAATATTTGTTCTTTTGCATCTGACTAATTTACATCTACATTTTTGAAATGTAGATTTTGATTCAGTATATCTGGAGTGGAATGCAGATTCTCAACGGGGGGGTCTAACTAGAATGAACTGGTTCCAAGCCCTGGTTTCCTGCTGTGAGGGAGCTTACATTTTTCTCTATGTCTGGCTTCTTTTAAAGGAAACAGAGTTATTGAGATCTTCTAGTGTTAATTTAAATTGTTTCAATGCTAACCTAATCACGTACAAAAATGAAGTGAGGTAGAAACTCCATATTCTTATAGCTTTTATAACTGATGTGGAGGAATACTCCAAGTTAGGTACCTGGCTGGAACAGGTTAGCTAACCCCGGTTTGCATCAAACTCCATATTGTTAACTAGATTCCATTTTGAATCAGACTTTAGCTTGACCAAAGCCTGTCTCTGTGTTCTTGACGTGATTTCTCTAAACTTAGCTAATAAGGGTGGAGGTGACAATATGGATGTTCCAGGAAGGGTTTGCTGATTTTAAGGGAGGTTGTGATGTTTGTTCTTGCTACTCTTCCCTCCATTTTACTGCTAGTTATGCGCCACCCTTCCCCATTTTACCATATAAAAGGCTCACCTCTTCCTGGGAATGTTGGAGCACTTGGTAGTTTCCTCTCTCCCCTGTGTTTCCCCAATTCATGAATTGTATTACCCTCAATAAAACTCTTTGCTTTTACCTTTAATAGACTCAGAGACCTTACTCTTTGACAATAAAAACCCTAAAGAAATTTGCAAATAAGCTACAAATATGATTTTTGTGTCATATGCAGAATTATAAAACCAAAAACATTAAAATAGTAACCTTAATTTACTGTGACAGTGTTGTTTTGTTGAAACTAAATTGCTAGGATTGAGTTTAATAACAGAATGTATGTATTTGCTTCTTTTATGTTTCATTTTTTGACTTAATTCTTTTTGTTGTTGTTGGGGAATGGTGAGGCCATCAGAAGTTAGCAAGAGTGACATAGTGGTTAAGTGCTACAACTGCTAACCAAAGGGTCGGCAGTTCGAATCCGCCCGGCGCTCCTTGGAAACTCTATGGGGCGGTTCTACTCTGTCCTGTAGGGTTGCTATGAGTCGGAATCGACTCGACGGCACTGGGTTTGGTTTGGTTTTTTAGGCCTCAGATTGAGGTGGGAGGTGATGTTGCCAGAGCCTGAGAGGAGCCACAGTCACATCTGGAAATGTCACAGCAAGCAATTTGAGGGATAAATACCAATACCCTGGCTCCTCCATTCTCTCGCCCTCCGATCTTCCACTGGTGCCTCCCATTGGGCTGGCTTAATTCATTTTATTTTGACCATGATGAAATATCATTCAAATCAATGTCATTATTTTTCATGTTTTCAGCAGTGAACTAACTTGTTTTTAATTACTAATCCTTTTTTAATAGCCCAATCAATTTGATGGAGCCCCATTTTATTCAGAAAAGTAAAAAAGCTAATACTGATTAATGACTGCAGATGCTTTGGGGTAGGTTTTTCTGAGCCTGGCATGCCTAGCACCATGAGATGGGACTCAGTTCTCCCTCTTTTCTCTGAAGAATGTGGACTCTGAAGTCAGATTTCCTGGGTTCCAATTCTGGTTCCACCAGTTACTATTGGGTAGGTCAGCTTCACAAACTCTCAGCTTCCTCATCTGTAAAACGGGGACAGTAATGGTACCTACCTATGAGGGTTGTTGTGAGGATCATGGGGATAATCCATGTAAAGCACTTAGCTTAGTGCCTGGCACAGAGGAGATGTTCAAAAACCACTGACATTGTTTTCATTAAATTGTTATTATGCATAGCCATGTATCCTGGTGGCATTTGGCTCAATGTCATCAAAAAGGTAAAGGCACATTCCAGCGCAGAAGTGGTATGGTAGGACTAATTATAAGCGCATCATTCAGATCTTTCAGGTATACTTATGCCATTATTTTTTGGTAGGATTCGCAGCCCAACACAATCATAAAATTAAAAAAATTTTTTTTTGTGAAATTAGGTGTGAGGATTATCTCAGCACACGGTAAAATGCACTTCTCTCTTGAGCGTTTCTTTATAAATAGCTGTAATGTTAGAAATTTCAAGAACTAGGCAGATTTGTGGAGAAAAATTTATGGGGCAAGTGTGTCATCAACTTGGGGGTCGTACCACCCAGCAGCTGCCGTGCCCTCGTCTATAGATTGAGTTTGTCCTTCCAGAAACTGTGTGTGTGTCTGTGTGCATGTGTATGCGTGTGCTTTTACTTTTAGACATTCTCATGTCTAGGGTCTGTATGGCAGTGTGCCCAGCTAGTAGTTTTGTGAGAAGAAGGTACAATGATCTGTGGCAAATAGCGGGTCTTTCCCAGTTTAAACGCACTCATGGGCCTGGTGAACCATTTTGTAGTAGTATCTTCTCACTTATAAAAATTCACTAGCACGTTCATAGAAAATTAATTCTTTTTGACATATTTGAATCTTATTTCCTGTTCAAGTTGCCGTATCTTTCTTGTTCTAATTTCTTTTCTTATTTGCAGCTGAATTCGTGATCAGTCTTGCTGAGAAAAATACCACCTTTGATACTTTTAAGACTTCTCTGGTTAAAAATGGTGCAGAATTCACGGTACGTGTATCTGGAGACTCATGTTTTGTTTTACTGCCACTATCGAATCTAAAAATAGGGTTTTGATGTAGGAAAGAGAAAAATGGTACAAAGCAATCAAGTAAGCTATTAATTATGTAATGTCTTTGTACCAGTAAGTCCTGGTGACACAGTGGCTAAGCGCTTGGCTACTAACCAACAGGTCAGTGTTTCAAACCCACCAGCTGCTCTGTGGGAAGAAGATGTAGTCTGTTTCTGTAAAGATTATAGCCTTAGAAACCCTATGGGACAATTTCTTTTCTGTCCTATAGGGTAGCAATGAGTTGAAATTGACAGCATCGGGTTTGGTTTTTAAGCAGTGATGCTGTAACCGAATTTCCTGTGACACCTTTCTAGGAAAATGGGGCAGGATTTTTGTCATTAAGTCTTTGTGGGTGTTTATATCTTGGTACTGTGAACGCAGGAAGCCAGAAACAAGAGTCTGGCTTTGGAGGTAGTTCTGGGCCATGGGAAATAAAATGATCGAAGGGAGCTAAATGACTTTGCCCAAAGAGTCCTAAATACAGCTTTCTCTGAAGGTACTGTGCCATGTCCATGCTACATCAAATTGACACTCATTTGTTCGAATTAGCCAAATTCAGGTGCATAACTATCCTTCTCCAAAGGGTATTCTTTGCTTTTTTCCTTTTCTAAGTATATTTAGACATTGATCAAGTGACTGGCAATTTTTGTTTTATATTTCTTTTCAAAGGATTCTCTTATTAGTAACTTGCTGCGTCTCATACAAACCATGCGGCCTCCAGCAAAGCCTTCTACTAGCAAAGGTGAGTAGAGCTTCCTGCTGAGCATTGTTCAGGTAGTGAGCAGCCAGTAAGTTGCATTTGTTTTCCTCCTAGCAGTTGCTGAGCAAGGAAATGTTCTGGTGAAAATTTTCAAATTAATTGAGATAAAGTTAAAATTGTAAGTCATAACCAAGTGAGCACTGCTGCACCCCCTCCCTGCCACATTCCCAGATACTCAGCCTGTTGAGGTCTTTGTGGTTGGTGTTTTTAGTAAGTTAGGTTACGTTTATAGTAATGTATATGATTAATGTATAACAAAAACGCCACATTTTTTGTTTGATGCAAATCTAACGTTGAAGTTGTTTTGTTAACTATTAAAAACGTTAAATACGTTTTTTTTTCTTTTTACCCTTTCATGTTTTTTAATGAAACAAGATCCAGTTGTTAAACCCAAAACCGAGAAAGAAAAGCTGAAGGAACTCTTCCCAGTCTTTTGCCAACCAGACAACCCTTCCGTTCGGGTATTGATAATGGTTTGAGAATTTCTACTACTGTATGCTTTCCTTCCCTTTTATGTGTCTTGTTATTTGTTATATTAATTTTAAGTTTGTCTTTGTGTTATATATTGTTCAAAGTGAAAGCATTTGATTTTCAAATCACTCCTTGAGCAACTGTTATGAATAGAATACTGTTAAAGGGTTCAGGGAATGATATTCACGGGAAACGTCTTAGTTATCTAGTGCTGCTGTAACAGAAATACCACAAGTTGATGGCTTCAACAAAGAGAAATTTATTTTCTCATAGTCCAGTAGGCTACAAGTCCAAATTCAGGGCATCAGCTCCCGTAGAAGGCTTTCTGCCTCTCTTGGCTCTAAAGGAATATCCTTGTTATCAATCTTCCCTTGGTCTAGGAGTTTGTCAGGTGCAGGAACCCAGAGTCCAAAGGACGTGCTCTGCTCCCAGTGCTGCTTTCTTGGTGGTATGAGGTCCCCCACCCTCAGCTGCCTTCCTTTTCCCTTTATCTCTTGTAAGATAAAAGGTGTTTCAGGCCATACCCCAGGGAAATTCCCTCTACATTGGATCATGGTTGTGACCCGGGTAAGGGTGTTACATCCCACTCTAATCCTGTTTAATGGAATCTAATCTTACTTACCTGATTAACCACAGGCAGAGATTAGGATTTATAACACATAGGAAAATTACATTAATCACATAAGGGAGGACAACCACACAATACTGGGAATTATGGCCTAACAAGTTGACACATATTTTTGGGGGGCACAGTTCAATCCATGACAGGAAATAAGATTGGGAATTGTGGGAACCAGCAGTTAGGGATATGAAATAGGTATGAAATAACTTAAGGTTCTGGAACAGATGGCTGATGTGTGAAATTAGATTTTTTGTTTCATTACGTGTTAGGAGGTCTAATTTTTGAAGTGTTTTGATTTTTTATTTTGTCTTAGCAAATGTTTATTAAATACATACTATATGCCAATACTGTTCTAAGTGCCAGAGATACAGCAGTGTACAAAACAGACAAGAGTTCCTGACTTCTTGAAGATTACATTTCTAGTGTTGGGGGTTGGGGATGCGGACAGGAAATAAACATGTAGATAGCCTGGTGGGGAGGAGACAGGCGATAAATAAATAAGTCTATATTGCCGATGGAAACCCTGGTGGCGTAGTGGTTAAGTGCTACAGCTGCTAACCAAAGGGTCGGCAGCTCAAATCTGCCAGGTGCTCCTTGGAAACTCTATGGGGCAGTTCTACTCTGTCCTGTAGGGTCGCTATGAGTCGGAATTGATTCGATGGCACTGGGTTTTTTCTGGGATATTGCCGATATTGTTAAGGACTACGGAAAAACATAAAGCAGGGTAAAGGGGGAAAGGAGAGCAAAAGGAGGGTTGCTTTTAAAAAGTTTTTTAGGATCTGTGTTCCTTTCATAATCATCACTTGCATGCTTTCACAGGAGGGGTGGCTAATACTGAATTGTCTCCTATAGGTTGTATTAAGGATTAAAGAGGATTTGCCAAGTGTAGAAGTAACTTCCCAGAGCCTTTGCTCGTTCTTTTTGCCCTGTTTTGAATTGTGTTGGAAATTGCTACCCCTCTTCTGCTTCCTTCACATAAGTGGTCTGTGACATAGGGGCTGTTAGATTGGTAGGCAAACCTGAAGTACAGATTCCTGATTGATACTTTCCCCCTCTCCTGACTCTGCTGGCCCTGCCACTGTAGACCATGTTGGATGAGGACGACGTGAAAGTCGCTGTGGACGTCCTGAAAGAACTGGAAGCCTTAATGCCCAGCGCAGCAGGCCAGGAGAAGCAGAGAGACGCTGAGCACCGGTTTGTCCTTGGAGTTCTTTGGAAGTTTAAGATATCAAGGGTGATAGGTGAATTTTGTGGACTAGCCAAGCAAAATTTTGGGCGAGTTTACAGAATCTGGACTGGCCATGCATTATATTCTTGGATCAGATTTTATTGTTCTCTGCCGAAAAGGTTTATGCAGCAAATGCTAAGATATTCAGAAGATAGAAACCTGGGTTGAAAGGGACTGAATATGAATATGACCTGCAGGGATGTCATAACCAAAAACCAAAAATCAAACACAGTGCTGTCGAGTTGCTTTTGACTCATAGTGACCCTATAGGACTGAGTAGAACTGCCCCATAGAGTTTCCAGAGAGTGACTGGTGGATTTGAACTGCTGACCCTTTGATTAGCAGCTATAGCACTTAACCACTACACCACCAGGTTTCCAGGGATGTCATAGCTGTTGAAATTCAAGTTAATTCAGTACTTAGTGAGCAACTAGCATGTGCATGGCACTGTGCCAAGTGCCTGAGTATGCAAAGATGAAATTGCGCTCATTTCTTTTTCAAACTGGTACTTGTTGCTTTGTTAGGGACAGGACAAAGAAGAAGAAGCGGAGCCGAGATCGAGACAGAGACAGAGAGCGGGACAGAGACAGAGATAGAGACCATAAGCGGAGACACCGGTCCCGTTCTCGATCACATTCCAGGACCCGGGAGAGGAATAAAGGGAAGTCTAGATATCGGTCCAGGAGTAGAAGTCAGAGTCCCCCCAAAGACCGCAAGGACCGGGACAAATATGGGGAGAGGAGTCTGGACAGATGGCGGGATAAGCATGTGGACCGCCCTCCCCCTGAGGAGCCCGCCATCGGGGACATTTACAATGGCAAAGTTACCAGCATCATGCAGTTCGGGTGCTTTGTGCAGCTGGAAGGACTAAGGTAACAGCTGGTGCTCCTCATTCGTGCTGGTGATGGGCACAGTTTCTTTTATCATGAGATTTTCACATTCCGAAAAGTTTTTATAATTGATGATACTTTAGTCAAGGCAGCCATACAAGTTTGTTTTGAATTTGACCTTTTATTTGAAATATGAATAAATTCACATTTATTTTTTGCTCTGTCTTCAGGACATCTGCCCTTTTGCCAGTTGAGACATGATAATTTGTCCCATAATTTCTTTCCTTTGGAAGGGTGATCATGCAGTTTTATTATTTGATCAACTTCTTGGTACTTTCCTCTTCAGTTTAAAACAATTTCCTCTTGTTCACTTCCAACAAGAGTGGAAATAGGTTGGGAAAAGGCATTTTTAGACATGTTCTATATCTGCCATCTGTCTCTGTTCCTCAGGAAGCGGTGGGAAGGGCTGGTGCACATTTCTGAGCTCCGGCGAGAAGGCCGAGTAGCCAATGTGGCGGATGTGGTGAGCAAAGGCCAAAGGGTTAAGGTCAAAGTGCTGTCCTTCACCGGGACCAAGACTAGCCTGAGCATGAAGGTAGGTGATATGTCCAGCCTTTTTCCACATTCGAAGGCCAAGGAAACGTAAAAGGACAGCAGTTGAGCTAGCACCCTTGTCTTTGCGCCTTAGGATGTAGACCAAGAGACTGGAGAAGATCTGAACCCAAACCGACGACGAAATCTTGTTGGGGAGACCAATGAGGAGACCTCAATGCGGAATCCTGACAGACCCACTCACCTGTCCCTCGTCAGTGCCCCTGAAGTAGAGGATGACTCGCTAGAGCGCAAGCGCCTCACCCGCATCTCTGACCCAGAGAAGTGGGAGATCAAACAGGTTCGGACCTTAACCTTTGTACCCGTGTGGTCATTCAGCCTGTAGCATAGCAGCTAAGAATACAGGCCCTGGAGCATGATGGCCTGTGGTGACTTCTGACTACTCGCTAGCTGCGTAGTCTTGAGTCAGATTACTCTACCTCTTTGTATATAGTGTTCTCATCTGTAAAATGGGGATGATGGTGGTAGTGTAGGGATTAAACGAGTTAATAAAATTGAAGTGCTTAGGTCGGTACCTGCCGTATGGTAAATGCTATGTAAGTGCTCCTTGTTTTCACCGTTCTTCAGTAAATATCTGAGAACCATGGTGTGGCAGGGACCATGCTAGATGCCAGGGCTATCAAGATGAATGTGTCATGGTTCCTACCCTTGAGGACCCAAAGTCAAGTGGAACAGACAGATCTAAACAAATAATTGTGAAGGGTTACATAAGAAATGGGCAGAGTGCTCTGGAAACAAGGGAGGGTGCAGATAACTCTTCCTAGGGATGAGGCTTTGAACCCGTACTTTTTCGCACCATGGTGTAGTGCCCTCCAGGAATGGCGTATATGACATTTGAGGCCCTGCCTCCTGGGTCAGAGGAGAAAAACTCTTGGTTTCCTGCAGGAAACCTCTGTACCCACTCTCCTACAAGAGAAGAGCTTTAATCCAAGTGGGTTACAAATGCTGCCTTCTGTTTGTCTAGATGATTGCTGCCAATGTCCTTTCCAAAGAAGAGTTTCCAGACTTTGATGAAGAGACAGGCATTCTCCCTAAGGTGGATGATGAAGAAGGTAACTAGCCACTTGTATTGAGTGGAGTAATGGATCTGGAGGATAATTGGCAAGTTGAGCCATTGGACTGGGTGGTTGATTTGTAGTTTAACCCAGTGGTTAGTAATCATTAGTTCTCACCAGTCATCTCAAAGAGCAAGAGTCCCTCCATGATGGAAGCAAAAAGTTCATTTTTCCCACACATGTTTATATGTTTACAGGAATCTTGTGATACTTATTGCTTATAAGGAGTTTTAAGGATATGAAAAGTTGTATTTTTGAGACTAAGTTAAAAATTTTTTTGTTGTAAAAATATAACCAGCAGAACATATATCAGTTCAAACATCTCTACATGTATAGTTTAGTGACCTGGATTACGTTCTTTGTACATCCATTCTCAACCCCCTTTTCTGAGTTGTTTCTCCTCCATTAGCATAAACGCACTGCCCCATAAGTTTCCTATCTTTTCAGTTGTTGTCACTTCAGTCTCATATAGATAGTTCTTAAGAGAGTGTAATGCTCAAGGCAGGTATTTTTTATTAGTTAAGGTTTAAAGATTATCTCAGGGCAATAATTTCAGAGGTTCATCCAGCCTCCATGGCTTCAAAAAGTCTGAAGTCCGTAAGAGTTTGAAATTCTGTTCTACATTTCCCTCCCCTTTTAATCAGGATTCTTCTATAGACTCTTTGATCAAAATGTTCAGTAATGATAGCCAGGTACCGTCTAGTTCTTGGTCTCATGGCAAAGGAGACAGTTATTCATGGAGGCAATTAGCCGCACATTCCATATCCATCTATTCCTGTCTCTTCTTCCTCTGTTGCTTCAAGTGAATAGAGACCAATTGTTCTGCCTTAGATGGCCGGTTTTAAGACCCCAGGCACAACCAATGAACTAGAAGATAGAACAGAAGCATTAAACATGTTACTAGGCCAATTTATAACTGGAGTGTTTGGGAGTAAATTTGATTTCATATTCTTAGTAATTCTGAAAACACTGGATCCATCCGATTACCTCTGAGTTGCCCTGGGAACAAAGATTTTTTTAAACCGTGAAGTCTTATAATAGAGCACATGTAATTGGTAGAACAAAAATAAACGACCACCTACATACCCACTACCAGCTTATGAAGCAGAACTTTACCAGAGCTTCGAAGCCCCTATATGACCCCCTGATTAGCTCTTCCTTCCTCTTCCTCTGGGTAACTTCTGTGTTGATCATCCCCTTTTCTTTGGAGTTTTGCAGTGTTTAATTGATCTGTTTTTGAACTTCACATAAATGAAATCATCTTATGTGTATTCTTTTTCCTTCTTTTGGACTCACCGACATGCTTTTGATATTTGTCCATGTTGATTTATAGCTGTGTTTCGTTTGTTTTCACTCCTGTAGAGTCTTCCAGTACATAAACGTACCGTTATCTGTTTTACTTTTGATGGACATGTGGATGGTTTCCGCTTTTTGTTTTTAATTCATGAATAATGCTATTGTAAAATTTTTATCTCTTCTTAATACATGGGAGAATTACTAGTTAGTAGGAAATGTGTGTTCTGCTTTCCCAGGCAGTTCCAAATTGTTTTCCAAAGTTTTTGTATCAATTTATACACCTTCCAGAAGTGTAAGAGAGTTCCTGTGCTCTACATCCTTGCCAACACTTGATATTTTCCAACTTAATTTTTTTTTGGCCAATCTATTGTGGGCTAAGGATTATTCCATAATGAAGTTGCATGGCAAATGATTTGGTACCATTTAGAGTGTCAGAACAGCGTTTTCTACAGATTTGCCTTCTTTTGAAAGTACCTGTGATCAGTTTTGTGGCTGGAACACAAATGCCCTAGAGATGTATGGGGACAAGTCATCTGTGTTAGAGTTTCACTTGCATTACTGTCCTTTTGACCTTGGGAGGTATGCTGGTGCCCATGGATATGAATTGTTTTGGTGACAATAATTGGTCATTTCTTTTTTGTTTTTGCTGATTCTTCTTTTGGGGGAACTTTTAGATGAGGACCTTGAGATCGAACTGGTTGAGGAAGAGCCTCCATTCCTAAGAGGGCACACCAAGCAGAGTATGGACATGAGCCCTATTAAAATCGTCAAGGTGAGAAATACTGGGACTCAAACTGGAAATGTCAAGTAGACTTGCATGCTAAGATTCCATTCTGATGTTACTTTTTCCTTTGTCGCCCTAGAACCCAGATGGCTCCCTCTCCCAAGCAGCCATGATGCAGAGTGCCTTGGCTAAAGAAAGGCGGGAACTCAAGCAGGCCCAGCGGGAAGCTGAGATGGATTCTATTCCCATGGGACTCAACAAACACTGGGTTGATCCTTTGCCTGATGGTAGGACCCTGGGAGGGGGATGTGAACTTTTAAAAAACACCTGCTCCTTCCCATTCACAGTGAAGGGGGCTGTGTCAGCTCACACCAAAAGTTTAGCTTCTGCTTTGGTGTTTTGATTTTCCCATTCAGTTAAAGCATTTCTTTTGTTTTTTTGAACATGCGATTAAAACCGAAAATGTTTTGAAACCCTAGTCAAATCATTAGACTGGCTGAATTTTTCTCCCAAATAACTTAAAAATTTTTATTCTAAACGTAATACAACTTTGAAACTTCCTCTTTCATAGAATTCTTTGACAGTTCAGTAAGTATTAACAATCACTGGATACAGGCATTCATTTAACAAATACTTATTAATTTGTGGTAGGCAACTGAGGATACAGCTGTAAATTAAAACAGACATGATTCCTGCTTTTTGAGGCTGACAGTTGAATGCGGGAGATGACTATTGAATAATACTCGAGTAATTAAATTATGATTAGTGCTGTATGAAGGAATATAGGTAGTGTATGTTGAGACCTGAAGGGTAAGACTTAAGCCTGTCAAAATGGTAGAGGGACAGGGGTTAGGGAGAATGTGTCAGGCTGAGAAATAGCCGGTGCTGGGCCATGAGGTGGGAAAGAGCCTAATGCATTCAAGGAACTGAAGGAAGACCAGTGTGGCTGGAGTACAGACAGTCAAGGGCACAGTGGTGGGAGGTAAGGCTAGAATGGCAGGCCAAGGCTTTGCCGATAGCATTAGGAATTTGGGCCTCAATTCTAAGTGCACTGGAAAGTGTTGAAAAGTTCTAAGCAGGGGAGTGACATGATTAGAGTTCATTTCTAAAGGATTATTCAGGGTGTCCCTCAGAATGGCTCACTTGTTTGGTTAGTAGATATAAATATATTTTCATAGCTGTTTTTTTGCCATCAAACTTGTAAAATTTTTGCACACCCTAGAGAGCCACTAAAATTCTCCCCTTTCCTTTGCTTCTCACAGCCACGAATTCCAGGGTTAACCTAGAAAACATTATGCTAGATGAAGAAGCCAGACACAAAAGACCACATATTGGATGATTCCATTTATATGGAATGTCCGGAATAGGCAAATCCATAGAGACAAAAAGTAGGTTAGTGGTTGCCAGGACCTGGACAGAGAGGGGAATGGGTTTGAGGTATGTTCATGGGTATGGAGTTTCTTTCTGGGGCAATAAAAATAAACTAAAATTGGGTAATGGTGGCTGTACAACTTTGTGAAGATACTAAAGCCCACTGAATTGTACACTTTGAAATGGTTAAAACAGTGAATTTTATTTATGGGAATTTTATCTCAGTTAAAAAAAAAGAATCCCAGGGTTTACAGAATGTCAAGTGATCAACTCTTCACTTCCCTCAACTGACCTTCACTTTTTTTAAATTGGGAAACATCACACATATGGAGCACTACTTGTTACGGCCTGTCTCCATCTTCCTGCCCTTACTCCCACTTCCATACTGTTTTCTTCACATAAATTTGTTCCTCTGAGTACCCTTCCTTGGTCAAGGCTCAGATTGAACCGAAATAATGTGTAGTGTCCACCTGCCATTTTGTTGTTTTCCCTTGTGGCATTTGCTTTTTCCCTTGTAGTTTGAGGAAAATACTAAGTTGCCTGTTTTCCTTCCCAGCGGAAGGCAGGCAGATTGCTGCCAACATGAGGGGTATTGGGATGATGCCCAATGACATTCCTGAGTGGAAGAAACATGCCTTTGGGGGCAACAAAGCGTCTTACGGGAAAAAAACCCAGATGTCAATCATTGAGCAGAGGGAGAGCCTGCCCATCTACAAACTTAAGGAACAGCTGGTCCAGGTGAGAAGCCTTTTACGATGTATTGATTCATGGGAGGGGGCTCTCAAAGAGGATATGACATTTTTAATGGCAGTTAGCTGGACAGATGTGTGCGTATTTGAAATGGTTTTCCAAAAGGGGTAGGAAAAAAACAAAAAATATCTAGATTAAAAAAAAAAGTATATTAGTCTACAGTTTTTTTTCCTATGAGGAAGTAAATCTGTTTGAACCAGTGGACCCTGGAGCGGGTCCAGGCGGACCGAGTACTGTGTTAGATGGACCAGTGGCTCTGGTCACTTAGAATGGGAATACACAGCCAGCGGATCCATATAGGCAAGGACTTTGCTTCAAATATTTTTTTTTCATATTATGGAGAGATCTGATTTTAAGACCACTAAACCTTCCCCAAGGCAAGCAAGTTTACTAGTTTCCAGTGAATCTTTTCGATGAGATCTTAAACAGATATAAGCAAGCACAAATATATATGTGGACACACACACTCATATGCATATTTATTTTTTTGTTTATGTATACTCTGTACATTTATAGATTGTAGTGTATTACGTACACTGTTCTGTATTTTTTTCCACTTAATGATATCTCTGAGACCGCTCTACATCCTTTTTTTTTTTTAATGCCTTTTTAGTGCTTCAGTATGTGGGTGTGCTCTTGTGTTTTTAATTAGTCCCGTATTAATAGACATATTGGTTGATTTCAGTCCTTTGCCATCACAAATAGCACCGACATAAAATTGGAAATAAAAAGTAAGCTGATCTTTTGGGGAGAGGTACTGGAGATTTGGGAGTGATAGTGGGAAGGAACACTTTTTATTTACTGTTGAATTTTTAAACCATGTAATAACTTGAAAAAGTATATGGTCAGGTATATTTGGGTGGTGCTTTATGCTGTTAGCATCATCTTTATGTTTTTATGAATTTAAGAAAACCAGTAAATGTTCTTTAAAAAATAAATTTGAGGCAGTTAAAAAAAAAGATTAATGATAAAGTTTTTAATTTAAGTTACACATGCAATTAAAGAAAATAGAGCAGGAAAATTATTTAAAGTCCCATTGCTCTTAAAAAATTACTGTTAACACTGTTAGCATTTTTCCCCAGGATTCTTTTCTATGCATCCTTAAAAATAATTTAAACCCTAGTTGTTGGAAGGAGACTCCAGAGGAGTGTGTAGCAGATTTAATGACCGTATTTATATTCTGTGGTTATTAGGCTGTCCATGACAATCAGATCCTGATTGTTATTGGAGAGACAGGATCTGGGAAGACAACGCAGATCACCCAGTACCTAGCGGAGGCAGGCTACACGTCCAGGGGCAAGATCGGATGTACCCAGCCCAGAAGAGTGGCAGCCATGTCAGTGGCCAAAAGAGTGTCAGAGGAGTTTGGTTGTTGCTTAGGCCAAGAGGTAAGTAGGTGCTGAAGCTGCTGTAGAAATGTCAGAAAAAAAATCGTGAAGAGTCCACATCTCTTTATTTATGTAGTGGGACTAATACTGCCTTTTTATTAGGTTTCTCCTGAGGGAGAAAGGGTTCTCGGTTAAGTAGCAAATGGTGATGTCATTGTCATCATTGGTCTGTTCAGGGACAAGCTCAAGCCAGACTTTACTATGAGGAAATCACTGCACATCTTGGTTAAATTCTTGTCTAGTAGGATTATGGGGGAGACCCTGGTAGCATAGTGGTTAAGAGCTATAGCTGCTAACCAAAAGGTTGGCAGTTCGAATCCACCAGGCGCTCCTTGGAGACCGTATGGGGCGGTTCTACTCTGTCCTATAGGGTCGCTATGAGTCGGAATCGACTTGATGGCAACAGGTTTGGTTGTTTTTTGTTTTTTTTTTTTTTTTAGGATTATGGGCAGTAATCTGACTGGGCAGACATCTTGTCTGGAAACCCCTGATAATTGCAGAAAGGAGAGATGGGTATCACTGAGATTTTCTCCTGCTCTGTTTTAGGTGGGCTACACTATCCGATTTGAGGACTGCACCAGCCCCGAAACAGTCATCAAGTACATGACGGACGGGATGCTGCTCAGAGAGTGCCTGATTGACCCCGACCTCACTCAGTATGCGATCATCATGTTGGACGAGGCACACGAGAGAACCATTCACACTGACGTGCTCTTTGGATTGTTGAAAAAGGTAACTAGGTGCTCTTTCGTGACCCTCTACCTGTTGAAAGTGGAATTCCAGGAGTTGAGTTTGAGAACTTGTGCCTCTTTGGGTAGACCTTATTCACAAACCACTCACATTTCCATTTAGACGGTTCAGAAACGGCAGGACATGAAGCTGATTGTCACCTCAGCCACCTTGGATGCAGTGAAGTTTTCTCAGTACTTCTATGAAGCTCCCATTTTCACCATCCCGGGCCGAACTTACCCAGTAGAAATACTGTACACAAAGGAACCCGAGACAGATTATCTGGATGCCAGCTTGATCACTGTCATGCAGATCCACTTAACAGAGCCACCAGGTGAGAGGAAAGGGCATTCATTTCTCTCAGGCCAAAAGTGCTAGTGTAGCTATCTTTATCACTAATCTTTTTAAAAAACGTCTTTTAAGTAGTGTTCTATCTCAGCTTCCGTGTTTGAAATGGTGGTAGTAAAAACATTAATATTTTCGCAGCAATAAAATATAAAATGCCGGTAGTGTGCAGGGTTTAAACACATCTATTTAAACATGGGCAAATAATAACCGCTTGGTAGTGGTGGGAATGTATGTATTTTCTATTACTTGGAGTTCTGTTAACATCACTGTAGCCTTTGTTCGGAGCACACGCGCGTATGTCTCTCTCTTTCTCTCTCTTATACACACACACAGCTAGAAGGTAAATTAATGCCTCTGTTCTGTCTGTAGGTGATATCCTGGTCTTCTTGACGGGTCAGGAGGAGATCGATACTGCTTGTGAGATCCTGTATGAGCGAATGAAATCCCTGGGACCTGATGTTCCCGAGTTAATTATCCTCCCGGTGTACTCCGCCCTTCCCAGTGAGATGCAGACCCGAATCTTTGACCCTGCTCCACCTGGCAGCAGAAAGGTAACACTGGGCAGAAGTGAAGGTCCCTCATGCCCTGAAAGCAGGAGGGGTATGCTGCTGGCCATATGGGAATTGCTTAAGGGGTGTGCAAGTCTTGTTTTTTATGTTTCAGAGATTAGTCCAGCAAGTTTTTTTTGAGAAATGGGGATCTTGTGTGTGGACCCTGCTCTCCTTCCTCTCTTTTCCTTCAGTCAGCAAATATTTTCTGAGCATCTACCATGTTTGGGCTAGGCACCAGTCTTCGGTGGAGCACACACAGTAGACAGGCCTGTAACAGTAGTGAAAAGGCTACCGGACCTGTGGATACCCAGCAGGGGAGCACCGCACCCAGACTTCTTAGAGGAAATAAGGATCTAAGCTAGTCCTGAGAACTTTCCAGAATTCAGCTAGGCAAGGAGGGCAGGAGGGTGTGCATTTGGAGGAGACAGAGCAGTCTGTGATGGCCTGAGGCAAGAGAGCACACAAGGCCAGTTTAGGGAGCCATGTAGTTCCTTCCAGTGGCTGGATTGGAGTGCCTGAGTAGGTATATGAGACAACAGGGTAGGAGACAGATGGGTTTTTTATTGGGGTGTGTTGTTGTTGTTAGGTGCTGTCGAGTCGGCTCTGACTCACAGTGACCCTATGCACAACAGAATGAAACGCTGCCCAGTCCTGCGCCATCCTTACGATTATTTTTATGCTTGAGCTCATTGTTGCAGCCACTGTGTCAGTCTACCTCGTTGAGGGTCTTTCCCTTTTCCGCTGACCTTGTACTCTGCCAAGCATGATGTCCTCCTCCAGGGACTGATCCTTCCTGACAGTGTGTCCAAAGTATGTAAGATGCAGCTCGCCATCCTTGCTTCTAAGGAGCATTCTGGTTGTACTTCTTCCAAGACAGATTTGTTTGTTCTTTTAGCAGTCCACGGTATATTCAATATTCTTCGCCAACACCACAATTCAAAGGCGTCAACTCTTCTTTGGTCTTCCTTATTCATTGTCCAGCTTTCACATGCATATGATGTGATTGAAAATATCATGGCTTGGGTCAGGCGCACCTTAGGTTTCAGGGTGACATCTTTGGGGTATAGTTCTTGTATAATATATGTTCACCCTTATAAAACTCACCCTTTTAAGTGTACAATTCAGTGGTTTTTTGTATATTCACAAAATGCAACCATCACCACAGTCAATTTTAGGACATTTTCATTACCTCAGGAAGAAACCCTGTACCCTTTTAGTGGTAACACCCATCCCACCTCTGCTCAGTCCCTGGAAACTCCTAATTTACTTTCTCTCTATTGATTCGCCTATTCTGGATGTTTCATATAAGTGGAATCATATATGGTCCTTTTGATTGGTGTCTTTCACTGAATATGTTACCACGTTTCGTTCATGTTGTAGCGTGAATGTGATATCGAGTCTTCGTTTCTTTTTGCCAAATGATTTCCTTTGTATGGCTGTACCACATTTTGTTTGTCTGTTCATCAGTTGGTAGTCGTTTGGGTTGTTTCCACGTTTTGGCTGTTGTGAGTGATGCCGCTGTGAAGATTCTTCTACAGGTTGTTGTGTGGACATGATTTCATTTCTCTTGGGTGTATACCTAGGAGTGGAAGACAGATGACTTTGAATAACATGAAAGAGTTAGAATGAACAGGACATGGTGGGTGCCTGGAGGGGGAGGGGAAGAAGGAAGGGAGAAGTCAGGAGTGACTCCCAGGTTTCTGGCTTGGACAGCTGGGTGGAGGATGGTGCTGAGGAGGAAAACATGGGAGGCAGAGCAGACATGGGGAAAAAGATGGTGGATTCCTCCGCTGTTCTATTCTTGATGATTGGACTTCTTTCCAAGCAAGGTTTCTGCAGCTTTGTAGCAGGTCTCAGCCTTTCAGGGCTGGTAAGATCCTGGCATGATGCGAGATGTTCTGGTGCCTCCTAGCAATGATTTTTCTAAGCAATTGTGTTTTATTAGCTGAACCTCTGGGTGGAAGAGCAGTGGCATTGCCAAACTGAGACTAATAATCTTCTAGATCACATATACTGCCGCACACATGCAAACTGTGAAATTCCTTCGCTGCCTCGTGGTTCATTTTATGACCAGAAAAAAAAAAAATTCTCTCGTTCCACGTACATGAACAGCCTATTTTGTAGTCCAGATGTCCCAGTGCGGGACAGAAATCTCATTTTGCATTGGCACATGTGATGCCAGGAAACCTCTGCCTGCTTTCCCAGAGTGCTAGAAAATTAAAATTGTAGTAATCAACATTGGATCTAGAAAATGAGATACGTAGTCATTTGCACCAAATGAAGTTGAGCTTGATTGGCCTTAGTTTTTTCTATCCTGTGACTCCTCTCGGGTACCATCCCCTCCCAAACGTAACCCTTAGGATGAAGGAATGTTCCCTTCTGCCCATTTGAGGCAGAGCTGGAGTTCAGTATCACCTTAAATGTCTACAGAGGGAGATAGCCGCATATTTCTTTGGGAAGGTATCTGAGTTGAAAAGTTCTGTTTGATACCTGGGGGCTGAGCCAGGCAGCTCAGTCCAGCTGCGCCCCTCTCACTTGTAGGTCGTGATTGCCACCAACATTGCAGAGACATCACTGACTATCGATGGCATCTACTACGTGGTGGACCCTGGATTCGTGAAGCAGAAAGTGTACAACTCTAAGACAGGGATCGACCAGCTTGTGGTGACGCCTATTTCTCAGGTATGGTTATGTCTACCAGTAGCTTTCCTGAAAATCCAGGCTAGAGTCCTTCTGAAATTGTTTTTTGATTCTGTATTTTGAACTGTACGGTTTTCAAAGATGAATTTTTAGGTTACTGGGCGCTTTAGTGGAATAAGGGAAGGTTTTGAGTTGTTTCCTTTATTTACATTTTACAGCAGTAATATGATTTATTAATCGTTTTAATATATATGGCAGCTTTGACCTACTTTTTTTTTTTTTTTAATTGTTGGAGCCCTGGTGACGCAAACAAAAAAAAAACCAAATCCAGTGCCGTTGAGTCGATTCCGACTCACACCAACCCTATAGGACAGAGTAGAACTGCCCCATAGAGTTTCCAAGGAGCATCTGGCGGATTCGAACTGTCAACCCTTTGGTTAGCAGCCATAGCACTTAACCACTACGCCACCAGGGTTTCCCCTGGTAGTGCGGTGGTTAATAAGAACTCTACTAACCAAAAGGTTGGCAGTTCGAATCCACCAGCCGTTCCTTGGAAACCCTATGGGGCATTTCGATTCTGCCCTGTAGGGTTGCTGTAAGTTGGAATCAACTGGACAGCAATGGGTATTGTGTTTTTGGTGGAAGTTTACATAGCAAATTAGGTTCCCGTTTAATAGTTACTATGCAAATTGTTGAGAGATTGCCTCTGAACTTTAGGGTAGTGCTTCAACATTTAAAAGCCCCATAAAGCTTGAACTTAAAAGAAAAGTTTGAATCCTTCGCACCCTAGATTATCCAGTTTAGGTGGTAGGAGCATATTGTTTAAAGTACTTGGCCACAGATATCTGGGATAATAATACGTGAGGTGGCTATGTGTTTCTTGGGTAATTGTGGAATAATTTCCTGTCTAAATTATATTAAAAAAGGAATTATCATCCTTTTTGAGGACAGTTTGGCCTCAATGTATCAAAAGTTTAGAAGTTCATACTCCTTAACCTACCAGTTCTGCTTCTTGGGACGTGTTTGAAATTTAGAAATGACTGGACACAAATCCAAAGGCAGTGGAAAAGGGTGTTTGTGGTAGCATTGCTTATATTAGGAAAAAACTGAAAAAAGTCGAAATGAGCTCCAAAAGGTAAGTAGTTAAATAAAGCACGGTATGCCACGCCATGCCACGAAATGTTAAATCCACTGCCATCAAGTCAATTCCGACTCATAGCGACCCTATAGGACAGAGCAGAACTGCTCTGTAGAGTTTCCAAGGAGCGCCTGGTAGATTCAAACTGCCGACCTTTTGGTTAGCAGCCATAGCACTTAACTGCTATGCCCTCAGGGTTTCCGTGGAATGTTACATGACCATTAACACAGTAGTGTGTATCTATGTTTAATGATATAAGCATGCAACTGTGATGCATTGTTTGAAAAAACTAAGCTATAAAATAGCATGAATGGTATAATCCAATTTGTGTTTAAAAAAAAAATTGTGCACTTGTGCTCAGAGTGTGGAGCATGCACAAGACTGGAAGGATGGAGTGCAGACGGCAGCTAAGGTTATTTCTGGATGGTGGTGCTGGTTACTGTGGTGACGAGCGATGTGCAGTTTTTCTTTACACTTAATATTTATTGTTTTAGCAGATTCCAGCTGCCATGTATTGCTCTCATAATCTGAAAAAATAATGTTATTTTCATTTTGAAGTTTAAGTAAGGATAGTAACAAACACATGGTGCTTACTAAGTGCCAGACTCTGTCCGAGGCGCAGTTGCCTACATTGATTCATTACATTCTACCACCTACATGTTAGGTGTCATTATTAGCCTCATTTCACAGATGAGGAGACTGAAGCACAGAGGGGTTAAGTGGCTCGCCTCAAACCACACAGCAGGCGTACTGGCTCCAGCATGCGTGCTCTGTACCACTTCTCTGGGTAGTGCACAGCACTCACAGTGATCAAGAAACTAAAAACACATGCCTTCCCTGATTTGGCGAGGGAACTCTGTAGAAGGCTGTGGAATCCTGGTTAGTGCCTTTCTGAAACATTCTGGGTTCTGTATTGCTGCCTGATGTGTGTGGTTAATTGTCCTTTTATACTCCCCGCGTTGGTTTGGAGCTGGCCTGGCAATTTGTAAATCCTGATACTCTTTGTAAGACAGACTGTTCTATCAGAAAATGGCTCTCTTAAGAGATTGTGTTTCACTGCATCCTAGCAACACGTGGCTAAACTGTTTTTTTTTCCCCTTTTCATTTTTCATTCTGTTCCTGTCTACAGAAGTAATATTGCATTATTTTTACAAAATAGGAGGAAAAAAATTGAAATTGCCCACAATCCTAGTACCACCTCTGTTATCATTTTGGTGTTTTTCTTTTCAATCTTTTTTCCTTTTTTTTTTTTCCACAATTGTAATTCTAGTATTAAGTATGTATTTTTGCATAGTTTTTGTTTAAATTTTTAATTTTCCTGAATATTAAAAATTATATGTTCAGTATAGAATATTTGGTAAAGTAGAAATGAAATAAAACTCGTCTGCAAGGCGACAGTCAGTTAACCTCTTTAACATTTTAGGGTATTTTTTCCCAAGTCATTTTCCATCTGGCATTTTATGTATGCACATAGAGGTTTTTATAAAACTAGTGTTATATTGTTTTATAACTCACTTTTTCACTTTCTATGAGTGAGCACGTCCAGTCATTGGACAATCTCAAAGTTGATTTTTACAATGGCTGCAGTGTCATCCTTTGTATGGTTAACATTATTTATTTAGTTATATTTTTGGTCCTAACTGCGGGGATGGTGTTTTGTCATCTTGTTTTACGCTTTCTTGTTTATATTCTGCCACATGATTTTGAAGGTCTATTTCTGTGTCTTTACAGTATTTCTTCCTTTCATCCTGCTTATACTTGCCTCACTTGAACAAACTTTCCTAAAGTGCTGAGTGTTGGAGAGACGATAAGAGCATTGTTAGTCTTGGAAATGGCCCTAAAGGAAGTGAAATAAACCAAACCCATTTCTGATTTTGCCAGTAGCTAAGTGCCCCCTTTTAGCGGATTTCCTGGGTAAAACTGTTAAACAGGATTTAACAAATATGTTACTTTTATATGCCCACCCCTTAGGCTCAGGCAAAGCAACGAGCTGGCAGAGCTGGGAGAACAGGCCCAGGGAAGTGCTACAGGCTGTACACGGAACGGGCCTACAGAGACGAAATGCTGACCACCAACGTGCCAGAGATCCAGAGAACCAACTTAGCAAGCACGGTGCTCTCTCTCAAGGTAGAAGTCACTGTCTTGTTACACGGGTTGGTAAAACAGTCCAATCCTATGGCCTTAGTAGTTGAGTCTCAGTTTTACGAACCTTGTTAAATACTTTAGTAACCTCATGGAACCAGTCCCTTTGAGTGAAATGCAAATGGCTGTGCTAACAGCCTCACCACTGCCAGGTCTGGGGCTAAGTTGGCATGTCTGCTGTGAACACACATTTTTTCTTATGATAATAACCAGCAGGATATTTGGTTGTAAAAGATTTTAGTTGAGAGCACACATTCTAAAAGGAAATTGGAAAAATAAAATGAGGCTAAACCGTGGACAAACACACTTTCCTTAACCACTTTTGCTTTGAGGTCCAATTTTGTCCTTGTAAAGTGAGGAAGAAAGCTTCCTATCCAAAAACTGTGCAAGGGAACGATTAGTCCAGATTTAGCCTGGCCCTCTGAGGGCTTGGTTTTCATTCTGCATCATTGCTCTTCCTCTCCCAGTCCCCAGGGAGCACCTTCACTCTTTTGGCAGGGTAGCCACATGAGTAATTTCCCTGATGATGGCATTTTCCCCATGACACTGATGTTACCCTGGAGCCCTGGCACTTTACTGGTGCAGAATGCTCTGCTGTAATTTATTATTCATTCCCTGTAAGAGAGGCTAAAACAGAGCTTCAGAAAAAACCTGCGCTAGCCCCTAGAGCACAAACAGGGAGACATCCCGTGGCTCACACTTCTGCTCTGAGCTGTGTGACCTTGGGCCAGTTTATCTATTCTCTCTGACCGCAGCCGTGTGTTCTCATCACAAAAAGGGAGCTGCTAATAGTGTCTGTTGTGAAGATAAATGAGATAATGCAGGTAAAGGCACTTAGCACAGTGCTTAATGATTGCTAACATAATTCCTTGTAGTTGTTATTCATACAGTAAGCATTTATTGAACACCTGCTGTGTTTATGGTCACAATCACTTCATAGAAAGAAATAGAAAGCATAGGTCCTATCACATCACCCTGTATATACAATTCCTTGTTCTTTCATTTTTTTTTATTCATCAGATTAGCTAGCATATGTTTTGAATGCCTGCTGTGTGCCAGGCATATAGATTGCACTGTGTTGTTGTGGTTTCATGACATGGTTCTCACCCATTTCCAGCTGTTTGAGAGCAGGGCCGTATCTTAGTCATTTTTATATTCCTACCACCTAATGTGGTATGAGGCATGTCCTAGAGGCACAGTAGAAATCAGGTATGCGAGAGGTAGGACAAGCCAGTGTACTGTCATTTTGATGGAGTGTTATTTTGAAGTTTCCTGAGAAAGTACCTGCTTTCCAATAGTCTGAGTTTTGAATGGCCCTGGCCTGCTAATCTTCTGAGTGGCTTCCCGATTGCAGGAAAAAACAGGAAAGAAAGTGTCGAGTAGCTTCCTTCCGTGTAAACACTGGCCAGCAGGCTGACCATCATGTGCTTTCTTCCCTCTGTTCTAGGCCATGGGCATCAATGACCTGCTGTCCTTCGACTTCATGGATGCCCCGCCAATGGAAACCTTGATCACAGCCATGGAGCAGTTGTACACACTGGGGGCTCTAGACGACGAGGGCCTGCTCACTCGCCTAGGCCGCAGGGTAGGGACAGACTTGACTTCTAGTGCTTTGGGGAAGATTCCTCGGCCAGCCTTCCCTATTCTTTGGTCTGTGCAAAACTGAGCTCTGAGGCCCTGGATAAGCTTTGAATAGAATTCTAGATGCCTGTTTGTAACCTGAATTTCCCATTGTCACTTTAGACTGCTAACCAAAAGGCCGGCAGTTTGAATCCACCAGCTGCTCCTTGGAAACCTTATGGCAGAGATCTACTCTGTCTTATAGGGTTGCTATGAGTCAGAATTGACTCAATTGCAAAGGGTTTGATTTTGATTTTGGGTTTACAGAAAGAGGAATTCTATCCACAGTTTTGCCTTAGGATACTTTACTGAGTCTAGCCTTAATTTTTTTTGGGGGGGGGGCGGGGAGTGGGCAGTTTTTAGCTTTATTGCAATAAAATTGATATACCGTAAATGTATCCATTTGGCGCACAATTCAGTGAGTTTTGGCAAATAGACACAGCTGTGTAACCACCACCACAATCAAGATAAAGAACATTTGTATCACGCCAAAGCATCTTTTGTGCCTCTTCCCAGTCTCTCCTTTCCCTGCTCCCTGTTTCACGCAACCACTGATCTCCTTTCTGTCATTATATATTAAATTTGAAGTTCTTAGAGCTTTATATAAATGGAATCATATACTATGCAGCATTTTGTCTTAGCTTTAATTTTAAAAGTTATCTGCAAAATTTCCACATGCTTTACCAGTAGTTGTGATCTTGGTCACATGCATTCTGTTGGAGTATATTTGGGAAAGAAAAATAAAACCCTGCATTCTCCTGATAGAGACAGGCATCCCACATCATCATGAAAGGCATGCTTGGGGGAAATCTCTTACCATCCCTTACTCACTCTGATCAGCGTCCCACACTGGCAAATCCAGATGTGTCTGCCACACAGAAGCAATTGTAATTTCTTATTCTCCCTCTAGATGGCAGAGTTCCCTCTGGAGCCAATGCTGTGCAAAATGCTGATCATGTCAGTGCATCTGGGATGCAGTGAGGAGATGCTGACCATCGTGTCCATGCTGTCTGTGCAGAATGTCTTCTACAGGCCGAAGGTAGGGAGCTGACACCTGTGTTCAGATGGGGTGGAGTGAAGTCAGCCTAATACCACTGCGATGCCTGATGGGGACACTTAGGATGGCCTCTCAGGCTTCCTGGAACTGCTGGATGTTGAGTTAATGATTGTTGGGTGGCAAATGATCCTCTGTCCCATGGCTTGGCAGGATAAACAAGCCCTCGCAGACCAGAAGAAGGCCAAATTCCACCAGACCGAAGGGGACCACCTGACCCTGCTGGCTGTGTACAACTCCTGGAAGAACAACAAGTTCTCCAACCCCTGGTGCTACGAGAACTTCATCCAGGCTCGCTCCCTGCGCCGGGCCCAGGATATCCGCAAGCAGATGCTAGGCATAATGGATAGGTGAGTAAGTGGCCCTCTGGTGACCCTCCCGGCCTTGGGCTGAACCTGGGGTGTCAGGTGTTCATCTCTCTCTGCGCCCCCTTACAGCTGCAGGCATCTGTGCTCTTGCTTCTCACATAACCTCTTTCCACCAGCTTCTCCATCTGTGCTATGCTCCCTCTTCCCAGGCCAGTGTGAGGCTGAGAATCACTTTAGAAAGTTCCTAAGAAGAAGATTTGTTAGTTGTTGAAAACTGCTCTTTGTTTATAAGCCTCTGGAATGTTATTATTCCGGAGTTCAACTTTTGCCTAAGCCAAGTTTCTCGCTGTTACAGCCTCTGTCCTGCCCACTGTATAGGGCTGCCCCTGTAGTATACTTAGGGCTGGAAGGGAGGTCCTGGTGACTACTCTGGGGACCCCAATATGGGGGCATTGAGCCCCCTCATTCCAGAAGATAGAAGCTCTGAAAACAGACTAGTCTTATGACTTTGTCCTCTCTTGATTTGTTCTCCCAATAGACACAAGCTGGATGTAGTCTCCTGTGGTAAGTCCACAGTCCGAGTACAGAAGGCCATCTGCAGTGGATTCTTCCGGAATGCTGCCAAGAAAGACCCGCAGGAGGGTTACCGGACACTGATTGACCAGCAGGTGGTCTATATCCATCCTTCCAGTGCACTCTTCAACAGACAGCCGGAATGGTAGGTGGGCAGGCCCAGGTCTAAGCCTCCTCTGGGCCGATGATGACCCAGGCTGTGGGGGCTGCTTTTCTCTAGGAAGTCTTGGTCTCCTCAGTTGTTCCCAGCTAATATCATGAGACCCTGGGGTCTTCTAAAAAAGCATCCTGTTTTTAAATCTACTGGTGCTGTGTTTGTCTTTGCCCGCCCTCAGCACCTCTGTTCTAACATAGCTTGTATTTCTTGAGCATCCCTGAATTAGGTACAATATTAATACTTGTTGAAAGAATGAAAGTCATAGGTGCTAGGGCTAGAAGGATCTTAGAGATCACCTATGAGGTGGTTTTCAAACTCTTCTTTTTTTTTTTTTATAAAGTAGTATTTCAAAAAATTGGAGTATTGTCTAGAACACTAACATAAAACCACTAGATTATCATGGTAGGAAAAGGGTTGGAGATACAGAGCCTTACCTGCTTGGCCTTCTCTCCATCTCTTTGTGGCAGCCTCTAAGGCCCCTCTTCAGGGCCTTAGGGTCTGTGGAGATGAGCTGAAAAACCACTCCCATTTTACAGAGCAGGAAAATGAGGCCCAGAGAAGGGACATGATTGGCTCTGTGTCACTTAACTAGTTAGAGCCAGAACCAAGATTAGAACACATCCTGACAGCTTTCTCATAGCAAGAGGCGTGTGGGCTCCTCAGTACGGGGGTCTGGCTGTCATAAACAGAGCCTGCAGTCTCCTGAGGGTTCAGGCAGGATAGGTAAAAGAGTGAAATGCAAACACAGCTGAGGCCCTCTGGGGATCAGGCTGGCTGTGGAGTGGGGCCTGTTTTGGAGGCTTGAACCACATCTTGTCTCTGCTCAGGGTGGTGTACCACGAGCTGGTGCTGACCACAAAGGAGTACATGCGTGAGGTCACTACCATCGATCCCCGGTGGCTTGTGGAGTTCGCCCCAGCCTTCTTCAAGGTCTCTGACCCGACCAAACTAAGCAAGCAGAAGAAGCAGCAGCGCCTTGAGCCCCTGTACAACCGCTATGAGGAGCCCAATGCCTGGCGAATATCCCGGGCCTTCCGGCGGCGCTGAAAGGCAAGACTTGTCTGTTTGCCGTTCCTGCAACAGTGGCCCAGGCTTGGACTTACTCTTACTGATACAAAGCTGGCCCTGAGAATACAGCTGTGCTGTGACTGGATGTCATAATGGACATTTTCTAAACCTGACTCTCATTTTTTCCCTGGTCAGAAAATAGAAACAGGGATATAAGCCTGCCCTTGCCAGAGCCTCCAGCCCCCGCTACACCAAGTCACGGGGGCCAGTTGGGTGTTCACAGCCAACGTGAGGATCGTTGCATCATCTCCAAGAAAGGGGCAACTTCTGCAGCCCTGGGGTGGGAAAGGGGAGTCAGCAAGCATCTAAACTCATCTACGTTTTTGGCTCCCACTTCCTGCCCACCCACCAGCCACCCTGTACTTTGGCCTAACCTTCTGCAACTATTTATTTATTTTCTTAAGGAAACAAAAATGGCTTTCTGTGGCTTTCTTTGAGTTGAAAGGTTGGGCTATTGGCCTGGGCTCAGGGTGAGGGAGATTTAGTGTATGTGGCTCCGGTGCACATGGTGGAGAGTACCCTGAAACCAGAGCCCCAGGCCTCTTTGGGCTCGGAGGTGACACATAACCCAGACCTCCATTCTTATCCTTCAGCACTGGTGCTGGGCCAGCGATCGCCCCGTGATTAACCACATCCACTCCACAGAGCACTTCTGGGGCCTGAGTGCTTACAGGTGCTGCATAAGGAATGCTGAGGGCCTCCCCTCCTTCCCTCCCCTATCCCTCTCTGCACACTCACAGTGACTTTCCTTCTGAAATGTGCTAAGTGACAGCACAGCTTTTATTTTGTTTTGTTTTCTCCCCCTGAGGTCCTCGGTGAACTTTAACAAAGGGTTTTTATGGTCAAAGCCTCGCCTCCCCTGCCCCAAACATAAAACCAACATAACACCTCTCAGAGCTGGTTTGCACTGCCCAGCATCTGGTCTCTGGGTCTCCTCCTTGGTGTTCTTTTCCTTAACTCTCCCAGGCCAACTGGGGAGTAGCCACCTCTTCGTGCTCGTCTCACAGCTCCTGAGGAGGCTTTCTACCTGGAGGAGCATTAGAGGGGCAGCCGGGCCAGGTTTTGGAGTATCCGAAGAGCTGGTGCACATGGGGAGGTTGTAGAGAAGCCCCAGGGATTGGCCACATCCTGTTAAGGCATTGCCTACGCCTCCTCCCTCTCCCATATCGCAAAATTCTGAAATGTGAAGACACCAAAAAGAAGCTATACAATGTTGTAGGAAATAAAGGAATGTAGGTTGTCACCGGACAGCAAATAAACCACTCTAAAGACACAATCCACAGAGAAGCCAATGGAGGGGAATATAGGCCAGGGAGGCTGTTGACTGCAGATCCCTGCCCTTCATTAAGCTGAGTGGGCACCTGACTATGAGTGTGCTCCTTCTAAGACCCTGCCAACAATCAAGGCGTTATGGGAAGAGACTGCAGGGACTGGAAGATGAAACCAAATGGGAAGCAGGAGCTGGGCATCAGCTCCCCAATCTTAATTCCAGCCCAGGTCTCCCCAGTTCAGCAACAAATGGGTGGGCAGCCCGAGGGACCAGCACTGACGGTGTGGGCTCCTCTGGGATCACTATCCCAAGACAGGGGATTTGGGGCTTAGGATGAGGTTGAGAAATGATGTTCATAGGGTAAGGGTGAGAGGCAGCAGGGCTGGTCGTCGTTGTGGGTTAGGTGAGCAGAAGGGACCCCAACTCGGTATTCTTTGAACATCTCTCCAAGAGCTGAGGTCACTTCTCTGCTGTTGGACAACATGGTGGGGTCTGGCCTTCAGACTATCAGAAACAGCAGTGTTGGAGCAGAGTGGAGCATAACCCGGGGGGAGGAGGGGACTCCCAGCCAGCCTTGTGGTGCTGGAATCTTCTTGGCCATTAAAACATACTGTTCACCCCAACCCAGCAGGAGCCTGAGCTCTGGAGTTCCGCCCCTGCCCAAGTGCTGAGTCTATGCTTACTTGTGTAAGTGTAGGGGCTGTCCCCGAGGGGCCTAAGTAAGGTCTACTGCTGGGTCAGGCTCCTTGGTCTGGGGTATAACTTCAGCCAGCCTGGAGCATGATTTTGTTTTGGCGATCCCTTGTACAGCCCTTAGGAGACTTTCCTGGTGGGTGGCTGTAGCTGTCTCTTTGGGAGCAGTATCTCTGAGGATTTGAATAGACCTGTGAAGAGCTTGTTAATGAACAAGGGCAGGGCTCAGTACAGGTCTCAGGGCCTGTTCCCCTTGATGCTGCGTCTCTGCTTACATGCACTCATGACTTCAGGGTTTCCACCTGATGTTTGCGCCCTCCCCTCACCATGATAGCCTGGCTTTCTTGTGGAATTATATTTATTTTTAAAAACTTGTATTTTAAAATTGACTATGTTCCTTGTTCTAAATTGTAAGTTGACGTTTTGTGATTTAGTAGCCCTCGAGAGACATCTCTTCCTGTGCGAGCTGCTTCCCGAATAGTTTGGGTTGGGCCCAGCCTTAGCCCAGCTCCATTCTGATTTAACTGGAGAGTGCCTGTTTTCCCCTGAGCCCGCCCCGCTCCCTCCGGGGAAGCTGTTTATGGGCTGGGTGTAGAACTGCCCATTCTGCCCCTCCCACCTCAGCTATCTGCCTCCTACCGTCAGACTCCCTCTCCAGGTGCACCACCTCTGGCCCTGCTGTTTCCCACCCATTCCCAGGGCTCGCTGTCTCCCAAACTTGGGCAAAGAGAATCCATACTGTTTCCCACTCCTCCTTCCCTGAAGATCTAGACCCTTTGTTCACTGGCCAGAAGCCAGAGCCTGCTCTTATCTCTCCCCACGCCCTCTTGACAGGGTACCTTTCTCCTTGAGCCCATTCTCCTCAAGTCTACTAAGGGCATTCCTCATTCCTGTCCACACAAGCGCTTGTCCCCAACTCCAGGGAAAACAGCAACCTGGAGGGATGGTGGCAGCATCGTTGGGGCACATGCGGGCACAGGGTCAGCAGAGCAAGTATGATCACAGAGTGTACATTTTTCAGGCAGACTAAGACCCTGCTGAGGAAGCTCCACGTGGGAGCTCCACCACGTGGGCCTTGCAGCTCATCCAGGGCTGGGAGACTGCTGCAGGAACCATGCTGAAGGTGGCCCAGGGGCCCGGGCCAGATTCCAAAGTACCCTTTGTCTATCATTTCTGGATCCTCACATGATAATCTGGGGTGGGGGCAGGTATCACTGTACCCATTTTTCAGAGGAAAAGCTCATTGGGAGTGTCAGGGCCTGGCCTCAAGCACTGGTCATCTGCCCAAAGGCCAGAGTGCTTTCCACCCCCCAGGCCTCTCTCCTGTGGCAGCAAAGAGGACAGGGAGAATTAACAGGAGAAGCAGAGGCCTTTATTAGGGTCTGGCAGACATGGTGGAGGTGGAATTCCAGGCCCTGGCCTAGGAGAAGGCAGAGGGCCCCTTGGAGCAGGGACTTACCCTCCCTGCCTCCACCCAGCCCCCACCACCCTAGCCTCCCCTGCATCTGGGAACACAGCACCATGAACTGACAACTGGGACCCTCCAGGACCACAGCTTGGGGTGGACTGCAGGGTTCAAGGGTCCTGGGGAACTCAATGCATCGCCCCCTGGCCAGGATAAACTGCGGAGGCTCCTGTGTCCCCCAGAATAGAACTGGATCTTGTTCTCTCTGGTGGAGGGAAAGGAGCGGGGCTTGGGCGTGACCCAGAAGAGGCTGAGCTGAACTCTCCCTGAGCAGAGGTGAAACCCCCAGGGGAGTTTTTGAGACTAACTCCATTATACATGGCCTTTCTCCACACTTTTCCTCCCATGACTCGGGTGAGAAGCTCAGAGTCTGGGCCAGGGCAGCAGATGGGACAGCCCAGAGACATCTGTGGGTTTGAGTGGGGGGTTCCCCAACACCAGATTCATCTCTATGTACACAGGGCAGCACCCACTGGTGGCAGAGGGGTGGCTGCTGGGGCTAGTAAGAGTAGCCACTCTTGGGGCCAAAGGGCTGAGCAGGGCCAGTCAGCTCAGGGAGGTAGGCGGGGCTCTCGTCCAAGTGGGACAAGGGGACTGTGTCCTCCTCACTGACTGGCCGGTCAAACTCGGCCTTGAGAGCTGGACGCTGATTGTCCGGGAAGGCCAAAGAGAAGAGGGCCTCAGGCTCACACACAAACTTGTACACGTAACGCTCTCCCGCCACCTACAGAAAGAGAGGGGATGGAATGCAGCCCTTCTCCCAGTCCAGGTAGACACATGTCCCAGACAGGCACATTCCTCCCCGATGCTGGTTCCCTTAAAGAGCTGACTCTTCACTGTTCCTGTTCACCTCTGACCCCAATCCCTCATGCTTTGGTCCTTTCAGTTACTGTTGAGCACTTTGAGTGAAGGGAACCTCGGGATTGTCCACAATTTCTCATCCCCTCTGATTGGTTCATTATCTGCTCCTACAAACTTGCTGAGGAATGCTTTCCTAGCCCCACTCCCTCCACTGTCACCTCCCCCATCCTCTTGGTCCTGGACTCTTGGCACCTGACCTTCTGCATGATGCCTTTCTCGTAATAGTATCGGAGTGAGCGGCTCAGCTTGTCATAATTCATGGCCGGCCGGTTCTTCTGGATGCCCCAGAGTCTGGCAACCTGGGAACAGAAGAGACAGAGTTTTGGGCTGCGATGCTAGCTCAATAGAGGGAAAATGGTGGCAGGTCAGAAAAATCACCCGAGATTCTTGGTGCAAAATGCTAAGGTAGCCTTGCAACTAAGCACCAGCCCACAGACCCAAGCTTGGCAAGAATTCAGGCTAGGTAAAGCAGGGATGGATGGTGAAGGCATCTTCCAACGTTGCCCATTTTCTCTCATCTCCAGGCCCTAAAGCTGTTGACAAGGGGCAGGGCCATCTGAGAGTCCCACCTCCTCAGGCTCAATTAATTTGAACTCCATTCCCCTGCCGGTCCAGGCAATGAAGTGGGCATTCGTTGGGTCATCCAGCAGGGCCACCAGAAACTGCCACAGCTGCAAGGCGCCCCGGCGCTGGTAGGGTGGCCCCTCTCGGAATGCACCAATCCCTTCCTGCTTGACGTCTCCTGGGGAACACAGGAAATAGGAGGTGTGGGGATTGGGCCTTCTGGACACCACATATCAATCCTGTGTTCTTGTTGGGAACCCCTTCCCCTCTGGCTCCTTTCTCACGTGCCCCTCCCTCTCTAATGATGGAATGTAATGTGATTCCTGGGGGAAACATTCAGAGTACAAGGTTAAGACCCTGACCCTCCTATGAACAGTCACTTCTCTGACCTTCAAATTTCTCAGGGACGACGCAGACATCATCTGGGAACGGTCGCAGAGGTTTCTCATAGCCATAGCCTTGTGGAAGAAGTTGGGGGTCATTCAGATCTGGGTGACTCACTGATATGAGACCCCAGAGTCCAGAGGGACTCCTGGCCAAGGAGACCCTCCTCTCCCCCAGCAGGGTTTCCCTCCCCCAGTTTGGAAGGCTTGGTAAGGAAAGGGGGGGCTGCCTTACCCATGGCCCCATCACCTGGGGAGGGCCCGGAGAAGCCCTCTGTGTGAAGATACATTGATGTACACCCAGGGACATCTGGCAGGGGAAGAGAGGTGACGTTATAGGTGGCTGGTCCCACACACGCACATTCAAGAAGTTCTTCCTGCCATCCTGCGTTCCAGAGACTTTTCTTTTCTCAGCTGCCTGCCCACCGCCAAATCCCAGGGGAAGTTCACCCAGAGGGAGTAGAGGCTTGAGCTCCTTGGCTTGAGAGCTTGGGCAGAGGGCAGGGATGGCAGCAGCTGGGACTGGCAAAGCTGTTCACTAGGCCCTAGATGCCAGGGAGCAGCTGTTTCCTGAGTGAAGGGGGAGGAGGGAGGTGAGAGATGAACCTCCGGGGAAGAGGTTCAGTGTCCATGCCTAAGACTCTCTTGGAATGGGCAAATGTCCGGTCAGCAGGTCAGGTTCCCAGCCCTGTGTGCGTGCATGTGTGTGAGAGGGAGCGAGAGGGAGATGAAGCGCCCGCATACGTCTGGGGAAGATAGTGGACATCGGGCTGCGTCTTTCCAGGTCTGACAGCAGAGCACATTCCACTCCATGGGCTTGAAACCTTCCCATTCCTCCTCGAGAGGCGGTAGTGTGAACCACCCCTCCAAGTTCCAACCGGGTCTGGCCCTCCCCGCTCCACTCCCACCTATGAATGAGGAGATGCTGAAACCCGACACCTTGGGGAGGAGGCGGGAGGGTGGGCTCATTCAAGCCTCCATTTTGTGAATGGAATTCCTGACTCCATTCAGAGGAAGCCGAGGGGGAGGGGCAGGAGTTCAAGGGCACGTAACTCAATCCCCTCTGGTGTACAGCCTTTGAAGGTCAGTGGCAAGAAGGTCTCCCTCCCCCGCCCTCCATCCCGCTGCCTGGCCGGGCTCAGGCGGCTGTGTGGGCTTTGAGGGGAGCAGCACCCTTCTGGCCCCTTCGGTCTCAGGGTTGGCTGCTTGTCTCCGCTCCCCCTGAAAGCCCGAGGGCACCAGGAAAAGGGAGAATCTCAAACTCTAGCCAACTCTGAGCCAACTCTAATCTCTGGATTTATTTTTCTAATGCAGGTTTGTAGATAAACTCAGGTTTGGGGCTGGTAACAATGTAACAGAAGCCAGGAGGAAGGAACAGGGGGTTTTCTGGGCGCTTCCTACATGAGAATGACCTTTGCACTTGGGGCTTTGAATGCTAAGCTATTTATGAACCTGGCTGAGTGTGTCTCCCTCCTGTCAACAGCCAGGTGGAACTAGCATTTAAAGCAGTCCCTCCATCCAGCCTGACTTCCGGTCCCCAGCTCTGGCCAGGAGAGAGGGTCACCCATCAACCCGGAGGCTCAGACAGGATGTGGAAACCACCTGTTAATCCTAGCTTCCTACTGGGAACTTTGAGCCTGGCTAGTTTGTTGCTCATGTTTCTTTGCATTCAAATCCCTTTGTATTTTTAAGCTTCTGTGGGGACAGGCACTAGTGACACATCCTGTTCGTCTTTGTATCCTCCAGTTCCCAAACGCCCATGCTCTGGCACAGCACTCTGGTTGTATTTAACCCCAAATGCCTGTTAAAACAGAAATCAATGCTTTCGCTTTTCCTAAAGAACCTGAGGGCTAGGCTTTACAACCACTGATCTTTTTCTCTGAATAAATGTTGGATGGTAGAAAATCGATAATTCTTTTGAATCTACGAAAAAAAGTGAGTGGATGGGTAGGTGGGTTGGATGTATGAACTGGTAAATAGATGGCTGGGAAGGTAAAAAACTTGTGAGCAGAGAAACTAATTTGCTCTGTAAGCCTTCATCTAAAGCACCATAAAAGTCAATGAAGAAAAGGATTAAAAAAAAAGAATAAAAGTGAAAATATTAAACAAACAAACTTGTGGGCAGACGTTCTGGCTTTAACTTAAGTGCTCATTAGATCATGTGCCACCCCCACCGGCCATCCCGAAAAATACCCCTCTGCCTTTTCCCGCAGAGTCTCTTACCTGAGTCATAGGCGAAGTCTGTCTGCTCCTGTTTGATCACCACCCCCGCCCCTGGGTACCTGTGCCCACTGACCCCACCAGGGCCTACTGCCGGCTGACCCGCCTGCTCATACAGGGGGTCGTGATATTCCTGCTTGAAGCTCTGCTGTGGGTAGGGCAGGCAAGGCTCTGACAGCTGGTGTTGGTAGGGGGCTGGGAGGGGCTCCCGGCCCCCTCCCTGAGAGGACGTGAAGGAGTGGCAAATGTCCGAGGGATGCTGGAAGATGGAGCTGGATGTGGTTCGATGGAGAGGGAAGAGAAGAGAATCTTGAATCAACCCCTCCTCTTGCCTGCCACTCCCAGAGCTTGCAGGGTGGGCTCTGGAAGGGGACTAGGGGGCAGTCAGTATCCCTTCCTCCTTCCTTCCCTCCTCCCAGGTGTCTGTGGGCAGGTGGAGAGCACTCAGGGATTGAGGACCAAATGGTGAGACCTGGGCCCACAGGTGCAGAGGGTCTCCTTACCTGTGCTCCCTGAGGTACCCATGGCCAGCAGGGTGGGGCTGGGAGGGGCCAGAGGACCTTAGGAAACTCTGTTGTTCTGCCCGGGGAAAGGGCTGTAGGGGCGACTGTCCAGGGGCACCAGGGGCGGGGGACTTGATGGCGATTTGTCTGGAGGGATCATAGGCACTGGAGTTGGTGGGGGGAGATAGGGGTGAGGGGTCAGAGAAGCTGGCTGAGCATCTCTGAGCCCTCCCTCCCCAGGGGAAGTGTGCTCACAGGGATTCCGGGAAAGGAGGGGCAGAGGGGGCTGGGAGAAGCAGCGTGAGCCACAGAGTCCATCCCAAGTGACTGCTTTCTCCTCTCATCAAATAAACTGGGATTTTTCTTGAGAACACCTCTCCCCACCCCAGAGCAACTAGGTTGGCTGGGACATCAGGTCTCTTAGGTGGCAACAGACTCTGCCCTGGCCTTACAGGTATCCCTTGAGTCCCCCTGCTGTACTGTCCACCCAGACTTCTCAGAGGAAACACTTGGCTGTATTGCTCCCTCTTACAGCAGTTTGGAAACTGTTTTTGTTGTCTCCATGCATTTAACTGCTTCCAGTGCTCACAGGTACCTCCCTGCTTCCCACCATCCTGACACCCTTCCAGTATCCTTCCCCAGGGCCCGGCTGGGGCTTACCTGGAGTAAAGGCACTGCTCGCCGTGGCGGTAGGGGAGTGGTGGCTTCCTGCTGCAGGACAGGGCCGGGTCTGTGCGGGGACTCTGGGGCTCCTTCTTGATCCTGGTGGTGGGGCTGTGGAAAGCTACTGCAGTGGTAGGAGTGGGGGTGGCAGAGCAAGATCAGACAGTCACAGAAGAGGCAGGCAGGGCCTTCTGGCACCTCTGCTCATTGAGGACCAGCTGGGTGATTGGGTCTCAGTTTTATAAGATCTGTACCAGTTGCCCTCGAGCTGATCCCAACTCTTTATAACCCCATGTGTGTCAGAGTAGAATTGTGCTCCACAGGGTTTTCAATGGCTAATTTTTCAGAAGCAGATCTCCCGGCCTTTCTTCTGAGGTGCCTCTGGGTGCGCTCAAACCTCTAACCTTCAGTTAGCAGCTGAGTGTTAACCGCATTACCCAGGGACCCCCTAAGATCTATAGTCATACACTGTTGAGAAGAGTCTGGCTATTTACATTATGCCTAGTTTTACACCCCAGTCTAATGTCCAATATTAGCCAAAGAAACGTCTAAAGTTCAACCGTTAATGCAATCCCAAACCCTGGAAAACACCTTCTTGTAAGCGAGCACCTCCAGCCTAAGACCTGTGGTTTTCCTGAGTGCCCTGGAAAATTCCAAGGGAGGGTGATGTTTTTTTATTTGAGGTTATAAAGGATCTTTCTTTTTCTGGTTAAGGTTGGATATTAGCCCACTTGAATGTCAGCTGAATGGCATTATACACATGCTCCTAATTACCTGGGAGGAACATTAGCCTTTCTCGTGACCCCTGCTGGGTCCTCCAACTCTAGCCATCAGGCTGAGCAGCAAAGAGTTGGCTCCAAACTGGGTGAGTGCTGTGTGCGATGATGTGTGCTTTCTTCGATCTCATTGGTGAAGATATTTGAGGGCGAAGTATCTTGCATGAAAGCAGGGCTTCTTTTTTTTTTTTTCTAAATTTTACTTATTTTGTTGCTGAGAATATACACAGCAAAATATACGCCAATTCAACAGACTCTACATATACAATTTAGTGACACTGATTACATTCTTTGAGTTGTGCAACCATTCTCGCCTTCCTTTTCTGAGTTGTTCCTCCCTCACTAACATAAACTCACTGCCCCCTAGGTTTCCATTCTAATCTTCCCAGTTGCTCTTGTCAATTTGATCCCATATAGATAGTTCTTAAAAGAGCATAATGCTCAATGCAGTTTTTTTTTTTTTTTTTTACTGGTTGAGCTAAACTACTGTTCAGTTTTGAGAGGACTTCAGGGGATATTTTTGGTTTAAGGAAACAGTGGCACTACTGACATTTGGACCAGATAATTTTTTGTTGTGGGAGGTTGGCAGCACCCCTGGTCTCTATTCACCAGATGCCAGTGGCAGCACCCCCCAACCCAGGTTCTGACAACCAAGAAGATCTATAGACATTGTCAAGTGTCTCCTGAGGGGCAAAATCGCCCCCAGTTGCAGGAAAGCAAATTAGAACATTAGAATTGGAGCCTGCTGAACTGGTCCAAGCCCCTCATTTCAGAGATAAGGAAATGAGGATCAGAGAGATAAGTGTCTACTCTAAGGTTACACAGGTAGAATGGGGCAGCCCTCAGATTTGAACGAAGGTCTTCATCTCCCAGTTATTACCTGGGTCTTTGAGTCCAAACGAAGAATGGGGAACCCTGCCCTTCACCCTTTTCTTTAGGAAAGAACAAGTTGATCTCTGTGATTCTCTATCCCTATGACTCATTTCCTGCCCCCCCCCCCATCCAGAGCCCTCTACTCACAGTTTTCTGAATGGAAATCGGGAACAAACTGCTCATCGCTGTCTGGTACCTGAGCTGCAGAGAAAAGTCAGAGGTGAGTCTAGGGGTGGGGGGCCTGGAGAAGGCCCCTGGGTGACACTATTATCACAGCCCTGCAGATTTGCACCAGCCCAGAAGGGGAGGAGAGTCTGAAGGCAACTCTACCCCAGGTCCTAGTGCCCTCCATCTCTGGGCCCCACTGAGACCCTGGAGGGAAGGCACACAGAGCCTGCTCATTCCCAGAACCTGTCTGAGCAGATTCCAGAGTCTTTTCCTGGATGCTTTGTCTTTATTCCCTCCATTTTTCTAAAGTGGAGACAGCCCCACCCATCAGAGCTTCCAAGCTCCCTCAAAGCTCACAGCAGAGTCACATCTGGGATGGGCAGAAGTTAGGAGGAATGAAAGCCTATGGACTTAGAATCACATGGGGAGATTCAGAATCTGGGTTGGGCCCAGGAATCTGCATTTTAAACAACCTCCCAAGTGAATTTGAGTTGGGGAGGTTATGGATATGAATGGAGGGAAGGGGAATGGAGAGGTGAAAAGAGGATGACAGTGGGAGAGGGGAGTACTGCAGGGGCTTGGGGACACTCAGAGGTCATGGTGCCTCATCTCTTTGATGTGCTGCTGGGGGAGGGGAGAGCTTTCCAAGCTTGACGGTCTGAGGAGTGTTCCAGGGTGCCAGGGTGGGTGGAGCTGGGTTTTCGGATTATGCAGAAAGGCTAAAATAAAACAGCAGCTCATCCATGGCCTCTGACCCAGGCATCCCCACTCTGATTTCTAATTCTTCTACTGGGTTCCCAAAAGTTAGGTTTCTCAGGTAGATGGATACCCAGCCAAGTACCTCCCATGACTCTAGTGTTGTTGCCCATTTTTTGTCCCTTTCTCAAGAATAAATAGATTGTAGCAGGAAGGGGAAGGGCAGACATCAATAAGAACTTCCTGATAGTCCAGGAAAAGGGTGGCTCTAAGGTGTGATAATGGAACCTGGATCCCAAGGAGACTGCTCTCAGATTGGATAATGGGGAAACTGATGGATAAAATGACCGGTGACTTTAGAATGGCTGGTGAGGGTAAGGAGTAGATGGCTGAGGCATAGCTCCACACCCCTAGCCTATATAACCACACACCCCATCTTTCCTGTGTCCACACTAGGCCAGGCCACCATGGTTTCTTACTTAGATTCCAGCCACGGCCTTTTATTGGAACTTCCTCCTTCCACATAGCTGTCAGGATGATCTTTTAAAAACAGAAATCAAATCACTTCTCTCTCTTGCTTAAAGCACTCCAGTGGCCACCTGCTGCATCTAGAATGAAATCTGAACTCTCCCCACTTGGCCTCCAAGACCTCGCATGATCTGGCCTGGCTTACCTCTCCAACCTCCTCTCCTGCCTCCTCGCCTGTCCCTCTTCAGCTGCCCTGGTCTCCTTCCTATTTCTCAAACATGCCTCACTCATTCCCTCTGCTGTCCATCATCCCAAGGGCTTTGCCTGTTTTTTTTCTGGCCACCAAGGTCTTAGCTCGCTTGTCATCTCCTCAGGGGGCTTCTCTGGCCACCTAAACCAAAGTGCTCCCTCCTAGTTCTCTACCCCACTCTTTTGTTTTGTTTTCCCTAGCATGTATCACTACCTGAACTTACCTTACTTGTTCATCGTCCGTCTCCTGAGGGCAGGGGTTTACCTGTCTTGTTCCTCTCTGATTTCCCAGCACCCAGAACAGGGTCTGACCAGAGTAGACACTTAATGCATTATTTGTTGACTATGAGAATAATCATATAATCATCTCTGATCCTCAACCTGGCAGGAGCCAGCATGGTGGGTCTGGGAGCCAAAACAGAAAAGTTCGTAATCCACCCAGCCCTTCCCTATACACTGGGTAACATGAGGAGGGGCAAGTCCTCTCCAGGGAAAGCCCATTTCCTTACAACAGACACTTTAGGGTGTGATAAGTTGCTTAGCAGGAGGATTCTTCACTAACTGGCTTTAAATATCAGAGGTGCCAAATACTTTTAAATACAGGTTTATAGATAGTTGGGTGTCCCTGGGTGGTACAAACAGTTAACTAACGACCTCAGCTGCTAACTGAAAGGTTGGAGGTTCAAGCCCACCCAGACTTTCTTCTCTGAAGAATGGCCTAGTGATCAACTTCTGAAAAACGAACCATTGAAAACCCTATGGAGCACAGTTCTACTCTGACACACATGGGGTCACCATGAGTTCCGGTTGACTTGACAGCCATTGGTCTGGGATGGTTTACTTTTTGACAGAATGATTGGCGTCAAGGAGTTTAAGAATAAGGAACCATCAGCATCTAATGAGCTCATGAAAAGTCAGCAAAAAAAATCCTAGAATGATCCAATAAATCAGTGGGATGCGATAACCCCCTGGCAAAAACAGACACCAACAGCCAGCACACATCTTTTTGGGAGCTCAAATAAGGCGCAAAGGCAACGATGCCCAAACTGGCCTGATTAAAGAATCACTCAGGAATTGTTAAAAATGCACATTCCCAGTCCCCTCCTCTGGATAATCTCATTCCACAGGCCCAGGTTGGGGCCCAGGCATCTGTATTTTTAACAAGTGCCCCTTGTGGCCTTAATAGGCTTGTTTGGGAAACACTGGGTAAAGGGAGGGACTCAAAACCTGCTCAAGCTACCCAGAGATATTAGGCCCACGCTCATCCATGCTATGCCCTCTGCTCCATCAAATAGGTGGCACCCCTAGAGGTAGCAGGGATGAGGGTGATGGGAGCAGGGTGAGCAACACTTCCCTCCTTGCTACCTAGGTAAGGAGGGTCCCAAGGGCTGGGGAGGGGCAGAACTTGGGGGAGGCTGACGCACTCTGGATCCTCTCCTGGGACATCATTAACTGCCACTTTCCATTGAGATAATGGGCTGGGGGTAGCTCCTGCTGGCGTCACTGGCCAGTTCACATGACACCCAAAATTGACACCCAAAACCAAACCGAGAGCAGAGAGCCCCAGAGGTCACCTCTCCTTCCCACTCTCAGGCCCAGAGGCTTGACCAGAACCCTCACTCCCCAGAAGTCTCCAGAAGAAGACACCCCCAGCTCACCAATCACATCCCAAGAAGTGGCACCATCCTCTTCCCAGGGCCAGGAAGAAATCAGCTGAGGCAAAAATGGGCTGTGGCATGAACCCCAGTCCCTGCTCAGCCCCTCCCCAAAACAGTGGCCCTCCCCCAAAGGGGCAGGACAGGGCCTCAGCCGCCCAGAGACTGCCAAGGAGCATAGAAATAGGAACGGGAACACTGAGCCTTGCGTTCCTGGAGAGCAGGAGAATTTTTAATTACCATGTTTGGTCTTGAGTGCACACCACTCTATTTATTTGTTGACTTGGCTGAGTTTTGGCTGCCGATGTCAGTGTGCCAGGGTCTGTCCCCAACTCCATCCTGGCACTAAGGGAGAGTTGATCTGCCTGGGGAGATGGCAGATGAGTAAGGAGAGGATGGGACAAGTGCCAGCCAGCATGTCCAGAAAGAGAGAGAGAAAGTGTTTCAGGGATTGTTTCTCAAACAGGGGGGCCAGTAGGAGAAGAGAAGGGGCTTAGGGGCCTCCCAAACTGGGCTCCAGAAGAACTGGGAGGTTAAAACAGCCAAGCAGCTAAGCCTACCACAGGTTAGCCACCTACACCAGACATGCCCCATCACTTTTTCTCTTTCTTAGGGTCCAATTGTTGGGGAGGGGGCTTCTTAAGGTGTCTCCGGGTGGGGAGAGGGGGCAAGGTATTCTTGGAAGCTTCTGCTCCATTGTGTGACCACTGCCTTGTCTCTCACCCTTACCCCCTCCCCCACCCTGGCAGCCTCTGTGCTGGAAGGAACCAGTTCTCTATCTATGGAGGGGGACATTTGTCCCAAGGAGCCTTCTGGAAGGGGAGGAGACAGAAAGATGTAGAACAAGGAATTGTAGCTAGAAAAGACTGGGGAGGGGATTAACCCCATCTCTCCCTACAGACATGCTGCATGCAATTCACACAACACCCCAATTCCCTTACTCCCTTCTGGTGGTGATGCGGCAGCACACAGGTGAAACATGCCCTCCATGCATCCCCTTTGCACACAGGGTCTCGCTTTGGACCCACAAATATGATGAAGATGGAAAGCCAAAGGGCAAGGGGACTGGAGCCCTTGGAGGAGGGTCTGGAAGCAGTGATTCTTACCCTTTAGGGGAGCATGGACCCACCCCTTTGAGAATCCAATACAAGCTATGGATCACTCTCTTCCCAGAAAAATGCATGGACCTGTGTGCATGGTGGACCCCCAACAGTTACACATGCAATAGCAGAGGGCTCAAGGGCCCCTGCAACTCATCTACCGAGCCTCTGGGAATCCAGACCCCATGTTATGGACCTCAGCCTCACACAAAGGACATACATGGCCCAGAGTCAATGTCCGTTATGCACCACAAAGTTATTGTCTCCTAGGGTTCCCAAGGGCTCCCGAGAAGCCCGGAGAGGAACACTTGACCAAAACCAGCACGTTGGTGACCACCATAACCGGCCGCATCGTGGGCTCAGCCTGCCTGAGCTTGGGTTTGCCTGCAACAGCCTGATCCTTTCTCCAGCATCTCAGCAAATCCCAGGCACCCGGAAACCAGACACGCCCTCCTAGCCTCACTTCATCCCCCTCTGTTTAGAAAAACCCCAACCCCAAAGATGTCTGAGATGCCTCTACAAAACCCCACTCATGTCACCCACAGGGCACTGGACTCTGAACCACAACCGCACCAGCAACTCTCTACACCAGTCCCTGGTCCAGCCTGTGTATCATCTGGACCCACTGCTTCTCTCCAAATTGGGGCAAACCAGCTTCTCAGGGCTTTAGGGAGAAATGAAGCCGCGGGAGGGAGATTGGGCTGCGGCCCCCATTCTGCCTGATGCGCCCCACCGTTGGCAAGTTTCCAAAGCTAGTCCCTCCCTACCACCCCAAAGCTCCCCCTGGGCTGCAGGGGTCACTGACCTGGTGGGAAGAGGCAGGAGAGGAGGCTGGGGTGGTTCTGGGACGGTGCAGGGGGACAGGGCCCCGGCAGCTGCATCTGTCTCCGCAGAGAGAGCGAGAAGGAGCAAGCGGCCTCAGCATCCCCCCCTCAGGCCTGGCCATCCATCGCCAGCTGGGAACCTGAGCCGCTCCCTCAGAGGGAAGGAGAGGGAACCAAGGAGATCCCAGCTCCCCCCCCTTGCCTTGCGATCCCCACCCCCGCCTCCCCACCCACTGGATTTAAATACACAGGGCCTCCTAGGGCAGCAGCATGTAACACACACACACACATGCACACGCACACTCACACACGCTGCCACATTGACACATACAGACACACAGACAATCTCTAGACTCCCACCCCCAAGGGGTGGGGCTTCCAAGGTAAAGAGATGAGAACACTTTCCTTCCCCTCCCATTCTAAACCCGGCACAAATGGAACAGCTGCTGCCAAAAAACCAACCTCTGAGCCCACCCCAGCTCCCAGCCCAGGGGGCTGCCCACCGTCGGGAGCGCAGGGACCTGCAGCTGATAGACGCAGCCTGGTGAGCCAGACAGAAATCAGGCATTGGGAAAGGAAGTCTTTGAGGGGGAACATGGAAACTGACACCTCGGCGTTCTTAGCTCCAGCCTAGCTCCGGAACCTTGGGAGGAGGCTGGGCGGGCAGAGCACAGCCCTGCCTGCAGCTCAGAGCTAGGCATGCAGGGCTGGTAGAATTGGGGAAGAGCTGCACAATGCCCCATGTCCCTCTAGCACCCACCCAACCCAACCGCCGTAATTCCACAAAATGTCTTGAGTACGTTTTTTATGCTAAACAGTCAATTCTTTTCAACATAATTTTGGGATACTACAGTGACCAAGACAGACCAAGTCTCACTCCAAGGATATACCCAAGGGTCTATTCCTTCTACCCCAGACTCCTTATAGAGGGTTCCAAGAAGAGCTGGGTTTGTGAATAAAGAAATCCTCCAAGAAAGTTACCCAGGTGGAGGGATAAGAAGATCCTAAGGAATAGAAAAGCCTATTCTGGGTTCCTAATGTTTTGGTTTCTTGGTTTTCTGCATTGAAATAAAGAGATCCTAAAATGGGAGTGTTAACTCTTTCCTCCCAGAGACTGTCTAAGCCACCATTTCACCTCCACCTGCAGCCCCACCAGCGACACTCTCAGGCCCCACCAACACACACCAAAGAACCCAACCTGGAGACCCCTAGAACACACTTTGCCACCCAGACAAGGCCCAGCCACTAACTCCACTCTAGTCAGCTTGTAGCTAAGCCCCCAACACACAGAAAGGGGGGAATTGGTGGGGGTGTGGAGGGGGTGGAGGTATTTGGGAAGGATGGAGGAGGGATAGTTACCATCAGAACTACAATCAAGGGTATCGGGGGAGCAAGCCCTGGGCCCTCTTACCAAAGTGCATTGGAAATGAATTATTTAAATTTTTGTTGTTCTTTTGGCCTGGACAGTAAATTGTTTGGCGCTGGGGATTGGCGAAAGGGAAGCCAAGGGGGGAGGTATGGTGGAAATCAATGTTTTGGCAACTCCTGAAGATATGTAACAAATTAATTGCTCCCTCTCCCCATCTCCCCCCCCCCACCCCAACACTCCAACACACATCTTGGCCAGGCGGCTGCTGTCAAACAAACTTCGCAAACGAAAATTTCAACCAGGAAAACGGGCCTGGGGCCAAGTTCCATTCAAATAAGCAAATACCCCACACAATGGTTTGATTCATCCCCAGGCCTAGTTACACAAGCCTGGCTCAGGGCAGAGAGAATAAATATCAATATAAGTGTCTACCCTGAGCGCTGAGGAGAGCAGAGAAGCAGGGGAGTGGAGAGGGGGCCTTGGAGACGCCCCTAAGACTGAGAAAGGAAGAGGGGAAGTGGGCTTGGCTGCAAGGCCAGGGGCTCGAGAGCCTCCTATGGCCCAAGTATAGAAAAGGTCGCAAAACTACTCACCTTCAGAGAGCCACGTTTCCTGGAAGTGACTTAGATCCTGGAAGAGATCTGAGGGGTGAATAATGGAATTGGAGAAGGTGAGGTGGAGGTATGGGGAGAGGCAGGGAGCCCCAGCGAGCCCGGCGACCCCCCTTGCGGGTAGGAGCTGAGAAGAATGACCGGAGTCCCTTGGACGGCTTGTCTTTTTGGGAAACGGGCGGGGACTCCAGGATCGGCCCCCGGGGTGTGTGTGGGGGTGGAGGGTCGCGGTTTGCCTCTCCGCTTCTTTACCTTCGGAGTCGGGGGGCGGCAGGGAGCCGGGGTCCATGAGCTTCCCCTGCGGGACCATCAGCGCTTCGCGCAGGCTCCCATTTCCGGGCGATTTCTGCGGGAAGGGGGAAAATGCCCCCGAGTCACCCAGAAGCTGCCGGTCTGGGGGGCGGGGCTGGGGTTCCCGGGTGACCCAGGGGCCGGCCAGCCAGGACCCCGCGGGGCCCGTGGGAGGGGGCGGGGCCTAGCGGGCGTGGAGGCCGCGCGGCGCTCACGCTGCAGAAGGTGTAGGGCACTTGCTGGTCCAAGTATCCGCCTTTCATCCTCCGCTCCATCCGGCCGCTCCCTCCGGCCGCGGCTCCGGCCCCGCGCGGGGGCAGAGACCTGAGGGTGGGGGGTGGGCTGCGTTCGCACGTTGTCCTGGAGGGCGGTGGGGCGGGAGAGCGGGGCAGGGGACGGGGAGGGGCCGTCCCGGGATCCGAGGGCGAAACTTCGCGGACTTGCTCCGGCGCTGGAGAGGTTTCCGCCCCGCGGCCAGGCGTCGCCACCAGTCCCCTCCCGCCAAACAAGGTCCCACCTGCTCTGGGAGCTGGGATCGCTTTTCTGCTGCGTCCTGCAGCCCCGCTCTACCCGGCTCGGTTACATAAGACGTGTGTGTGTGTGTGTGTGTGTGTGTGTGTGTGTGTGTGTGTGCGCGCGCGCGCGCGCGCGCGCAGAGGAGCGGCCCAGGCGCGCACCATCCGCGCGCCCCCAACTCGGACGCCCCCTCCAGCCCCGAACCCCAGCGCCTCCAACCCCCGCCCTGGGACCTGCGGAGGCAGGGGGCGGAGGAGAGGGTGGAGAGTGTGGTAGGCGAGGCAGGGATCGCAGATACGCGCCCTCCCTCCCCTCCCACAGCTTCACCTGGGGCTCAGCTGTCGGTGCTGGAGCCGCGGGGGACCTTGAGCACGCCCCGGGCCTCTCGGAGGGCCGCGGGGCTGGGCCGGAGCGAGGCGGCCGGGCCCCGGTCCCCGCGCACCGGTGAGTTTTCCGGGCGCCGCAGACAGTTGTGAGCCCGGGGGAGCCGCTGATTGGTTAGTTTCCTGCGCCCGAGCCTCGGCCCCCCTCCCCCCCCACCGCCGTTCCCTTTGTTTCATTGACTTTTGTGAATGAAACCCCAGGGCCGGCACGCCCGCCAATCAGAAGCTTCTCCCGGCCCGAGCAAGAGGCGGAGTTTCCCAGCCGCGGCGGCCAATCGGGAGGCAGGGGCTGGCTCCCGGCTCCATTCACAGCTTGGGCTCCCATTCATAAAAAAATAAACTCCTCGCGGCCAGAGTTCATTCATCGAGAAAGGCGAGGAAGCGAGGTAAGCTGAGGACCCGGTGGCTTCTCCGCCGGTTTGGGCCACGGCCCCTGTGTCTGAGGCCCGGCGAGCGCCTGCGGCGGACCTCTTCACATGTCTCTACATTTGCGTGTGTCTGGGAGTGTGGACACATCTGTGTGTGAGCCTTGGGGGGAGGCGTGCGGGCTTGTGTGCCCAGGAAAACAATAAAAACTAGCATTTATGAAGCACTCCCCTTTCTCATGCTCATTCCGTTCCCATAATCCAACGAAGTGAGTCTATTGTTTCCATTTTACAGAGATTGAAAAGGAAGGCTCAGAGAAGTGCAGTGACTTGCCTGAGGTCACTCAGTTAGCACAGCTGGGATTTACGGCCCCAAATCCCCACCTGGATGAAACTATGTGACAACACTTAATACACAGTAAAAAAAAAAAAAAAAAAACAGGGCCGTCGAGTCGATACACAGTAGGCACTCAATAAATGTAAATTGGTACAGGCATTTCCTCAAGGGTCTGTGTGCTGCAAAGCTGTTTTGTGACCCACTTTCTACTGATCACAGCAGAAACCAGAGGTCCCAGGATGGGAGATTTCTGAAAGTACAGCTCCTTTGCCATTGTTCCTCCTATCCTGAGATCAAGCATGGGATATTAGCGAGCCAAAGCCCCAAGGAATCTGATGACCTGGGGACAGGGTTTCAGTTTGGCCAAGAAGTCTGTCACAGCCACTGTCATCTCATTAATTCATCTCTTCCTTTAATAAATGTTTATTGTGCCAGATACAGTGTTGGGTGGCAGGCAGACAGCTGTGACCGAGACAGATGTCTGATGAGAGCTGGGCTGCTTGGGCTGTGGCCCGGGGTGGGGTGGGGCACACAGGACATGAACCCCTAGGCCTTTTTTCTGAGAAAACTGCCTGAGTCTACAGTCTATGCACTCCTTTGAGAGAATCTGACTTTGCTCCCTGCCTGCTTGTGATAAACACAGGGAATGGCTAAACCCGAGGCCAGTAAGCGGTGCTTTCAAAACTTGGTCTCATCTAGCACCCCCATTTTACAAATGAGGCAGTAGAGATTCAGAGGAGGAAATGATTCATCCAAGGTCTTTCAGTTGGTCAGGGTCAGAACCCATTAGAACCCCTTCTGAGAATTTGTCTTTCTAACAAATTCCCAGGCAATGCTAAAGTTGCTGGTTAGGGATCAATTCTGAGCACCACCAGTAGAGCCCGTAAAAAAAAAAAAAACCTGTTGCCGTGGAGTCTGCCCCATAGGGTTTCCAAGGAGCGACTGGTGGATTTGAACTGCTGACCTTTTGGTTAGCAGCCGTAGCTCTTTTGCCACCAGGGTTTCCACTAGTACAGCAGTGGTTCTCAAAATGTATTATACATAAAAATAACCCCGGGGATCTTGTTAAAACGTAGGTTCTGATTCAGTATATCTGGGTTGCAAATGCAATTCCCAGCAGGGGTTTGAACTGGAACGAACCAGTTCAAAGCCCTGGTGAGAACTAGGACTAGAGCTAAGTCAGAACATCAAACCTCTGACACCTGTTTAGGGCTCATTCCATGAGATCATTTTGACCAAATGATAATATATTTTCCTCTCTTCTCTTTAAGGCTCATGTCTATTGCCTGTCTCCTCCAGAAAGCCTTCCAGGATAGCCTAAGTCAGTTCAGTAAGGCCCTCGCAGTATTCTTAACCTGTATCTCTGGTGAGAATGCCCTTCATTCAGTTATCCCTATAGATAGAGAACTCTTCAAGGCCTGGGGGGAGGTCTCATTTGCCTCTGTGAAGTCTTCCCCCTAGGCCTCCTTCATGTTTATGAGGGTTCCATGACGTGCTTGTTCAGTGAATAGATACAATAAAGACCAGCTAATCGACGGCACTGGGTTTTTTTTTAAATCAAGCTTAGTGGGAGCTCTGCCCAAGGAAGGGGAGACAAGTCCAAGCAAATGCCAGCTTTGGGCTGGTGGAACCAGCTTTGGGAGAAGCAGGTGTCCTGGGCCAAGACAGGTGGGGCAGAAGATCAGAGGCTTCTTCCAGGAAGGCAGCTGTAATGTAGTCTCCATGCCAATGAAGAAGATTCAATGGGTCCCTGAGCAGGCACTCCATTCAGGGGTCCTCTAGGGTTGCCCCTCTGGGTCTGAGTTCTATATTTCCTACATGAGGCCTGTATTTCCCTGGAGGGCCACAGGCTCTCTGTATGTAAGTGCCCCCTTTCCATTCCCCATCCTCCAGTTCAGCATGCAGGCCAACTGAGAGAAGATACCACTGCCAGACTTCCCCATCTCTCTTTTCCCCCACCCCCAGCCCTCACGGCCCCCCATCTGGCCACTGCTTCAACATTCAGGGTTGGAGCAGTGACATTGACATTTACAAGGGGACTGTCTTAGTTATCTAGTGCTGCTATAACAGGAATACCACAAGTGGATGGCTTTAACAAACAAATTTATTCTCTTATGGCCTAGGAGGCTTGAAGTCCGAATTCAGGATGCCAGCTCCTGGGGAAGGCTTTTTCTCTCTGTTAACTTTGTGGGAAGGTCCTTGTCATCAATTTTCCCCTGCTCTAGGAGCTTCTCAGCACAGGAACCTTGGGTCCAAAGGCAGCACTCTGCTCCTGGTGTTGCTTTCTTTGTGGTATGAGGTCCCCATGTCCCTCTGCTCTGCTCACTTCTCTCTTTTACATCTCAAAAGAAATTGACTTAAGACACAACCTAAACTTGTAGATTGAGTCCTGCCTCATTAATATCACTGCCAATAATCCCACCTTATTAACATTACAGAGGTAGGATTTACAAGACATAGGAAAATCATATCAGATGACCAAATGGTGGACAATCACACAATACTGGGAATCACAGACTAGCCAAGTTGACATATTTTTGAGGGGGTGCAATCCAATCAATGACAGGGACATCAGAGGCTCTTCCAGAAGACATTGGAGTCTCTTCATGTTGAGGAGGGAAAGGAATAGAGGGGCTGCAGATATCCGTTGGAATCACATCACAGTAACCAACATTTACCAAGTGGACACCAAGTGCTGTACCCTGTTTTAAATGTCTGAAGGGTATCAAGTCATGCAACCTTCACAGCAGTCCTGAGAGGTGAGTACTATGAAGACCTTCCCCTTCTTACAGATGAAATGAAGGCCAGGAGAGATTCTGTACTTTACACCTCATAGACGTGCAGCTACCCCCAAAGAGGCACACAACAGACTGAGGACGCACAAAATGGACTTCGAGAGAACACACAACAAGCCAGATGGAGACCATGCCTCAGCCAGAGCGAACACATGGACACAGGGTTCCCCAAATTAAGGATGCTCACAGCCTCCTTCTGGACACACAGCTGTGTCGGGGACACACACAACATTCCCCCTGACACCCTCTACCACACCTTTGGTAGGGGTTGCACAAGTCTGTCAAAAAATGTTCCCTTCCTTTTAGAAGATTGGGGACCAGACTCTGACCTGTTTCCTAGGAGTCTAAATTGTAAGATGTAAATGTGGGTTTTTAGATATGCAAATGTTCGTCCAATGGCTTGTTTAGAGAGCGGGACAGGAAGGGAGAGGATGCTATTAGAGGCCTAGGGGTAGACAAGGTGGCTATGGTGCCATCGAGAAGGGTAGGCTCCCCCTGTTCATGTTTCAGCAAATGTGGTGACAGAGGGCTGAATTTGGCTCCCTGGGTTGGGTTAGCAGGGGACACTCTGTGGGTGACCTATGTGTCAAACCTAACTGTAGGAGGGAGGACAGGAATACCCCCAAACATCTGGGTTCCTCTGAGCCTGGAAGACCTGAGCATCTCAGAGGCTTAGAGGATGGACTCAGAGGGTAACCCAGGGAGACAGCATGGTAAGGCCAGATGGATGACACAAACAGGGCCAAGTGGTACCCTGTGTCCCTTTAGTGTCTCCCAGGGTGGGGGCTGCCACCAGGGGCAATGAACCAGAGATCAGGGTTAGGAGGTGGCAATGTGGAGTCTGCTAGATCAGAACCACCAAAAACAGGTGGCGCTCTCAGATTTTCTTCTGTCCGTGTCTCACCAATCCACTTTCATATTGCTTTCTTGAAATGGCAGGGGCTCTGAACCGGGGCCCATGGAGTTGAACCCCCGAAACTGCCTTCATCAGTGTGTGTGTAATAGTTGAATTGTGTCCCCTAAAAGATATGTTGAAGTTCTAACCCCCAGTACCTGTGACTGTGACCTTGTGTGGAAATAGGGTCTTTGAAGACGGTATCAGTTAACATGAGGTCACATTGGAGTAGGCTGGGTCCTAATCCAATACGAGTGGTGTCCTTGTAAAAGAGGAGAGCAGACACAGAGAGTGACACAGAGGAAAAATGGCCTTGTGAAGACAGAGGCAGAGACTGGAATGCCAAAGAATGCCAAAGATCGCTGGCCATCACCAGAAGCTAGGAGAGAGGCAGGGAACAGATTCTCCCTCAGAGTCCTCCAAAGGAATTCACACAGACGACACCCTGGTTTTAGACTTCTATCCTCCAGAGCTGTGAGACAATCATTTTCTGTTCTTTAAGCCACCCATCCAGTTTGTGGTGCTTTGTTTTGGCAGCCCTAGGAACCTAAGACAGTGTGTGTGCATTTTTCCGAGGAGAGAGTTCATAGCCTTCACCAGGGTCATCACAGAGCAGGTCTGTGACCCCTTTCTCCCGCACTGAGATTAAAAAAATGAGATTAAGATGTCTTAATGTCTTCTACCATGGACTTCTTTACAAATATCTTGTCAATATATATCACCTTAAAAATGGTTGGAAAGGCGTCACTTTTGGAGAATGTCTTTGGGGGTGAGGCATGGCAACTGGTTCCCGTGTTCCTTTCCACCTTCTCCTTTGCTTGAGGAGACCTCTGGAGGGCCTACAGGAAGGGGGTTTGCCCTTCAGCCAGCCAGCTGGGAGCATATTGGGCTAAAGGCAAGGGCACAGGAAACGGGGATATGTTGCTCAACTCCAGGGGTGCCTGGTAGAGGAGAGAGGTCTCCAGAGAAGTCCTAAAGATGAGGTGTTGGGTGGAGACCAGGCCTCCCTTTCCCTTGGGTGGTGTAGGGGTGGGGTGTCGTCAGGAGCCTGGAGGAAAACAAGAGGAGAGGATCACCCCACCCAACTCCTAAGGGATTTCCTGTGGCAGACAGGGCCTAAGTCAGGAATCTGAGGCAGGAGGTTTTGCTTCCCTGGAGAGACTTCCATCTTGTGTGGCAGATGTGATTTTTTTCAGGAGCAGAGGGTTAGACACAATGACGTCTGCAGGGCCCAATCAATCCCTGGAGGGGCTGATTTTAGGATTCCTCCTGGGGGTCACCTTTTGTAGAGGTGTAATAGGAACTTGTCAGAAGGCCAGTGAGGAGCATATTTTTAAACAAGGCTGAATACATGTCTTCCTTTCTTCTGGAATCTTGAAAGAAAGGCCTGGCAATCTGCTTCTGAAAGGTCACAGCCATGTATGGAGTACAGTTCTAATTTGAAACACATGGGATCGCCCTGAGTTGGAACTGACTCGATGACAACTAGTTGTTTTTTTTTTTTTTTTTCTGGAATATTGTCCTAGGAAGAAAGTTTGAGCCTAATACTAGGAAAAGAGTCTGGGAGGCCAAAGAGAGACCCAGGAAGGCAGGAAAGCAATTTTTATTTTTAGAAGGTGTTGGTGACTTCGGCTTTTCGTATTTGCTCCCTGTAGCATCTCAGGACTGCCCACCCCCCGCCCCTCCGCAAAAAAATGCAAAGCTTTCCTTGTCCTGTTCAGCCTCTTTCCCTGATGCTTTAGATTTCAAAGCTGCCTGCCCAAGGACAGGCCCTGTCTGAGAGCTGTAGGATATAAGACTTTTTTTTTCCTTTCTATCGAAGAGAGACAAACGGACAAATGTTATCAGCTTGAAGGATGAGAATGGAATCAGTGCCAGTTGGGCAGAGTCCAAGATGCTCCCCTTTTTAATTAAGTGCAGATTTGAGTTATGACAGGGGCCACAGCTCCTGCTGGGCGGGGCTCTGTCGAGGGAAGGCAATTTCTCTCCTTAAAGATTAAATGCCGTTTATCCCACTTAGTCTCCCCTCACCTCTCTGAGAGTGTCTATATTTGCTTTTGTTGTCACGAATAACGGGCAACTGAGTGGACATCTCGGCTTGCTGAGGCAGGGCAGGGACCCCAGAGCTGGCAGGAGCCTGGGGACTTGAGTCCTCTTGGATTCTTTTTGGAGGAAAGGATCAGGAGTGGGGGATTCCTGGATTAATTTTTTAGTTTTTTTTTACCCCCAAAACAGAAACCATGCCCCTCTACCTCTTCTCTTTGTCACCCCCAGTTAGTGACTGCCCCTGAGGCTTCTGGGGCATCCCTGCAACTCAGAGAGCCACTGTCTAGATTTACTTCTCTCGTTGAGTCTCACCTATCTTGCTGGTGACCCCAGCCCAGATTTATCTGGTAATTTACAGCCAAGCTTGTTAATTTATGATTTGGGGCCGCAAAGCCCAGAGCCCAGGAAATGAAGTGCTCCTGGATGAGGGCTGTTCTCCTTCTCCCTCCATGGGTACCAAGTGCCTGCGTGGAGAGGAGGATGGCAGAAAGGAAGGACATTGGAGGGGTATACACTGAGAAGCCAAAATACCTAACAAGATAGTGACCAGACATTCTGTACTGGTCAGGGCAGCCCAATTCTTACTTGTCAAACCAAACCAAAAACCCAGTGCCATTGAGTCGATTCCGACTCATACTTGTCAGACCAAAAAAAAAAAAGAAAACCGATTGCAGTGGAGTTGATTTGAACTCACGGCGACCCCATGTGCGTCAGAGTAGAACCGTGCTTCACAGGGTTTTCAGTGGTTGATTTTTCAGAAATAGATCACCAGACCTTTCTTCTGAAGCATCTCTGGGTCGACTGGAACTTCCATTCTTTTGTTTAACCTTCGAGCACGTTAACCATTTGCACCACACAGGGACTCCACTTGTCAGACCACGTATTCCAATCTGAGTTTCAAAATTGGCTTCTGTGTGTATACTTGCCATTTTATGGTTGTTTAAGCCTTGTTAGCTCATGGAAGCAGCAGCGGGAAAAAAAAAAAATCCAACCACATATTGCATTGGGAAAATCTGCTGCAAAAGACCCCTTTCAAGTTTTAAAAAGCAAAGATGTCCCTTTGATCACTAAGGTGTGCCTATTTCATATGCATGCACAAGCTAGACAATGAAAAAGGAAGACAGAAGAAGAATTGATGCTTTCAGATTGTGATGTTGGCAAAGAATATCAAATACATCATGGACTGCCAGAAGGATGAACAAATCAGTCTTAGAAGAAATACAATCGGAATGCTCCAAAGAAGTGAAGATGGGGAGACTTCTGCTCAGTTACTTGGGCATCAGGAAAGCCCGATCACTAGAGAAGGACTCACGTTTGGTAAAGTAGAGAGTTAGCAAAAATGAAGGAAATCCTCAGTGAGATGGAGTAACACAAATAGTCAAAACAATGAATTCAGACATAGCAACAATCATGAGATGGCAGAGGACTGGGCAACGTTTTGTTCTGTAATCTATAAGGTTATGGAGTCCTGGTGGCGCAGTGGTTAAGAGCTAACCAAGAGGTTGGCAGTTCAAATCTACCAGCCCCTCGTTGGAAACCCTATGGGGCAGTTCTACTCTGTCCTATAGGGCCACCATGAGTTGGAATCGGCTCAGTTGCACCTAACAAGCCTTGTCAGATATGTTCTCTTATTAACTCTTCCCAGCAATCCTCAAAGTAAGTACTTTTAGTTCTATTTTATAGTTGAGTAATCTAAAGTTCAGAGATCAATCTGCCTTAAGTCACATGGGGGATGGGGGAAGAGAGGACTGAACTGCCATCTCCTGACTCCACCCAGCTGCAAGGGTACCGCTTCTGGGAGCTGAGGAGAGACAAAAGCAAGTTCTTAACAGCCTGATTTCCACGTCTCTTATTTCTTGACCCCACCTGACCCTCCCCTTCCTGACATTTCCTTTTTATGTCTTCCTCCTCCTCCTTCAAGTTTCGCTTACCTGCTAAGAAATACCTGTTAGGATCTTGCTAATTGTGTGCCTTCTTAGGGGGTGGTTTGCCTTTTCTTGTCAGTGCTGGGCTGTCTGCTACACGAATGTCTCCCACAAAGGGAAAACTGATGGGGGCAGGGGGAGGGGGGAGGAAAGCATTTTCCTCCCTAGAAATTGAGCATGTAAAGTACATTTAATTAAAATGATAAATCTGATTTTCAGTTTGGTTTTTACTACTGCTAAAACTAATCTATTTTATGCAGGTTTGCAGAAGGCTGCAGCCATCAAAGCAGAGAATATTAGAGCTGTGAGGCACATTGGAGATCTTTCTGGGCCAAACCCTTCATTTTAGAGACAAAGAGCAGAGTCTCAGATTGGCGATGGGATTGGGCAAATTGTGAGTGGCTGAGGCCAAGTTAGGTATGGTGCTTGTTCATTGCTCCACCGCCTCTCCCACTTCAACTTCCTGGCCTATCACAAGAGCAGGAAACCACAGGCTCCTCTCCTCTCCCTTTAAATGCCTCCCCCTCCACCCCAAACACAAGGAACCCTGGTGGAGCAATAGTTAGGCTGCCTGGCTGCTAACCGAAAGGTTGAAAGGTCAGCAGTTCAAACCCACCAGAGGCTCGGAGGGACAAAAGACCTAGTGATCTGCTCCCCTAAAGATTACATAAAAAAAAAAAAAAAAAGATTACGTACAGCCTAGGAAACCCTATGGGGCAGTTCTACTCTGCCCTAAAGGGTCAACAGGAATGAGAATCCAGTTGAGGGTACATAACAACATGCAAACACAAGCTGGGAGGGGGCTTGGCGCCTAGATCCCCTTCCCCACCTCCCCAGTTACTGTGGGTCTCTTCTCTGCCTGCTGTACTGCGTGCCCTCCTCCTCGTTTCCTTGCTTCTTGATGAGATTTTCAATTGTTTGTAGATCTCTATATTTTCCTCTCTGCCCTACTCCAAGGTAGTAACCAGCCCTTTATGCTTCCTGGTACCAGCTGTGTCTGCGGAGTCGACAACAGAAGTTATTGGATTCACATTTTTATGTCACTTTTGCTTAAAATGAAGTCCCTGGGTGGTACAAATGGTTGAGTACTTGGCTACTAACTGAAGGGTTGATAGTTCAAATCCACCCAGAGTCACCTCCAAAGAAAGGCCTAGCTTCCCAATGATCATACCAAAAAACCTGTTGCCGACTAGTCGATTCCGACTCATAGTGACCCTATAAGACAGAGTAGAACTGCCTCATAGTGTTTCCAAGGAGCACCTGGTAGATTCGAACTGCTAGCCTTTCAGGTAGCAGCCTTAGTAACTAAATGCTATACCACTAGCCATTGAAAACACTGTGGAGTGCGGTTCTACTCTGAAACACATGGGCGGTTGCCATGAATGGGAATTGACTTGACGGCAAACTAGTTCCTTTGTTTTCTTTTTGCTTGAAACCAGGTTCACCTACACAGGGGGGTTCTCTAGTACTTGTGAAACATTTATTTATTTACGCTAATAAGTAAGACATCTGCATGGCACAAAATTCAAAAGGCATATAATGCTCTCTAGTGAAGTTTTATAATCCTTCCCATCTCTGTCCCCTGACAACCCATTTTGCCTTCCTGGAAGCAATTGAGGTTTTCAGTTTCTTGGCCGCCTTCCTGAGATAGTCCATGCATATACAAGCAAATACAGACCTCACACACATATATTAATCTCCTCCCCTCTATTGACACAAATGGTGACGTACTGTGAACGCAGTGGCATGAATGTGTTAAAAGTCCAAGAAACTTTTGTGCCCACCTCCCCCATAAAATTAAAAATAAAAACAATATAAACTATATAGCAACTTAGAGGAAGTCCAGACAGTATCTAATTTTTACCATCACGACTACCTTGATGCTTTTATTAAATACCAGAGTATTTCAAAGAACAAACAAAAAAATTGGTACTTCTGCTTTGTTGGGACCCTTAGCATAATCTTACTCTGACCCTTGATAACTTGGCATGGATTTTGGAGACAGACAGACCAGTTCCAAATCTTGGTTGTGCTTCTGACTGGCTTCAGGACCTGGGTGAATCAGTTACTCTCTCTGAGCCTCAATTTCTTTATCTGTACAATCTGGATAATAATATCTACCTTGTAGGAGTGGGACAACTAGAGGTAATGTGTAGTAAATGTCGAGCTATGAGAATAAGCCCCTTTTCAGACTCTCTCTCTATGCATATGTGCACACAGAGGTGTGTGCATGGTCTGTGTCCTGTCCCCTTCCCCTTGCACACCCTGCCTCCTTCACTTGAGGCCCCCCAGGCTCCCAGCATATGGACTGGTGTTTGGATGAGGCAGTAGGTCTCCTGGTCAGTGCTGGGCTGTCTGCGGGGTCAAAGGCACCTGTCTTAGTTATGTAGTGCTGCTATAACAGATATACCACAAGTGAGTAACTTTAACAAACAGAAATTTATTCTCTCACAGTCTAGGAGGCTGGAAGTCTGAATTCAGGGTGCCAGCTCCAGGGGAAACCTTTCTCTCTCTGTTGGCTCTGTGGGAAGGTCCTTATCATTAATCTTCCCCTGCTCTAGAAGCTTCTCAGCGCAGGTACCCCAGGTCCAAAGAATGTGCTATTTTTCTGGTTCATGTTTCTTGGTGGTATGGGGTCCCCATGTCTCTCTGCTCACTTCGCACTTATGTCTCAAAAGAGATTGACTTAAGATACAACCTAATCTTGCAGATTGAGTCCTGTCTCATTAACATAACTTCTGCTAATCCCACCTCATTCATATCATAGAGGTAAGATTTACAACACATAAGAAAATCACAGCAGATGACAAAATGGTGGACAATTCCACAATACTGGGAATCATGGACTGGCCAAGTTGGCACACATTTTTTGGGGGGATACAATTTAATCCATAACAGCACCCATGCTCACAAGTGGGTTTGATGGTGGGAGGAGCAGAGTGGGAGGGGGTGCTGAGCCCCAATAACCAGAGAATTTACCTTCCTGAAGCCTGACTTTTTCCAGAATGAGATGGAGAAGCTGACTTGAGAATCCTCAGGGATGAGCCCTGCCCATCACACGGAGTCTGGATCCCAAGTCCTTGGGGTGAGGAGTCCTGGAGCAAAGGGGCTGTGGAGTTGGCCCCATCCCACCCTCTACCACCTATGTGGATGTCCAACCAGTGTGCGTGCCTCCCCATTTCCTTGTGGAGACCAGGAAGCCAGAGACACTTGAGAAACTTTCCTTGAAGAGGAGCCAAGAGTCAGAGAGATGTGCAGAAGACCCCATTCCTTGGTGACATTTCCTCTGGGCCAAGTAGGTGAGGGTCATGGTTAGGGTCCACCTCAGGAGGCCATCTTGAGCAGAATTAACAGCACCTCTTTTGAAAGCTTGTAACTGCAGCATTGGCTTGTCCCTCTTCATTTGTTCATTCATTCATTTGTTCAACAAACATTCACAGGATTCCTTCTGTGGGTTTAGCTTACCCTCTGGTAGGGAAGATTTAATATTCTCTGCCCAGGGGAGAATGCTGTTAAGTAAAACAGAAATCACAACACCGCACACCCGTCGCCATAAAGTCCATTCTGACTCATAGCAACCCTGTTTGTTTCAGAGTAGAACTGCGCACCATAGAATTTTCTTGGCTATAATCCTTATGAAAGCAGATCACCAGGTCATTCTTCCTCAGTGTTTTGGGGTGTATTCAAATTGCCAACCTTTTAGTTAGAAGAAATAGCTAACATTTATTGAGGGCGTACTAGACGCCAGGCACTATCCTAAGCCCTCTGTGCGTTAAATCATTTAATCCTCTCAAAAAGGCTATGGGGGAGGTACCATCATAATCCTCTTATTACAGATGGGAGCACACAGGCTCAGTGAGGAGATGGAACTTGCCCAAGACCACCCATCTGGGCAGAGTCAGTCTGTGAATCCAGGGTTGTCTGATTTCAGAGGCCAAAGCCCTAACCATAGCCACAGAAGAGGCCTGAACTTGGGAGCTGAAGGGAGAGAGAAATTATATCTCCCTGGGTAGCAGAGAAGACTTTTCAGAGGAGGTGGCATTGGAGTTGGCTTTAAGGTGGGTGGGATTTTGTTGCAGGGCCAAGGTGTTACAGGCTTAGTGGATATAGGACCAAAGCAGGAGTCTGGGGAGTACAAGGTGAGATTCAGGAGAAAGGCAGACTCAGGGTGGCATGAAAGAGAGTTGTGGGAACTGGGGAGACAATCCTTGAAAACCTTGAGATGTTTGCTTTGGGACTTTCTCTTTGGAACCTTGGCTCTGTGGCTCCAGCCCTATGTCCATACTAGCTGTCCACGAAGCTGCTTGAAAAATTCCTGGCCCGTGTGAGAATGAGACACTCGAGTCAGCACTGATTTAGCCCTGCCTGCACATATCAGTGGGCCTTGAGCAGGTTGCCTAGTGCTCAGGTGTGGACTGGGCAGTGAGGTTTCCCCTGAATGGAACCTAGGCTGCTCCTCCTCCTCCGAGACTCCAGGTCCAGCCTGTGGACTTTCCTTGGAGCCCCCATACCCCTGGGACTGAGGGAAGGAAGAAAGGGGGAATTCCTGTGGCTTCTCACCAGGCCCTAGCTAGACCCACTGCCCTCTTCTGGGATAGAGTGGGAGTATCTTACCTCTGGGAACCTGGGAGACCAAAGACAGGGACCCAATTTGGGGAGTTAGCAGCTGACACGCCTAATGAATGAGCCTCAGTGCCTGGCATCTAGTAAGTGCTCAGTAAATATTTGTGAAGGAAGGAATAAATGAGTGGGTGCTAGGGACGGGTTTTGTCCATAGAGGTGTAAAACAGGCCCCTACCTGCCAGATACTTCCTTCTTAGTGGAGAGTGGGTGGGAGTGGCTGTGCAATGTCATAATAATAACATATTTCATCACTCGGGTTTGAGGTACAAAAGAAAAGCTGGGGGAGGTGTATGTTAATACAGGGATGGGGAAGGCCCCTCCTGGAGGGGAACCTGCTCCAGCCTGAAGAGACTCTTAGGATCCTGCTCTGCTCAGCAGTGGTTTTCCTGGAGGCCCTTCCGCACTGGGCCCCTCCCACCCACAGCCTCGGGGTGCCAGTCCCTCACCTGGTCTCTGCCCCTGACAGAGGCCTCCAAATCTTGGCCTCATGCAGAGGGACCACTAACACAGGTGTTCCGCTGGCTCTGAGGGTCTTGTGAAAGCGCTGCTCCTGAGGTGGGGGGATGGGCCTTGGTGACTTTGGGGTCCCCGACCCCCTTCTGGAAATTACAAAGCTTACTCTATCTTCTCAGGCAGTTCTGGGGCAGTGAGATGTGTTTTTTGCCCAAACCCAATTTCAGCAACTGCTTGTCGGGGAGAAGCATGGCAGCCCCTGAATCATGCTTGTGGTGCCTTGTTCTACCGGTCTCCCCGTACCCTCCGAGTCATCCGCACTTCTGTGGCCAGAGTGGTGGTGGTGGCTCTGGATCCCATATCTCTTCCCTGGTCCCCACAGGGTCCCAAAGGCCAGAGACCCCAAGGCATTCCTCTATGACCCTGCTCTCTTTCCTCTCACAGGGCAAGCAGCTGTTATAGGGCAGGGAGCCCGTCAGAATAGTCTCTGTGCTACTTTACATTGTTGAGTCTCACCTGTATCTCTATGTTATACCAAGTCTGGGGGATCAGAAAGATTAAGTGACTTGCCCAAGGTCACACAGCCAGGAATGGCAGTTGGAGTCTGAACTCTTTTGATTCTCTGCTCAATATTCTTTTCATTGTATCAGTGAACTGAGAACAGGAGATCTGAGGTCTGTCCCAAATCTACCCCCATTCAGAGGGGCAGGGAAAGGGGTAGGCCAGTTCTAGTTGGAGACTCCTGGCTCTGGCTAATAGAGAAGGCAAACAGAGCTAGAGAAAGAAAAGGGAAAGGAACTGCTGGTGGCAAGGATCTGTGTTCTCCACGTCTGGAGGTGGCACATCTTGGGCAGGGGTCCACCCTGGTGGCTGACAGTCCAGGAAACTCACTGTACCCATTCCCTGGGGTGGAGTGGGTGTTAATTTATTTGGAACCCTTGGGTCCCTGCCTTCCAGAGGAAATACCAGGCTAAGGAAACAACAAATAGGTGCTACATCTGGGGTCCCAACTTAGACAAACAACAGCATTCCTGGGGCTGGGGTGGGGAATTATTTATTTTATTCATTTAATGAGTAGCTATTACATGCCAGGCACTGTGGTAGGAGATGGGATAGTCAAAATAACAGACAAAAATAACAGCGCATCTTTCTTTGAACACTCGGCATGGGCCAGGTGAAATGTTTTACATGTGTTAACTTGCAGGGCTCAGAGAAGTTAAGTAACTTTCCCAAAGTCACAGAGCTGTGAGTAGCAAGGGGCACAGATGAGTAAGGTCACCCAACAGTGCAGCAGGCCAGGACCCTAGGAAGATGTGCTCTCAGTGTCCTGGGAGGCTTGGGAGAGGGCGTCGGCTTGGGAGAGAGGGGAAGAGGCATTTGAGCTGGACCTTGTAGGATAAGTGAGATTTCACCATGTGTAAAAGGAAAAAGGTTCCATGTTGAAGAAACAGCATTTGCAAAGTTGCTGGAGCCCAAAAGGAGATATGTGTCCTAGGGTGGTGACAAGTTTGCGGTATTGAGGATGGGACTGGGGAGAGTGAGGATTTTGAAGGCCAGGTTTAGAAGCTTGGATTGTCCTGTAGGCAATGGGGAGTGTCTTAGTTACCTAGTGTTGTAGTGTTGCTGTAACAGTCACTGTACCACAAGTGGATGGCTTTAACAAAAAGAAATTTATTTTCTCACAGTTTGGGAGGCTGTTGTTATTAGGTGCCATCAAGTCACTTCCAACTCATAGAGACCCTATGAACAACAGAACGAAACCCTGCCTAGTCCTGTACCATTCTCACAATTGTTGCTAGTATTTGAGCCCATTGTTGCAGCCGCTGTGTAAATCCATTTCATTGAGAGTCTTCCTCTTTTTCACTGACGCTTCACTTTATCAAGCATGATGTCTTCCTCCAGGGACGAGTCCCTCCTGATAACACGTCCAAAGTACGGGAGACAAGTCTTGCCATCCTCGCTTCTAGGGAACATCCTGGCTGTACTTCTTCTGAGACAGATTTGTTTGTTCTTCTGGCAGTCCATGGTGTATTCAATATTCTTCACCAACACCATAATTTAAAGGCATCAGTTCTTCTTGGTCTTCCTTATTCATTATCTAGCTTTTGCATGTATATGAGGCAATTGAAAATACCATGACTTGTGTTAGGCACAACTTAGCCTTCAAAAGGAAACCCTGGTGGCATAGTGGTTAAGAGCTACCGCTGCTAGCCAAAAGGTCGCAAGTTCAAATCCATCAAATGCTCCTTGAAAACCCTATGTGTTAGTTCTGCTCTGTCCTATAGGGTCATATGAGTCAGACTTGTCGGCAATGGGTTTGGTTTTTTTGTTATTAGTCCTCAAAGCAACATCTTTGCTTTTGAGGTCTCTTGCAGGAGGCTGGAAGTTAGAATTCAGAGCATCAGCTCTACGTAAAGGCTTTCTCTCTCTATACTCTCTAGAGGAATGTCCTTGTCTTTTTAGCTTGTTTCCTGGTTCCTTGTAAATCTTGGCATCTATCTTACCCCATCTCTGCTCTGCTTGCTTGTTTAATCTCTTTTATATCTCAAAAGAGATTGACTTAAAACACACCCTACACTAATCCTATTTCATTAACATAACAGAGACAACCTGTTCTCAAATGGGATTATAAAACCACAGGCATAGAGGTTAGGATTAATAACACATATAATTTTTTATTTTTTGGGGAGACACACTTCAGTCCATAACAGGGAGTCCTGAGGATGTCTGACTCAATCATATCTTGGGTGGTTGGGAGACCACTGTCTTGGATACTTCAGGAATAGTCCCCTGAGGCCTTTGCCTCCCCCCTCTTGCCACATAAGGTGTGTTGCCATTACTCAACCCAGACAGATGGCACAGGCATTGCTGAGTGGCACTTAAAAGCGAATAGGCTCTGGAGGCTGACACCCCAGACTTAACCTCTTTGCCTCAGTTTCCTCATCTGTAAAATAGCAATGATAATAGTACCTACCTCAGAGCTGGGTGTGAAGATAAAATGAGATGATATAGGGAGGCAGGCCCTCAGAGATTGTTCAATAAATACTAGTCGTTATGATCACATGTCAGCTCCCTACCCTGCCCCTGGCCCAGTCAGTCCTCAGGGTTCTGACAGGAATATTCCCTGGGTCTGATCTAACTACTTCCTGCTCTGGTTGGATCCCGGCTCTCCTGACCCCCTTTTAGGATGGAGAGCTCCTAGCTCAGTGCTCCCTACCCCATCCTGCCTTTCCAATCTCAGTTCCTTCCCCTCCCCCACTATGATTACCATAAACCTTGTGAGCAAGCTGCAGGCTCCAAGCCCTTTGAAGTCTGAAGCCAGGTTTCCAGCCCCACACACTGACTTCTGAGAAAGCTGCTTCCCATCAAATCCTGCCGCCAAAAAGACTCCCCTCTTAGGTATTCCTGCCAGCTCCGTTTTATAATCTCTGCATTGGGGAGGGAGGACGATGTAGGCACTTTGTCTGCAGGAAGGAAGCAATTAAATTATTAGCACTTTGAGAAATTAAACGACATAACTTATGGCGGAATAAGTTTAGCAAAAAAAAAAAACCCTGTAATGTGAGAAAACAATTAAAAAGAATTATATAAGGTTGGGCTCGCTCCTTTATTGCAATAGAGTTAGCAGTTCATTGATTATCGCCTTGTTATAATGCAGCAGCTTGGTGAGGGCTGCTGTGGAGGCAGGGACATTCAGGAAGCGCTTAGCTGGGTCCTGCAAGGGGACACGAGGAGGAGCTAAAAGGTTTTCCTGGGGTGGAAGGGGGAGGGGAGGATGAGGTCAGGAGAGGATCACCAGAGAAGTTCCTGCCTTCTCTCTGCATTCTGCTTTGGTAGATATGGCAAAGAGTTTGTCAGTTTCAGGCTATTCCTATCTTATGTTCCAGCAATTCCGCTCCTAGGTATGTATCCCAGCCAAATGTTTTTTTTGTTGTTGTTAGTTGCCATCAAATCAATTCTGACTGATTACAACCCCATGTGTACAGAGCAGAACCGCACTCCATAGGGTTTTCAAGGCTGGGACCCTTTGGAAGCAGATCACCAGGTCTTCTGAGGTGCCTCTAGGTGAATTTGAACTGCCGACCTTTTGGTTAGTAGAAGAGTGCTTAACCATTTGCACAGGTCCATAAGGGGACATGGATGACGATGATGACTGAGCGTCATTGGAGGCACCCTGGGTGTCTCACTGAGAGTGGAATGGTAAAATGGAGTGGATTCTCCAAGGTGTGTAGCAAGGTGCACTATGCAAGACTACATGTACACAGAGCGAATTTGATAGAACGTAAATACTTAGTGCTACGCAGCAATAAACAAGAACAAAGTACTGCTGCCAGCAGCCACATGGATGAACCTGCTAGACATTTGAGCGAAAAAAGCAAGACACAAAAGAGGACCACTGTGTGATTCTATTTAAATGATGTTCAAGAAAAAACTAAACTAATTGATGGCAAGGATAGCTGGAATAGTGGTTACCTCTGGTGGGAGAAGAGGATGGAGTGGTTTATTGATTGGGAAGGGGCACAGGAGAACTTTTCTAGGGGGCTGGGGGTTGTTCTATATCTTGAGCTGGGTGATGATTACAAAGGCATATACATAGGTAAAAAAAAATCTTCGAGTTGTACACTTAGGACCAGCGCATGTTACACACTTTACTGTATGTAGGTTAGACCTCAATAAGAGAGTAAAGAACAAAAATGTGAGGGAAAAATAAAAAGTAGGAAACAAGGCAATACATGACATAGTACCATTTATGTAAATAAAAAACATGCGTTTGAAATAACTACCTATTCTGGAAGAATTCAACAAACAGAAAGATGCTGTGTGCTGACTCACAGTGACCCTATAGGTCAGAGTAGAACCCCAGAGTGTTTCCTAATCTTCACGGGAGCAGATCTGCAGGTCTTTTCTTCCACAGGGCTGCTGGTGGGTTTGAATCTCCAACCTTTTGGTTAGTAGCCAAGAGTTTAACCGCTGCACTGCCAGGGCTCCTTAACCGAAAGATAGGCACTATAATATGGTAGTAGGGTATTAGGATAAAAGGGAACGAATGAATGTGTAAATGAATGAAACCAAGAGCAGGGCCCTGCACAGACCAGTTATAATAATGAGTCACTAATGCGGGAACGCAGCTCTGGTGGCTCAGTGGTTAAGAGCTCCGGTGCTAACCAAAAGGTGGGCAGTTCAAATCCACCAGCCTCTCCTTGGAAACCCCATGGGGCAGTTTTACTCTGTCCTATAAAGGCGACTATGAGTTGCAATCAACTTGACTGGCAATGGGTTTAACTCGAGAATGTGAGGTAGAAGTTTGTCTATAGAAAATCACTAGTCACATCAGTAGATCTTTGGGCTGGATGTGGTATGTGGGAGTGTTGGGGCATTTTGGTCTGAGCGGGGAGTGTAGACTCAGTCACTGATGCCTGCCAGGAGGGGAGGGAGGCACCTGATCTAACTTTCTATGTGGTTTGTAAAGTGGTGCCATGCCCACCCCCTTGCATGTGATGGGCAGTTCCCTGGAGTGAGTGGACTGGAGCTGATCCGCCTGCACTTGAAACCCAGAACTACCACTCCTGACTGGGTCTCTTGGCAGGTTACTTCACCTCTCTGTGTCTCAGCTTCCTTATCTGTTACATGGGATGATAAAAAGAGTGCCTAACAATTCCTCAAAAAGTTAAATATAAAATTAAAACACACGACCCAGCAATTCCACTCCTAGCTATATACCCCAAAGCGTTGAAAGCAGTAGCTCAAACAGAAACCAGTGTTCGCTGCAGCATTATTCATATAGCCAACAGGTGGAAACAACCCAAGTGCTCATCAAAGATGAGTGGATAAACACAATGTGGTATATCCGTTGTTGTTGTTGTTAGTTGTTGTTAGTTGTTGTTAAGTCAATTCTGACTCATGGTGACCCCATGTGTACAGAGTAGAACTACTCCTCAGGATTTCCAAGGCTGTGACCTTTCAGAAGCAGATTGCCAGGCCTTACTTCCAATGTGCCTCTGGGTGGATTTGAACTGCCAACCTTTCAGTTAGTAGTCCAGTGCTTAACCATTTGTATCACCCAGGTATAGCCATACAATGGAATATTATTCAGCAGTAAAAAGGAATGAAGCTCTGACACATGATACAACATGGATGAAACACGTTAATTGAAATTAGCCAGGTACTTAAGGAGAAATACTGTGTGACTCCACTTCCATGAATTATCTAGAAAACACGTACAGACGGAAGGTAGATTAACTGTTACCAGTGGCCGGGGGGAAGGGAAAACAGGGAGTTATTGCTTAATAGGTGTGGGGTTTCTGTCTGGGGTGATGAAAGGTTTTGGGAATAGTCCTTGCACAACATTGTGAATGTAATTAATGCCACTGGATTGTATACTTAAAAATGGTTGAAATGATTATATTTCACCACACATACAAAAAAAGAATGCCTAAGGCGAGGATGGTCTACAGCAGGGGGTCGGCAAACTTTTTCTTAAAGGGCCGTAGTAAATATCTTAGGTTGTGTGCTGTATGGTCTCTGCTGCAGCTACCGTGGAAGCATCTGGAGACAATATATAGATAAATGAGTGTGGCTGTGTTCCAATAAAACTTTATTTATAGACACTGGAACTGGTATTTCATATCATTTTCCTATGTCATGAAATATTATTCTTTTACTTTATCAAACCATTTAAAAATGTTAAAAAAAAAAAGTTAAAAAAACGTAAGAGGGATTCTTAGCTTGCAGGCTATATACAAGCAGATTGGGAGCTGATTTGGCCCACAGCCTGTAATTCTCTGAAACCCTGGTGGTGTAGTGGTTAAGAGCTACGGCTGCTAACCAGAAGGTTGGCCGTTCAAATCCACCAGGGGCTCCTCAGAAACTCACACAGGCAGTTCTACTCGGTCCTATAGGGTTGCTGTGAGTTGGAATCGACTCGACAGCAATGGGTGTGTGCGTGTGCGTGTGTGTGTGTGTGATCTAGAGGATTCAGTGAGTTGGAGAAGTGCTTGGCACACAGCAAGCACTCAAGAAAACTTAGCTGTTATCACCCTCACCGCCATCGTAGAGATGAGAAAGCAGAAGTGCAGAGAGGTGAAGTGGCTTACTCAGGGCTACTAGGGATTTGGTGGCAGATCTAGGACTCTGACTTAGATCCCCTGAGTCTGGTCAGTGTGGTGGCTTTAACCCATTTTGACCAAATACTTAAGGAGGAAGAGCCCAGATGTACATTGAGTCCCTTTTTCCAGAGCCCACGCCTTGCTGCAAGAAGTCTGACTTCACTCTGGGCGGCTAGTTTCACCTGACAGATCAGAGGACTCCTTGCCTCAGTGAAGTGCATTTTCACTCTTCAAAGCCCTTTCGTATCCTTTGTCTATCCAGGGTGGCAAGTGTGCCCCTCCACTCCTGTTTCCTCTTCTTTCGTCCTGTGACATCGGTGTGTTGAATTTCTTGATGCGGATGTCACTACAGCGCACCAAAAGTGAGCTTCTGATTCCATTTAAATAAAGTTCAAAACCAAGTAAAGCTAACCTCTGCTGTTACAAGTCAGGGGAGGGACTACTCTTGGAAGGAAGCACATGGGGGTTTCTGGGGTTCAGGAAATGTTCTCCTTCTTGATCTGAGTGCGATCTCTGTGAAGTCATCCAACTGGACACTTAGGATTTGAGCACATTTCTCTGTGTGTTATACTCTGACACACTTTACATACAAAATAGCTCCAAAGGCATCTTGGGAAAAGAGGGAACTTTTGGTGAGTCTAGTTGCAGGAACAGGAAGGCAGTGCTGATATGGCCCAAGCCTTATTACTCTGCTGGGCAGACAAGGACACTACTGGAAAAAGCCTTGCAGATGAGGCCAAACATTCACTAGCCCGTACCTACATACGTGCATACCTTTCACGTTAACGTACGAGGTGCTAGTTTTGCTTTCCTGGAGCTTGGACAATATGTGTGTGTGTGTGTGTGTGTGTGTGTGTGAAGTTTGCGTGTGTGTGAGGATGTGTGAGTGTGTGTGCCAGTACACGTGTGGTGCGAGACGTGAGTGTGCGTGTATATGTGGGTGTGTGTGATTATGCTGTGAGTGTGTGAGTGTGAGGTATATTTGAGTATAAGGGGAGTGAGTATGCTTGTGGGTGTGAGTGTGTATGAAACGTTTGTGTATGTGTGAGATGTTTGTGCATTTGTGAATATGAGTGAGATATTTGTGTGTGTGTGTGTGAGCACCACCTTAAAATAGAGCCTAGAAGCTTTCCTCTCTATTTGGAGCTGGGATTTGGACTTTGCTGGGGCCTGTGTGTGCACATGCATGTAGCATGTGCCACAGTGGGAGGTGTCAGGATTCATTTCCCTGTTGCGAGTGCCTGGTAAACACTTGCTGCCACTCTTCCGTGAAGAGCCTTTATGTGTTTTGTGATGCTCGCCCCTTGACGGCTGCAGATTTATCATTGAAACTGGGTTCTGGTAACGGCCGACCCTTTCAGCTGTTGCTCATTTGGGTGGCTCTCAGGCCCTGTCTTTGTTTCTGGAGGGTTTGCTGGAACTCCCCGAAATGTGCCAAGCTTCCTGACTAGAAGAAATTTATTTAATTCAGATGATTTAATCTGCCATTCAGAAGGAGCGAAACACAGATTTTACATTACAGGGAGGGACCTGCAGGAGAGAGAGGGATAAAGAAGGTTGAAAACGTGATGACTTCAGCTAGAGCTAGGAGAGAACTTCTCTTCATGGGAACAAATTTCACACTTGGGCCCAGTGTTATGGCGGCCAAAAGGATAAGGGCCTGAATTTGGGGCCTTTTGTGAAAAAAGAGCTGGTCTCGGCCAGATTTGAGAGAGAACATTCTTGCCCTTCCAACCAATCTGAACTTGCTTCCCCAGTGCCAGGCTTCAGCCAGCAGTCCAGGCCCACCGAGATCCAGTTCCTGCCTACCTATGTGGGCTCGGTTCTCTTGCCTCCCTTGAACTTGACTGTTCTAGTTCCAAGAACACATCATGCCTGAACATGTTTCTCTCTACTGCTCAGAACATCCTCCTCACCTTTGGCCCACTTGGTGAACTCTTATTTGTCCTTAACTCATCTCAGGCATGGTGTTTTATGAAATGTTTTCCCTGCCCCCTCTTCCTTGCAAATATCTTGACTGTGGCACTCACCAGACTGGGCTGTAATTCTTTGCACATGTGTTTTTCTTCCCAGCTTGGCCGGCCAAGAGTTTCTCCTGGGTTGGGTCTCTGTCTTGTTCATCTCTGAATCACCAGGTTCCAGTGCAATGCTTGCCACAGAGGAGATGCTGGGTGAATAGAGGCTTGCTGAATGTAGGAATGTATGTATGAATGAATGAATGTACACAAGGGGAGGGAAGTGAACAGGATGAACTCCATGGGCCCCAATCAGACACACAGATATAGACAGACACAGTACCTCATAAGCCCACCCTTCCTGTGCTAACGTCATCACACAAATATTTACCCATGCAAACACACGCTCTCCCACCCCTAACTCATGGCTGCTGAGTTGGGCTCTATTAATTAATTCTTGTTTGGCATGCTTGGGCACTTTGCTTTCAGGAGGCTCTGGGGAGCAGCAGCTGTCCTAGACACGATCTACCTGAGTCTAAGACAGCACAAGATCAGGGTGCAAGGTGGGACTGAGGGCCATTTCAATGTGGGATAAGGATCGAGTGAGGGGACTTCGTGCTTTGGGGTCCTGGCCCAAGATCAGCTGCTCTATATGTGGTAACAGCCTCCGGTGGGAGAGTGGGAGGGCTCATGGTGAAATGAGTCAGATCAGTGACCCAGAATTGAGAAGGATCAAAGGCTGCCTGCACAGATGCTATCTCTATATGAATGACTGTTCCCACAGACAATCAATTCTTTCTCTGCGCTGAATACTCGCTCGTTACTGAGCTCAAGAGAGGACACATACAAGTACCGCATTCATTTATTGTTAAATGAATAAATGCACAGACGTGTGAGTGAACATTTTACTGCGGGCGTGTTATTTTACATTCTCATCACTCACTTTTTCTCACCTGGAAATGGAGGGTGGGTGGTTGAGCTAGAGGAGTCCCTGGGTGGTGCAAACATTTAGGTGCTAGGCTACTAACCAAAGGTTGGCAGTTCAAATCCACCTGGAAGTGCCTTGGAGGATAGAAAGGTCACAGCCAAAGGAAACCCTCTGGAGGGCAGTGCTACTCTGGAACACATTGGGTCGCCATGAGTTGGAATTGACTTTATGGCCACTGGCTTGGGTCTTTTGGTTTTTGGTTGAACTAGGTGTCTCCCGAGGCCTTTCTACTTCTGCTCTGTCCCCACTTGGTCTGTAAGTGGGATGTGCACTGTACATACATAAATATTCACAGATTTACATTAACTGTTAATTTGCCTCCTATCTCTTCATATCCTCTTGAGTTCCTAGCACAAAGGATAGAGACTCTGGAGTCAGACAGCTAATTTTAAAATCTTGAATTTGCCACTTGCTAATCGTGGGACTTGGGGCAGGTTTTGCATCTGTGAAGGGGGATAATAATCATCCTACTTATGGCTCAGAGCTGTGGGCCTCACCTGAGATAATAGTTTCAAAGGAGTTTTGTAACCAGTAAATTGTTGCTACGGTGGTATTTATGATTATCCCATATCCAAACCAAAAAAAACCAAACCCCTTGCCATTGATTCAATTTCAGCACAGTGACCCTATAGGACTGAGTAAAACGGCCCCAGAGGGTTTCCAAGGAGCTCCTGGCGGCTTCAAACTGCCGACCTTTTGGTTAGCAGCCAAATGCTTAACCACTGCACCACCAGGGCTCCTTATCCCACACGATGCTCAATAAATGCTCTCTTCGAACACATTATCAGGAGGGGCCAGTCCTTGGAGAAGGACATCACGTTGGGTAAAGTAGAGGGTCATCAGAAAAAAGCAAAACCCTCAATGAGATGGACTGATACAGTGGAGTGGCTGCAACAATGGGCACAATCAGCAACGATTGTGAGGATGGCGCAGGACCGGGCAGTGTTTCGTTCTGTCATATATAAGGTGGCTATGGGTTGGAGCTGACTCCGTGCACCTAACAACAACAACAACAAATGAATGGATAATTTTCTGGTTTGCTTCTCCCTTAATTCAAGCTCTGCTAATATCACTTCTGTTTTGTTTTTTTTTAACGGCCTTTTTACCCCTAATGCTGCAGAGAGCTTGAGGCAATGAAGCTAGGAGAAGTTCTCATCACTCCATGAAGCTCTCGGCCTAAGTGCTCCAACTTTGTCTCTCCCATAAGTCAACAGCATGGGTGGGGGCTGGGAGGGGGAAACAAAAGGAGCTGTTAGCAGGTAGGAGCAGGTCTGCCCATCTCTGTCCAAGTCGCCACCAATAAAACCTAATCAATGCAGCCTCTTTTAAGTTGGTTGGATCAGTGACCCAGAAAATAGCTCCCCTGCAGAAAAGGAAATGATAGTCAATAAACTGAGCCGTCAATGGGAAAAATCTATTAAAGAGAGTGAGATATCAGGAGACCTCTGGTGTTAACGGAGACCCTTTGGAACAGAGCCATGAGCCAAGAGTGGGTTTTTAACCCTCTCGACTCCTGGAGTTGCCTCTGCCCCAACACAGGCAGCAGCGGAGCCTACAGCTCCTGTAGCTTAGCTCAGCCCTGGGTCTCCCCAAAAGGTACTGAGGGGTACATGCTGTGTTGCCTTCTTTGTGCTGCCCGCCCTCTGCTCAGGCTGGCGTTTTGGAGTGCATGTTCTCTAATAAATGGTCAGCTGGCAGGGTGGACCAAGACTGTATCTTGGGCCCGGCTGTTAGAGATGACACCTCTCTGGTCCACTGGGAATGGAGCTGGGGGTCTCTGCCCCTCAGTCAGAACAGCTGTCCTGACCTGGGTGTTGGGCGTCATGGGGCCATGAAAGGTCTCTGGTCCAGGCCAATTGCCAGGTAGGCCACTTAGGCAAGGTGGTGCCACCTTGCCAATTAGGGGGGCTTCCCTCCTCCAGAGTTTACAATGAAAGGAAAGCTGCCTCCAGCAAACTGTCTGATAATAGGTAAAGAGTAATAGCATTCTCTTGGCCCACACACTCTTGCAGGGTCTTTTTAAGCTCTCAAGGGTTTCTCATTGCTGTGATCAAGTGGGGTGGTGGATGAGGGACATTGTCGTGGGCTGGTGAGTTTGATGAGTCCCTGTGTGTTGCAAATGGCTAATGCCCTCGGCTGCTAACCGAAAGGTTGGAGGTTTGAGTCCACTCAGATGGGCTTTGGAAGAAAGGCCTGGTGGTCTGCTTCCAAAAAAAAAAAAACAGCCATCGAAAATCCTGTAGAACACAGTTCTACTCTGACCCACGTGGGGTTGGCCACAAGTTGGAGCTGGTCTGACAGCAACTGGTTTGGCAGGTTTAAGGGTCAGATTGTGCTAAACTTAGGACAGCTTGGGAGCACAAGGGCAGGAGGGTAGCTCTCAGAATGGTATGGCTGCACATCCCAGCCCCAGCCCCTTGCACCGTGCCCACTACCACCAGCAGCACTGAATTTCATATGTGTGTCTTTGTGTGTGAAGTTGTTGAGCGTGTCTCACAGAGCTGAGGGCTGCTGGTGAAGAACCTCATTATCTTGTGCTCAACAGACACAGAACATGTGGACGTCCTGATGTATTGTGAATAAATCTGAAAGTGTTGGAGCCTGTTCAAAAGGGACGTACTTATATGAAATTGGGGTGAGCTCTGCAGGGACCCACTGGGGGCAGAGGGCTGCAAGCAGTGATACCTGGGCTTGCTCCTCCTCCTTTCATTTACCTTTAGACAGAGTCTTTTGCTGGTTAACTCTTTGTCCAGTGACTACATGCATCCTTTATGTGTTATTATTGCTGCCTTTGTTTAATCTTTGAGTTTATAGTTTCCTTTTGGAAGGATTATATATTTGTGGAGGTAACCAACTTTATGAAAATACAATTTTTGGAGCCAGGCTTGTCCTGTGGCCATGACACAGGAACCCATCAATAGAGTAATCACTTTTCCTGAGACTATGAGAACCAGATGTGTCTCCATCTTCATTCACCACCCCACATTGGTTGGTCATGGTGTCTAGGAAATGGGGAAGGGGGTTCCCACTAGTGGTAACAGAATAAACTGAAAAATATGCCACAGACACAAGAATTGAGTTTCTGGTTCCTCTGAGTCATGGGTTCATGTCTTCTTTGGAATTTGGAAGTTTCTCTTCAGCATTTTGGGAAAACTCTCAGAAAACTTCTGATGTGCCCCAAGACTGACTGGTGAAGGCCAGAGCCTTGGGTGAGGCTCCATCAGCTCCCACATGAGGAGAAGGGCAGGGATGTCCCCTAGAGGCCTCTCTCCTCATCCCTTCAGCTCAGTGATCCCTCCCCCGCCACACCCCAAATTAAAAGGCTTGAGCAGACGAAGCCTGAAATAGCTGAGAAAAACGAACCATTGATTTCTGGGGAGGCAGCCTGGGCTTTGGCGTCAGTCACATGGTCTTTCTCTGAGTTCCAGGGCTTCTCTTTCTGGCTGTGTGACTTTGTGCAAATCACTTCACCTCTCTGAGCCCCAGTTTCCTCACATGTAAAGGGAGGGCCAATAACATCTCTCACAGGGTTGTACTCAGACAATACATGTATAATGTATTTACCACAGTAACTGACACATAGTAAGAGCTTGGAAATGGTAGTTCCTTTCCTCTTCAAGACTGAATCACATTTGCAAAAATGAATGTCTAACGCTACAAACTGTGAGAGCAGAATGTCTGGAAACAGAGCCATCCTATTACGAGAGATGAGGCTCCGTTATGCAATGAGGAGGGGGCGGGGGGGAGGGGTCCATGGACTCTGAGGGCCCTGGCTGTTTTTGACTTTCTGGGAGGCTACGAGGGCTCCAAGTCCAGGGACCTCAGCTGGGAGTTGCCTGTTTCTGCCACAAGGTGGCAGCCTTGGCAAACGCACCACAGCCTGTACGGGGGCGAGGCTCAACTGGGAAGCATTTTACTTCCAGTTTCACTTATTTTTAGGATGGGATTGCTCTTAGAGAGCACCTACTCCCATGATTCTATACCTCCGGAAATGGAGGCCCAGAGAGAGGAAGAGCTTTGCCGAAACTTGAGGAGTCCTGACTTGCTTCATTCATTCAATTCATTTATTCATGTTTGTCATCCTGCCGTTTCCCATCACATCCTTCTTGTGAGTGTGTGTGTGAGTGTGTGTGTGGGGAAACTACAAGGGTTGGATTGCCCCTGGTTCAGTTTTAGCATCTCCATTTTCAGAGGAGCCAAGTGGGGCCTAGAAAGGTTCATGTGATTGCCTGAGCTAAACTGGGGGATTCCCAGAGTCCTCAAGATCATAATTAATATCCTGTACCTCATTTTTTTTTTTTTTTTTTTTACCTCATTTAGCATTTATTAGCATCCTAGGGACGAAGCAACGAGAAAATCGTAATCTTCTTCCCATACCTCCCTCCACAGTCCAGCATTTTCTTAAATCCAGGTGAATGGGTGGGTTAGCTCGGGTTTGCCTGCTGTTTCACGGGGTTAGAGGGGCTTCCATCTAGCTGTGTTTGTTAAGGAGGCTCTGACTACAGTTGATTTGGCCACTGCTGCTTGTTAGGCACAGGGAAGTGCTGGCCCCTGACCCTCACTGGGGATGTTGGGTGATGATGACACCCAAGTCCTAGCTGAGGAAGTGGAGGCTCAGAGAGGTGAAGTAACTCAACAGAGTCTCCCCAGATTCCTTGACTCTGAGTTTCTGCTCTTTCTGGGTGGCCCAGTAGGTTTGGAGACGCCCGAGATGGCCTTCCTTTATGATTTGTGTCCTCAGACCAGGCTCTTCCTGCTGCCACTGAAACCCCTGATGAACAGAACATTCTTTGCATAAGCTCCTTCCCTCCTCCCACCTCACCGTGCCCCCTCCCTAAGGCAGCTTCTCATGAGTTCCTTTCCAGAGCAGTCGCTTGCTGAATGGGTTGCTAGTGGAAATGTGGTTTTCAAATTTGGGAAATCTCCATTAAGTCCTTTTATTTAAGGAGGATGTCATTATCGTGCCTCCCTGAGGACTATTACGGTTCTATTAGGCAAGGCCGCAGACTTCCTAGGTACTGTCTGGGGTCTGATTCCTGGGTAGGAAAATTCGAGACAGGAAGAAGGGGTGGGGGGCGGGGGGAGAAAGAGTAGCGGCTGGGGTGGGGGAGAAGAGAAGGAAGAAAGGCGCAGAAAGGAGGAGGAGGGAAAGAGAAAGGGGTGAGGAAGTGAGGGAAAGAGGCAGAGGGTGTACCCCTGGGCTCCTTGAGGTGGAGGAGAGAGGGGAGAGGCACTTGGCCACCTGGCCGCCTATCAGTCTAGAGGGTTTAAACTGGATGTGGGATGCCCAGAACTGTCCTTCTTTCACCCTTCCAAACAGATGGGAGCTACTGGGGAGTTGGGAGGATGCAGGCCTTTTTACCCTCCTACTGCCAGCCCCCCTAGGACTCTGGGTTGTGGGGGAGCCTCTGAGAGGGCTGGGAGAGGGGAAGAAGATGCCCAGGGAGGACAGTGGTGAAAACTGGGTCTGGGCTGAGGGCATTGGCCTTTCCAACCACTTCCGGCGGACAAAATGTTGTTGCATTCTCTGCTACCCCTCTCTAGATGGTAAGCTCCAGAAACACAGGATCTCCTTCTCTCTGTTCTTTGTTGTATCCTGGCACCTAGAACAGTGCCAGGCATATAGTAGGTGCTCAGCAAGTGTTTTTGGAGTGAATAATAAGCAATGAGTCAAGAAACAACCCCACTGGCTCTCCTGGCCTCATTCAGAGCAAAGTCTTCGAGTTTGAATGGATCTTCTCTCTGTAAAGGGTGGTAAACCTGATGTCCTTAGAACAGGCTCCTCTCTTTCTTTCTCTCTCTCTCTCACACACACACACACACCCCGGGCAGGGTATAGGGAGGGTCAGGAATTGCATGGCAAGCAGCTGACACTGGCTTGGCCAGATGATAAAGAAAAAAGTTATTCCTCTCCAGGGCCCTGCTTATTAGGGGTTTACCAGCCCCACCTAGAAGGCTGCTGCTCTGCAGACAAACATCCTGGCTGGGAAAGCCCCTGGCCTGAGGCTCCCTAGAGACTGGGCAGCCACCTTCCCAGCCATCCTGCCCTCCTCAGACTGTCCTCTGGCTTCTGGGCCTGTAGCCAGGCCCTCTCTTTCTACTCCCAGGAACCCCATGAGACCCAGCCCAGTGCCCCTGGGATGCCCCCTCCCTGGGAGCTCCTGCTCTGAAATGATTAATGAGGTGGGACCTTTCTTCCCCAGCTGTGTCAACATGCCCCTTCCCGCCTCCGAAGTGGCCCCGCTGGTGCAGGTAGCGGGTAGGCAGCCCCAGACCACCCTGGGCAATTGCATCCTCTGTGCTGGCCCTCTCCTCTCCTGGGGCCCCCACTGAGCCATCAGTGTCCGATGGTGATGATGATGATGATTTTATGATGCCTGCAGCACTTGATATTTGCAGAGAGTGTGGCCCTCCTTTTTCTTGGCTCCTCCTTCCAGCCACCTGAGCTGGAGGATTGGGTGTGACTGTCTTTGGGTCACAAGGAACAATTGGGGTACAGTTGCTGGAACTCAGACCACCTGCTCTGTGAAGCCTGCCCTGATCACCCCTGCAGGCTTGATGCATATCCCTGCCTTCCAGGCACTGCCGGGTATTGTCGCTGTGTGAAGAGCATGTATGATTCCCTCACTGCTTCCTATAGGACAGAGACTGTGGGTCTCTGGGTCTTATTCATCTCTCCACCAGCAACTCCTGAGAGGCAGAGACCACGGGTGTTTGAGCTGTGAGTAGGACAAATGTCCTAGGTTCCCGTGGTTCATTGGTCCTCAGCTTTTGCCTCTCTCTATTTGCTTATCTATCTTTTCACCAGGGTATCTATTTGCAGCATCTCAGTTGGTCTTTGTTTTGCTTTCATTCCTGGTAAACTGGAATACTTAGAGTTAAAATCTCAATTAACATGTCACCGGAAGTTCTGTTAATAGCAGAGGGGAACACTCCCCCCCTTTTTGAGGAAGACAGGATCTTCCTGTGGAGCTAAGACTTTGGGGCCCGAAAGGGCTGGAAGGAGAAAGAAGCCTAATTGCAGGTGGGACGAGGGGTCAGTTAAGGTCCCTGTTCATTGGCCCCCTCCACAAAAAGGCTCCCCTTCTGGTTCACAGGTCTCTGAACAATGTCTCCTGATGTCATGTTCCACCATTGCTGGTTTCTAACTCTCTCTGCTCCTAGACGAGGGCAGGCTGGGGGGCTGTGGGATGTGGGAGAGAAGGCACCATGGTGTTTGTAGTAGGGGCCTTCGGACACTAGCCAGTGTCCCTCGCCACCATCTCCCTCATAATTCTCTTTTACGAATTCACTTCTTGGGCTTGATGTCATAAACTCAAAGGTCCATGGTAGGTGGCTGCTGCTTTGGTGGTTTGATATCCCATCATTCCCACCTCAGGTATTGGTAATTACTCCAATTTAGACTGCATCAGCAGGTGGTTGGTTTAAAAGGGAGACCCTGGGTGGGGCAAATGGACAAACACTTGACTGGTAATGAAAGTTTGGCAGTTCGAACACTCAGAGGCACCTTGGAAGGGAAGTCTTGGTGGTTTGCTTCTGAACAGTCACAGCCTTGAAAACCCTATAGAGCACAGATCTACTCTGCAACACATGGGGTCACCGTGAGCCAGAATTGACTCGACGGCAACTGATACTGGTTTTGGTTTAAGAAGAATACAGGCTTATTGTGCTAGATGCAGTTTGGGGTGCCTGCCCAAGCCCCATTTCAGCCTCTGCAGGAAGCGCTGGGCTTAAACAGCCCTGTTGCTGTCCTGGGGCTCTGGGTCCCTGGGTCCCTGCTCACTGTCATGGCTGATTAGAGCTGGGTGGGTGCTTAACCCAAAGACAGCCAGCTATAGACTGGCTAGTGTCTGAAGGCCCTGCTGTGACCCAGGGGCTGGGCCAATCAAATCGCTGCCTTGAATCTCACCTGGGCAACAGAGCCTGGCCCCGACAGCATCTGGGATAGTAGCTGAAGGGGATTCTGTGAGGTTGAGGGTGAAAAGCTAAAGCCTCACTGAATTTCTGTTAAGGGTGATGGAAAAATTTCGATAGTGGGGATAGTTGTACAACATGATGACATAGTTACTGTTACCGAATTGTACATGTAAAAAAAATTGAAATGGCAAATGTTTTGTTATATGTATTTTTACAATTAAAAAACAAAACAAAATAAACAACAATAACGACAACAAAACCAAAGCCTCATGCAAGCCTAAGTTACGTTATTGTGGTTGTTGGGTGCTGCTGAGTCCATTCTGACTCACGGTGACCCCATGTGACAGAGTAGAACAGCACCCTAGGGTTTTCTAGGCTGTGATCTTTATAGGAGCACTTGGCCAAGTCTTTCTCCTCTGGAGCCACTGAGTGGGTTCAAACCACCAACCTTTCAGTTAGCAGCCCAGTGCTATATGCACCACCAGGGTTTGGAATCGACTCAGTGGTGACTAATGACAACAGCGGAAGTTAGAAGGGAGCTGAAAACGAGGAGTGGCAGAAGCTGGTTGGCAGAGAGATAACAGGGGACAAGATGCACAGAGTGAGGCAGAGGGATCACAGGACAGGGGTGCTGCTGTAGTTCTCGGCGGCTGTCTCATTCTTATTCTGGCTCTAGGCCCCACTACATGTATCCTTGTCACAAACTCTCCTTTCCTTGAGGTAACTTAAGTGAGTCTCTTTCCTCACAGCTAAGTGAGCCAGACCAGAACATGGGTCTGCCCTGCCCACTCCTGGGAGCCTAGTTTCCGCCTTCCAGCATCCTTAAGATGGTGAGATACTCTCCAGAGCTCCAAGCTGGAACAAGGACCTCATTTTCCACACATAACTTGAACTATGCTGCTGTGTCTTATGGGAGAAAAAGGCTTCAGGAGTCTGGTTGAGGAAACTAAACATCATGTGGGAAAATGAGTCTTGCATTTGAAACAACCAGTTTAACCAAGGACCTCTGTGGAATGGGTCTGTTGGCATGGCGTTCCTGGGCAGCCCAGTTGGAGGTCTCTCTTTTCTCTCCATTACCTCTTTCCTCGTGATTCTAAAACCCTACTCAAGTCTCTCTCACTTCCTCTAGACCTTCCCTCTCCAATATGTTACCACTTTCTCTCCCTCTTTCTTCTCCAGAACTTCTTGAAGGAGTTGTCCACATTCATTGCCTCCACTTCTCACCTCCTGTATATTCCTCAACCCTCCTCCTGCCATTCTGTGGGAACAGATGTGAGAGTCCATAGGTTCAGTGGAGATGCAGATTTTGGTTGATTTTAAAATTGCTCCTGCTAAAGTCACCAATGCCCTCCTTATCTTTGTACCACGGTTTCGTTCTCTTCTTCATTCCCCTTACCACTCTGCTGCATGAAACCCTTTCTTCTTTAGTTTATCACTAATTTCCTGGATATCGCTGTTTCCTGTACTTCCTCCTCCTGGGTCTCCCTGGCTGGTCTCTGGTCTCTCTCATCTTGTTCTGCTCTTCCTCTGCTGTCCTCTCATTCTCAGTTCTCTTCATACTCTAAACCATCTTCCTGGGTTAGCTATCTGGGGCCATCGGCACAGCTGTATACCCAGCTCAGGGCCTGGGTGGCACAAACAGTTAAGTACTCAGCTACTATCTGAAAGGTTGGTGGTTTGAACCCACCCAGAGGTCCTGTTGATCTGCTTCTGAAAGATCATAGCCTTGGAAACGCTATGGAGCAGTTCTGCTCTGAACGAGTGAGGTCGCTATTAGTCGGAATCGATTCGACAGCAACTAACAACAACATCTCCAGCCCAAATTTGTTGCTGAGTCTTGGGCCCATGTCTCGTCTGGTCATTTTACCTGCAGGTCTGCTGTGCACCCTAGTCAACAAGTCAAGACTCAAGCACATTCACTGGCTCCCTAGACTTGCCCCTCTTTCTATATTTCCCTATTTCTTTACCACTATCTGCACCATCACTCAAATCAGAAATGTGGACATCAGCTTAGACTCCTCCCTCTCCTTCCATATCTACTTAGTTGCTGTTATGGATTGAATTGTGTCCCCCAAATATGTGTTCAACTTGGCTAGTCCACAATTCCCAGTACTGTGTGATTTTCCACTGTTTTGTCACCTGATGTGATTTTCCTATGTGTTGTAAATCCCACCTCTATGATGTTAATGAGGCGGGATTATCGCCAGTTATGTTAATGAGGCTGGACTCAATCTACAAGATTAGGTTGTGTCTTAAATCAATCTCTTTGGACATATAAAAGAGAGAATTGAACAGAAAGACGGGGGATCGCATACCACCAAGAAAGTAGTGTCAGGAGAAGAGCGTGTCCTTTGGACCCGAGATCCCTGCACTTAGGAGATCCTCGGCGAGGGAAGATTGATGACAAGGACCTTACCCAGAGTTGACGGGAAGAGAAAGCCTTCCCCTGGAGCCGGCACTCTGAATTTGGATTTCTAGCCTTCTAGACTGTGAGAGAATAAATTTCTTCGTTAAAGCCATCCACTTATGGCATTTCCGTCATAGTAACACTACTAGATAACTAAGACAGTCACCAAATTGTGTACCTTCTTACCAGAAATCTCTTTAATTCTATCCCTGCACTCCATCCCTGCCATCAATGCCTTTAGCATTTCTTCTTTGCACTATTGCAAAACATCCCAACTGACTTCTACCTCCAGACACTTCCAGCTTCAATCCCTCCTCTTCATGGCTGCCAGTGTTTTCTTTGTAAAAACAGATTGAAATATGCCATTTTCTGCCTAAAAGCTACCAATGGCTCCCCACTGCCAATAGAATAAAATCCAAACTATTATCTTAACATATAGGGCCTTTCACAGTCTAGCCCCTGTTTGTCTCACCAACCCCATTGCCCAGCACTGCTCATTGCTGCACACTTTGTTCAGCCACCCACGCTTTGCTTGTCTCTAATCTTGCCAACTTCTTTCACATTTTGCCTTAGCACATGCAGGTCCTTGTCCGAAAATCTCTAGTCTGTATGGCACAATTCTATTTGTACTGATTTAAAGGCCAACTCTGCAAAACCTCCTCCCGCTATCAACTAAATTGGTTGTCCTCTCTGGATGCCCACATTGCTTTGTATCTAATAGAGGAATTACAGCTTTTTTTTTTTTTTTTAATAGTCTGTCTCCTCTACTAGATTACAAGTTTCTTGAGATCAAGGATCATGTCTGATTCAACCAGTGCCTGGCACATAAAGGTATTTAGTGGATACCCATTATTGAAGGAACAAATGAATGAATGATTTTGGTCTCTGGGCCTACCTTCTCCTAATCTGGAAACCCTGGTTGTGTAATGGTTAAGAGCTATGGTTGCTAACCAAAGCTCAGCAATTCAAATCCACCAGGTGCTCCTTGGAAACTCTATGGGGCAGTTCTACTCTGTCCTATAAGGTCGCTATGAGTCGAAATTGACGTGACGGCAGCAGGTTTGGTTTTGGTTTTCCTAAACTGTGGTATAAACCTGCCCTACAGTGGTGGGCAGAGGATTGGGAATACTTATCTCACTGTTTCCCCATTTTTCACTGTTTCCCCAGGACGATGCCCAGCACAGGGTGTGGACTCAGGGTTTGTGTGGTGCTGAATGTACAAAAGGTCCTGGGTTTGGGCCGACTTAGATTTCTTTGAAATAAAAAGAAACAAATAGACATTCTTCTTTCCATTTTATAGATGAGGCATCTGAGTTTAGAAAGCTTAAATAATTCTTCTGAGGTACACAGTAGCATCAGCTATTCCGAGGGACAGTACACCAGGTTTGGTGGGGCCCCTTCGTTCTGGCTTGCTGATCAGCCTGGAACTCTCCACACACATGGGGTCATAATGATCTCCAGCTAAATTCCCATGGCCATGTTGCTCTCTGCAGGATGCAGGTCTCTTCATTCCAGGAAGGGGGCCATCTTTGGCAGGCCCAGGTCTAGGGTAAGGCCCGGGAAGCACTCACCTCCAGTTCAAGTTTAAGGAGGCACCAACAATCTCAGCAAGCAAGACAAATAACATTTTAATGCAATAGTTTTAAAAAATTAGTAAACTATAGCCTGTGAACTGGTTGCCTGTTTTTATAAACAAAGTTTTTTTGGAGCCAGGGCTGGGTTTAGGATGAGGTGGATGAGGCAGGGTATGGATTGCAGAGTTGGCTCTTATCTTTATTTAAAATTGTCATATTTTATCATGAATTTTTAAAAATTAATTTTGACGTTATCTGTCTTGATGGCTGAAATGGTATCTATCTTGATGACTGAATTTTTGGGCACCCCCTTGCATTTTGTGCCCGAGGCAGGTACCTTACCGGTCTCTCGGAGCCCCCCCAGTATACCAGTGAAGCCTAGGTCCCAAGATGGACAGTTGCAGGTCAGAGCCAGGCCCCCAGGCAACCATTACAAAGCAGCTGTGGGCCCAGATACTTTTGTCCTTTGGAGATTGGGGCATGAGGTTATTTTGAGTTCTTTAGGAAATTAGGTCTCCTGTCTCCCAGTGGTGTTTATTTATTGAACAGCCAGCCACCGGGGAACAGAACTGGGGTTCTGCTCTGCCCTCCTCTCTACCCCCTCTGCCCCTGCCTCGGCAGCCCCTGTTGATTCTTCTGGCTGATCCCCCTGCTCCTCACCCCTTCTGCAGAGCCACTATGGTCACCTGGACAAAGTGCACGCCTAATCTCGGCGCTTAAATCCTCCACCACCCTCAGCATAAGTCCAAGTGCCCAGAACAAACTCTCTCCGGAGGCTGGCCCTGCCCCCGGATCTAGGCTCTAGTCACACAGCCCTCCTCATGGTGTGGTGTGGCTGTCCCCTATCTTCCTTGCTTCTCTGTCTTTGTACACAAGGTTCCTTCTGCCTTTGGAACCAGCCCAAGGTCTTCTCTGTGCTTTGGGGCTCCCCTCTGGTCACACAGGTACCTTATATGTTCTTCTGCACTATGTTGTTTATTTACAGATCTGTGCCCCCCACCAAACCGTGACCTCCTGGAGGGCAAGTCATGCCCATTCTGTGTCCCCTGCCCCACTTCTAGACCCCCAGTTTAGGGCCCGGCACAAAACAGGCACTGAGAGAATGAATGAATGGATGGATGGAAAGAGCACCATCTTGTTTGCCTCCTTAGGTTTGGCCAAGCAGCAAGATTTTTTTTTTTTTTAAATTGTGGTAAACATTTGTAAGAAAACATTTGCCATTTCCACAATCTTCACCTGTACAATTCAGTGACATTATGGTCATCATGTCATTCAAGCATCACCCTTATCTGTTCTCAGATTATACCATCACTCTTGGCAGAAGCTCAGTGTCCCTTCACACAGCAAGATTCTGTGCAGAGCCCTAATCCCTGGCTTCATTCTAGTGCTCACAGCATCAGGTTAGTAGGTTAGGGGTTCCAGATGCCCCGCACCAGGAAGGAGGGGGTGAGAGCCAGGCCCCTCCAGGGGAGGAAATTAAAAGTAAATTTAATTAATTAGTTTTCACATTGAACCCTGCTTCTTGAGTGTGCTGCTAAATGTCTCTTTGGTTAAAACAGCAAACAACAAAGAAGAATCACTTGGCTGACTTTTTTTTTTTAGTAAGAGAAAAGAGAGAAAAACAAAGATGTTGATTTAAGATACGGTGAGGGGGCTGGGGGTGGGGGGGGTGGGGGGGGACGGGAACCTGGTGAAGGCTCCTGTTGTTTGGGGTCGGAGGTCGCTGGAGCAGCCACTGTCTGGGGATCAAGCTCAAGGTTTTGCAGTGATGGAAAAACCTGGCCTGACGCTTTTCCTCAGCGGACCCTTAACCGCTAACAGGAGCCAGCTGAGCGAACACAAACAGAGGCGCTGGAACCGGTGCAGATTCCAGCTTCCTCTGAAATTTCCAGGCCTCTTTTTTCCTGTCGGATTCCAGACAGATGAAATTTTCCTGGCCCCGGCCTACTCCTGGCAGCATCTCCCCTCTGAATCACCATAAATCAGTGCTGGGGGGAGCAGCGGGATTTTCCTGATTGACAAGCCGCTGCCCGGGTAAAATGGGGGCTCCGGTTCCTGGGCTAAAAATAGCTCTCGGGTGCTCCCTGAGCCCTCCTCATCCCAAGTTCCTGCATGTATCTGCTTTGCATTTTCAATATTCATAACTGTCTACTATTATTATTTCATCAAGAAGGGCTGTGGACGTGCAGATGTGAGCCGCTGGGGGCCATGGTGGTCGTAAGCGACACCATTGTTCGCGGGGTCACGTCGAGGATCCGTGCATTCCTCAAAGCCTCCATCATTCACGGGGCCCCCAGTTAACTTCAGTACAAATACCGGATTCGGCCTCCCCCGTGCCTTTGCAGCCATAACACATGAGGTCATGCCGCTCCGGTAAAGGAGTTGCGGGGCCTTTGTGGGAGGCTCCCTGGCCCCGGGGATGCCGGGTATCTGGTTCTGCAGGGTTGCGGGTGCACTGTTCACCACAGTGGGGTCCCCCGCACACCCGCATTTTCTATTTGCCTTCATTCTCTCTGAAACTCTGAAATCTTTCCTTCCTCTGTCGTGTTTTTTTTTTTTTTTTTTACCCCAGCTCCTGCAGGCTCATCTCTTGCCACTTGCCTACCAACGCACAACCACTGCACTCCTTTGGAAACCTCCAGAGCTCCTCACCTGCTAGGCTCTTGTGTACATAGCTTCATCCACCTGGGACATCTCTTTATTCCTTTCTTCGTCTAGTTCCTTGTTTGCAAAGATTCACTACAGGAGGTGCTTCCTCCAGGAAGCCTTCCCTGATCAGCCCACTCAGTCTCTGATCAGTCCACTCTGTGTTCCCATAGCCTATTCATTCTCAAACATTAGCATGCACCAGAATCACCTGCAGGGTTTGTGAAAACACAGATTTCTGGGCCCTAACCCCCGTTTCTGAATCGATAGGTCTAAGGTCAGGCCCCTAGGTGCCGTGAAAAGTTTGTGCTGGACTGCTAACCTAAAGCTTGTCCGTTGGAGCCCACTCAGTGGTGCTGCAGAAGAAAGGCCTGGCCATCTGCTTCTGTCTAGATTATAGCCAAGAAAACTCCTTGGCACAGTTGTGAAACGGGAGTAGTAGTGGCATAGAATCTAACTTCAGGGGGATAATGAGAATTACTATCATCACAAAGGTGATTTCTGTGAGGCAGAAATTAGATAAACCTCCACTCTCCAACCTCTTTACCAATTCTGACACCAGCCATCCCCCCCCGCCGCCGTGGCATTCACTACTTCTCTTTTAGGTTCCAAAATCCCTTGCAATGGCCACGCAGAACTCACAGATCATACCTATAGTCAAGTGGTTTATTAAGAAAGTAACGGGGTACAGTTTGGGATCAGGATCAGGAAGCCTGTGAAAAATTCCGCAAGTCCCCTCCAAAGAGAAAAGCACGTCCATCCCTTCTTCCACGCAAGACAGCTCTCTCAGCTCCTCTCAACCATGCAAGTAAGCATGGCCTTCTCTCCGCGGTGCACACCCCTCAACACAGGTCTCTCTGCCTTCAGCCTCCCCACTGTCAGCCTCTCCGCTACAACAAGTTTTGTTTAGCTGTATTCCTAGCAACAAGTTTCAGCTGTCGCCATCGGCTCTGCCACACGGCCTCTTCCAGGTCTTTTCCTGTTGTCAATGTTGCAGCCCTTGACCTGTGTTGTAGCTCTTTTAGAAGGTTCTTTGCCTTCTCTCTCTCTTTCTTCTCTCTTTCTGCTTTCATCTGCCAACCTCTGTGGAGTTGGCTACATATATAAGCAAACTCCTTGTCAATTTCTAAGGCATGGCTCGCCTGCCAGGGCCATGAACTGACCAATCCCCTCTCAGTAGGCCACAGACACTTGGTTTGCATAGTAGGCTAAAGTCACTTCTTTTGCCTAGTCTATAGTCACTTCATTTGCATAGTATATTGGCCAATCCCTGCAAGGCGCATATTAATCACAGGGCAGGCTGCAGCCCAGGGCCAGACAAAAAGTCAAGTTGTTTACAGCTTTCCTGGGAAATGTCAATCAATCTGGACAAAAGTAACAAACTCTTCGGGGTGGAAAACTAGGGCAAATGTAACTAATTCCTCAGGGTTTAGGGGAAAAAGATCTCTCAAGCTGTTTTTTCAAAGAACCAAGGCAAAAGTCCACATAAAGGAACTCATTTCATCACAGCAGCTTTACTGCAAGGACAACAGGTCTAGGGTGGGGCCTGAAAATTTGCATTTCTAATAGGTTTCTAGGAGATGCTGATGCTGCTATACCCTGGGGACCACCTTATTGATAGAACTTGTCCTGGGGTGTTGCAGTTACCTGTTTACTCCCACTGGACTATAAGCCCAGTGCCTGTGCATGGCCCAGTGAAATGCTCACTGGAGGTTTGTTGGTTGAATGAATTGTGGATACAGAACTGGGTTGCTGGCTGGAGAACTCAGCTGAGGGCAGGAGGGCTAGTTCTCTGGGTTCTAGAGAGATCATGTGAGTGGGGCTCAGCCCAATCAAGGTGAGTGAGTGGAACCACACCCCTCACAGGTCTCCCAGCCAGTGATGCAGGAAGGAGGAATGAGAGGTCAGAATTTCAACTTGACTTCTCTCTCTAAGACCTGGGACTACCAGATGATGAAAGGATACAGGGTACCCTGCCCCTTCCTTTGAGTTAGGTCTGAATCCTAGACCCTTTTCCTGCTACCTTATGCTCCATCCACACAGCTGAGCAAGATCTTACCCTCTGTCCCAAACTTGTGGTCATATCCCATGTTTAACCATCTTTGTAGCTATTCCCTCTCCCTCTACACTTAGAACTGTGTTTTGCATAGTTTCCTAAATATACCATTTCTTTCATACCTCCACACTTTTGCTCACGCTGTCTCCCCTGCTCAGCAAACCTTTGCTCCTTCCTGCTTGTTGATATCCAACACATCCATTCATCCCATGCAAAAAGTAGTCATGATAACGCTGGCGTGGCAATTTTAATATCAGACAAAATAGACTTTAAGTCAAAATCCGTTATAACAGACAAAGAAAATGAGTTACTGTTGAGTCAATTCTGACTCATGGCGATCTCATATGTTACAGAATAGATTTGATCCGTAGGGTTTTCTTTTTTATCCTGATGGAAGCAGATTACCAGGACCTTCTTCTGTGGTACTGCTGGGCGGGTTTGAACAGCAAACCTTTAGGTTAGTACTCAAATGCAAATTGTTTGCACCACCCAAGGACAAAGAAAGATACTATATAATGATAAAAGGGTCAATTCATCAAGAGGATATAGCAATGACTCCCCAAAAACTATTGGCCTGAGATAATCTTTAAACCTTAAGCCTTAAACCAGAAAGATCCCCCGAAGTCTTCTTAAAATCAAAAAATAGTTTAGGTTAACTAGTAAAGTATGTCTGCCTTGAGCATTGTGCTCTTTTAAGATTTATCTATATAGGATCAAATTGACAACAGCAACTAGAAAGATTAGATAGGAAACTTAGGGGGCAGTGAGTTTATGTTAATGGGGGAGGGCCAACTCAAAAAAGGTGAGAGTGGTCATACTACTTGAAGAACGTAATCGATGTCACTGAATTGTACATGTAAAAATGGATAAACTGCTATATGTTCTGCTGTGCATATTCTCAACAACAAAATAAGATAAATTATAAAAGACAATTTCACACACAAAAAGAAGATATAATAATTATAAATATATAGGCACTGAACTTCAGAGCCTCAAAATATGTAAAGCAAACACTGACAGAATTGAAGGGAGACATTGGTCTACAACAATAGTTGGAGACTTTAATATACCATTTTCAATAATGGATAGAACAAGTGGACAAAATAACAATAAAGAAATAGAGGACTTGATCATGGCTATAAACAAACTAACCTAACAGATAGATATAGAACACGCCATTCAACAACAGCACAATCTATACTCTTCTCTAGTGCACATGAGTCGTTCTCCAGATAGAATATATATTAGGACACAAAGCAAGTCTAATATATTTAAAGATTGAAATCATACAAAGTATCTTAAGTATCTTCTCTAGCCACAATGGGATGAAACTCATCCATTTAAGGCCCAGTCCAGATGTGGCCACCTCTGTGCAGGTCACAGAGGTTTGTTTGCCCCTCTGGGCTCCCACATGGCAGCAACATCATGGCCTGTTATGTTAGTCACCAATGGGCTTGGTTCCTGTACCAAATGGAAAGTTTCATTCATTCTTTTACCTCTGTTCTCCAGCCTCCGGCATTGTGTATCCTGCGGGTACGTATCCTGTGGGTATTTTGAGTTGAAATCTGCTCATCTTTTGTGGAGAATATGTTAGTCAGGGAGAGTCGGCTGGGACATGGCTCACCGATTAACTGTCAGGGCTGCTTGGCTGAGCAAGGGTCCCCTCCTTCCACTGCCCATTCCAGGGGTGTCCCTTCCTAGCCACATGCTCAGCTGAAAAGGGTAACTGGCTAGGGTGGAGGAGGGCAGAGCTGGTAGCTGGTGTGGCTCAGAGAACAGGGATTCCAGAGTCCTGTGGGAGAGGATTCAAAGTCTGGTTCTGCTTCTTACCATCTGATTCAACTTAAGCAAGTGATTTGTTGTCATTGAGCCTCAGTTTCTCCTTCTGTAAAATGCGGATAACAACCCTCACTTTCAAGGCCACGGTAAGGGATAATGAGCAGGATAACATTATGCCAACCTCAGGCATAGGGTTTGGCATAGGCTCCCCCCCCCTCCCCACTAGAGCTTCAGTTTCAACCACTTCAGAACAGGGACTTCCAGCTTTATCTTTGTAAATCCTCAAAATGGTCAGCTTTCCACAGATTCCGCTCCCGAATTTTCTTACAGTGACAGAGGACAGCGGTCTGAGAGGGGAGTTCATTGGGGCTGGAAGCAAGCTGTTTCACCCAGAGCGATTTTCAGCTGGAAAACCAGGCCTCAGACAGGAGGGAGGAAAAATTATTAAAGGATTAAATCCAGAATAATCCTATAAGCCCCAGGGGGCTCAGAAAGCAATAAGCCCCAGACTTAAAATCTGATCTGTGAAGTCACAGGGGCGGCGTCAGCATCCGAAGGCAGGGAGTGGATTTAAAGTATACAAAGTGGTCAGATCTTTTCTAAAAAAAATGGCCTCATTTTGGCCCTGTGGACAGCATTTTTTTCCCTCATCTTTTCATGGTTTTTAATAACAATGAGTGAGCTGCAGGAGTGGGCGAAATTTTGCTAAAATGCCATAAAAATAAAAATTTAATTAAAATACACAAGTAGCGAAATTCTATCCTTGTAAAGTGAGACATCTTGGGATTCTGCCTGGGGCAGAGCTGGCTCCCTGGGGCCCCAGGCTCATACTGGCTCCTCTGTGGGCCCTGAGAGAGCGGACATGGCCTCATCTGCGTGCTGAGCAACGAGGCGTCTTCTGGCTTGGCCTCCACAGCTCTCCTCCTGGGTGAAGAAGATCCCTGGTGTCCTCCCCAGAAAGGCCAGGAGGGTCAGGGGGCTAGAGTGAGAGGGTGTTTTACAGGACAGGAGGCAGGCCGTATGTGCAGGCTGGGACTGAGCGCCCTGGGCTGTGGGGAGAGAAAGCGTGGTTTCACATTATCCTGGACAGAGAGAAGAGCACTGGCCTGGCCACAGGCGGCCAGGGAGCCGTGTACTCTAGACAGGGACAAACTACCCAATAAGCAGGATACGCACGGCCTTACTTGTGCTTACTTACTTACCTGTAGTGCACAGTTTCACTCAGACCAGTACGTAAGCAAAAGTAAGCCCATGCGTTCCTTGCTTACTATAAGCCAGTGCCTACCTTGCTGACTGGTTAATCTGCACGATTCTAGTCCTGACGACGTCACCACTAGTCTTTGTGGGCCTCAGTTTCCCTATCTGTAAAATGAATTGATTAGGCTAGATCTGGAATTTTACCAAGCATACACTGAGGAGTCTTAAGGATTCACAAAGTCTGGGGCCTTCAAGGGTCAAGTCTTCCCCTGGGCCTTGAGTATTTAACTAGTATTCTTACCCTTATAGGAGAGGTGGTCATTCAGTGGTAGAATTCTCCCCTTCCATGTGGGGGATCTGGGTTCAATTCTTGGCCAATACACCTCCTGAGTGGCCACTACCCATCTGTCAGTGGAGGTTTGCTTGTTGCTATGATGCTGAACAGGTTTCAGCAGAGCTTTCAGACTAAGATGAACTAGGAAGAAAGGTCTGGAGGTCTACTTCCAAAAAATCAGCCGGTGAAAACCCTACGGATCATAATGGTCCAATCTCCACCTGATCATGGGGATGGAGCAGGACTGGGCGACATTTCGTTCCATTGTGCATGGGGTTACCATGAGTCAGGGGCCAGCTTGATGGCAGCTAACAACAAGGATATTCTCCCTCTTAAGTTGTCTCCTTTTGTCTGTTTTACAGACTGAGCTTTCTAGTAAGATTTTGTTTGAACAAAGAGCGCTGAGGCTGAAAATGTTTGAAAACCTCTGAGGATTCTTCTGGCTGGAACGGCCTGTGATCTGCCCTTCAGCGTCTGACTCTGCATCTCTCTGTCAGCGGCTCCTCCCTCCTGCTCCACTGCACCTCTCCGCCTCCCGACTCCCACCAGGAATGTCCATTCTGAACTCCTATTGCTGTTTTTTGAGTCATGAAGCTCTTTGAGATCTGATGAGAGCTATCAATCCCCTCCCCAGAAAAATATGCATAGGAAAAAACATACATATATATGATGAAAATATAAGTATTTAACATCAGAAATCTCTTTGGGAAAGAAGCAGTCTTTGTTGGGGAAAATTACTCGATGGGCTACATAGGCTTCAGGGCTGGGTATGAAAGGTGGAGCAGAACGTAGGGAGGACTAAGTTGCTGTGCATAAACGAAATGGCTCAGTTTGTGGACCATCTTGCCAACCTGCAGGTACTATCCTTGTCTGCTCTGGGTTGACCCAGGCTGGAAATCAACCCTTCACCATGACTTCAATACCAAAAAAAATGTGGTGCAGCCTTGGCTAAGGTTTCAAGGACCAGCAAGGTAGACTAGATGGAAACCTCTGTACTTAGTCTTTTGGTAGCACATGATTTAACCCCAACTCAAATTGCTCAAGAAAGAGTCCTGGAAAAAAGAAATACATTGGATTACCTACCTGTGAAGTTCATGGTAGAGCCATGGTCCCACTGAGCTGCACGATCCAGGGGGCTCCGCTCTGTGTGATTACTCTCACATTTGACTCAAGTGGATCCAGGGACTTGAAGGATAATAACTCCCTTCTCATTCCCCTTTTTCTCTTAGTTTGTCTTCTTTTGACCTTGGCTTCATTCTCTCCCTCCGTACAGAGACCCCTTCTATATGGTGGGGAAAGTGACTCCATCAGCCCCAGACCTACCTCACACCAGCCCAGAAACCTGTCCCTGGGGCAGGGTACCTTAACTGAATTGGGCCTGGCCTGGGTCTATCTTCTCTCTGCCTATCCTGGTGGCTGGGTGGGCTGGGATATGGCATCTGGCAGCACTACCAGAAACACATGGAATTGGGGAAAGACGGTTCTCTGTTTTTTTTTTTTTTTTTACCAGAAGGTGAAAGGGGTGTTGGGCAGATAAAATCAAAGAAACGCATAAAACCAACAACATCAACAAAATGAATGTCTATCTTGCTGGTCCTCGAATACTGAGTCTGCAATACACTTGTGTATGACTGATTTTTGTATTTGTGTGTAAGGAGGGGTGTTGATGGCATAGAGAGGAGCTGGTTTCCATGTCTGAGTTAACCCAGAGCAGAACAAGGGTAGTACCTACAGCAAGATAATACGGTGGAGCTAGAGGTTAGCCAGATCCCAAATCCTTAGAAGGACTGGGAGGGGTGCATGTGGGATGGGGTAGGTGCCAATTTTATTTGAACTCAAAGGATCAGGTACCTTAGCTGACAACTGGTTTGTGCACACAAAATATTGCATAAGTTCTGGGAGTTCAGGATGCGCTGAAACTCATTCAGGGACCCCATCTAGTGAAGGACCCCCATCTTGGACTCTGTCTCTTTCTCTGGTCATTGCTTTATTCCTTCACATTCTTATTTACATATTTCCTCTCACAAAGCAGATTCCAAGGCTGAGGCCTTGACCCCTAGTACTCAGGCTCCCTCTATCTCCATTCTCAGATGTGATATACACGTTCCCATGAGAATTTTCTGGACTGTGCTCAAGGGACCACTTGGCAATCCTGGCATTCTGCATTTGTACCAGCTCTTCTTCTCCTCAAGATGAAATAGTAATCCCCAGAGATTAAAAAAGTATCTTGCTACTATCCCTTCCTCCCATCCCCGTGGCTGAGAGCTATCCTTCCTAATGATGTAATCTTTGGCATATGAGCCTCAACTAGAATGAGCAGCTGCGGGCCACCTACCACAGGCAGCTCCTAGTGGGGGAACTGCTGCCACAGCTTGGTTCTGAGCCTCAGCTGTGGTGGGATTTACTGCTACCTGCTTTTCTTGGATCTGACAACTGCAGAAAGAGTTGGAGAAAGGATTTTGAATTTGTCCCAAGGAAATAATTTAAAAGAAGAAAAACACTATAGGCAAGAAGGAGTCCATTGCTATAGTAGTGACAGTAATCAGCAACCACGTAAGAGTCTAGGCATGAGAATAACCCGCATTTCCCCTACAATTCATATTACCCCACTGTCCCTCACAATGACCTTGGGAGCTAGGTAGGTGTTTGCCCAAGTTCATACAATGAGCAAGAGCCAGAGCTGGGCTTTATACCTGAACTCTTTTGACTATACCACTATGACTCTACTGCCCTCTGCCTGGTTTTACCACTTACCTTACACAAATTATGTTAGCTAACAATGGCTTCTTTTGATTGCTAGCTTACTATGTGTCAGGCACTGTACCAGGTACACTGTTTACACACTTTCATCAAATCTTCTTCCAAACCTGAGAGATGGCTGCTATTTTAAAGATGACGAAACTGAGGCTCAGAGTAGATAAATTATTTACCTAGAGTCATTGTTGTATTTTTAGGTTATGCAGTGGGTTGAATAAAAAACAAACAAACCTGTTGCTATGGAGTCGATTCTGACTCATAGCAACCCTATAGGACAGAGTAGAATTGCCTCATTGGGTTTCCAAGGCTGTAATCTTTACAGAAGCAGACTGCCACATCTTTCCCCCATGGAATGGCTGGTAGGTTCGAACTGCTGACCTTTTGGTTAGCAGCTAAGCATTTTAACCACTGTGCCATGAGGGCTTCTTGTGATTTGAATGGTGGCTCCCCAAAACATATGTCCGCATTCTAATCCCCAGAACCTGTGAATGTGACCCCATTTGGAAAAAGGGTCTTTGCAGATATAATTAAGGATCTTTTAAAAAAATTTTATTTTTTCTTGTTGAGAATATACAGAACAGAACACATACCTGTTCAACAATTTCTACATGTACAATTCAGTGACATTGATTACATCCTTCAAGTTGTCCAACCATCCTCACCCTCTTTTTCAGAATTGTTCCTCCCCCATTAACATAAACTCACTGTCCCTAAGGTTCCTATCTAATCTTTCGAGGTGCTGTTGTCAATTTGATTCCATATAGATAATTCTTAAAAAAGCATAACACTCAAGGCAAATATTCTTTACTAATTAAGCTAAACTATTTAAAGAAGACTTCAGGGGCTATTTTTGGCTTAAGTTTTAAAGATTATCTCAGGGCAATTGTTTCAGGGATTCGTCTAGCCTCAAAGGCTCCAGAAAATCTAGATTCCATGAGAATTTGAAATTCTGTTCCGCATGGTGCATCCTGTTGATGAGGATCCTGCTATATAACCTTTGATCAAAACATTCAGTATTGGTGGCTGGGCACCATCTAGTTCTGGTCTCGTGGCAAAGGAGGTAAGTTTTTCGTGGAAGCAATTAACTTCACATTCTGTTTCCTCCACCTGATCCTGATTCTCCTCCTTTTTCTGTTGCTCCAGGTGAATACAGACCAGTTGTTGTACCTTGGATGACTGCTAGCAAACTTTTAAGACCCCAGCACAATACGGTGAATTAGGAGATAGAACAGAAGCACCAAACACGATCGAGGCCAGTTAACTGGGATGTCCCATGAAACCATGATCCTAACATCCAACCAAGAAACCAAATCCCATGATGTGTTTGGTTGTGCATAAGAAGCCTCAGCAGCTGCTTTTTTGTTGTTGTTGTTGTTGTAAATGTACCTATCACACATTTGCCAATTCAACTTTTTACAGGTATACAACTTATTGCCATCAATTACATTAATCAGCTGTACAATCCTTACCCTTAATTAATGCAATTTTTCCATCATCTTAAACTGAAACTCAGTGTTCCATGAGCAATAACTCCCCTAACTGAATCTTGAGATGAAATTATAGTGGATTATCCGGGTAGGCCCTAAATCCAATGACAAGTGGCCCTATAAGAGGCACACGGAGGAGAAGGCCATGTGAGGACAGAAGCAGCAATTGGAGTTATGCAGCCACGAGACCCAGAATGCTGATAGCTACCAGAACTCCAAGAGGCAAGGAATGGATTCCCGCCTTGAGCCTTGATTTCAGACATCTAGTCTCCAGAACTGTGAAAGAATAAATTTCTATTGTTTGAAGACACCCATTTGTGCTAATTGGTTATAGCAGTCCTAGGAAAATAATACAGATTTTTTTCGATTGTTCTATCATAGCAACAAATGGCTTCCTGATGATAGATTTTTCTTCTTAAAAATTTTTTCCTTGGAATGAAATTATTTACCCTGTCTGAGCCTTAGTCTCTTTATCGGCAAAGAGTGGCTGTTTTGTCGGGTTGTGCTGAGGATGAGATGAGCTATCAATTGTAAAAGCACCTGGCAAGGTGATTGGCATGTAATGAGTCTCAGTAAGTGTGGGGTTCCTGTCTTCCTTCTGAGGCCCTTGATAACAGCTTCTGCTTTTGTTCATTAGTTTAGTCAACAAGCTGGTTCAGGCCTGGGTAGAAGCTTGACCACAGCCGCAGATGGCATGGAGCTAGGAGGTAAATGAATACAGAAGATGTGGAATTGAGTCTGCAGGATCCTCACCTGGCTGGGAGAGGCAGGATGAATGCTTATTTGGGTGATTGTACTGTCCTATATTTGAATTAAAAAAAATCAAGCGTACAAGTACACAATGGCAGGTAACTTGGTTTTCCTTGCAATTCAGTTTTAGTCAACCACAGGTCAGGATGAATCATCTGTGAGCTGTGTGCATTAAACTACTGGGGACACGTTAGGCAGATGAGTATTACAGTGTCCATCACATAGGAGGAAATAGTTTTGTTGTATGACCACAGCTGTATGTGCCGTCCCAGGCCCTGTGTTTTAGGAGGGCTATTAATATACTGGAGTATGGACAGGGAAAGGGTGGGGAAGGGTCTGGAAATCATGGAGGTTGAAGGAACTGGGGTGTTAGGCCAAGTATTATTTATCTATTGCTGTGTAACAAACTACCCCAGAGCTTGTCGTTGGGTGCCGTAGAGTTGCTTACAACTCACAGGGACCCTATATGACAGAGTAGAACTACCCCATAGGGTTTTCCAGGCTGTAATCTTTATGGGAGCAGTTCCCCAGGTCTTTTCTCCTGTGGAGCCATGGTGGGTTTGAACCGCCAAACTTTCAGTTAGCAGCAGCGCACTTAACTATTTCACCACCAGTTCTCCTTACCCCAAAGCTTAGTGGTTTAAAAAAATTATCTCATAGTTTCTGTAGGTAAGGAATTTGTGTGTGGCTTGGATCTAGAATGAGGTGTGATGGAAGTCAGATGGATGGGTCCAAATTAGAGTGAAAAATCACAGAATACAAAGGGAAGATCAAAGGCTCTGGGGTCACCAGACCTGGGCTAAGGTCTTAGCTCACCACTTACACCAGGGGTTACAAACAAAAATGCCTACAGGGGTCAGGTGAGTAAAAATGAAAAAAAAAAAAAAATTAATAGTTGACATTTGTTGCATGTTTACTAAATGCCAGGCATTGTTCTAAATGCTTGACATGTATTATACTCGCTCATCACTTATTGACATGGTTAGGCTCCAAAGACCAGGTCATTATGTGAGAATTGGCGATGTGAAACTCGAGAATAACCACATCAGATCACAAAATGGAGAATGACTACATCATTACATAATTGCCAAATTACATTACAAAACTGCCAAACCACTGAGAATCATGGCTCAGCCATGTTGACACATAACCTTAACTATCATAGCTAGCGCTACTCTCATCTTGAGTCTGTTGTTAATGCACAAAATAGACAGTAGATTTTTTACTATTGTCATAAATGCAAAATATCAGATAATGAGATAGTCAATAAGTGAGGAGTAAGTGTGCTCTATGATGTAGGTTCTATTGTTATCCTCATTTGGTAGTCAAGGAAGCAGAGGCATGGAAAAAACAAATAGCTTGCTCATGGTCATAAGATCAGCTAGGATGTGAACCTAGGCAGAAGGCTCCAGGGTCTGTATCAAGGAGGCTGCATGAACAAGTGAAGGGTCTGTGTGTAGGCATTTAGGTAGTGTGAACCCGGAGGGATATGGAGAGCCTGGGTCTCGTTCTGAATGGGGCAGCCGCCACTCAGCCATGGCTGAGAGAACATAGACCTAGATTGGCCAGACCTTCCACTTTTTAAAGAAAAGCCAGAAGTCTTGGATTTTATATGGGACCTTCAAATTTTAATTGTTGGCAATTAAGGCATTTAAGAAACAACCCGGTGAAGGCCAAACAGAACATAAATCTGGGCCAAATTTGTACATGACTTTTAGTATCACCCGGTCCCCCAGTCTGGGGGAGGTGCCTTCGCTGGGTTCCTATAGCCCCTGTGTCTGCCCTTCCTGGCAGTATTGCTCACACTGCACTCTATGCACCTCTAGGCTTGTCTATGACCCATGCTAGACCATAAACTCCCCTCTCGTACAGATTAAGTCTCCTTCTATATCCTTGGTTCTCAGCACATAGTGGTGGTGGTGGTGTTAGCTGCCGCTGAGTTGGCCCCAACTCATGGTGACCCCATGCACAACAGAAAAAAACGCTACCTGGTCCTGGGCCATCCCCAAGATTGGTTGGGGATTGGACTGTTGTGATCCATATGGTTTTCATTGACTGATTTTTGGAATTAGATTGCCAGACCTTTCTTCCCAGTCTGTCTTAGTCTGGAAGCTCCACTGAAACCTGTTCAGCATCACAGCAACAGGCAAGCCTTCACTGACAGACAAGTGGTAGCTGAGTATGAGACACATTGGCCGGGAATTGGACCTGGGTCTCCTGCATGGAAGGTGAAAATTCTACCACTAAACCACTGCTGCCCCCACTCAACACATAGTAGGTGCTCCTAAAATGTTGACTGGAAACATCTGGAAAGGCCCTGGGGGATGCCATGGGTTCATTTTATGTGCACAACGCACTCCTCACCACGTAAACACTTTCATTTGTTATAAAGAATTTGGCTGGTTTTAACTTGTCGTCATTTTGGCCTGCTGGTCATCTTCCCTGGCTTTCTCACTTCACATCATCCAGTAAGCCATAAAACCTGCCTTTGGAGCTTATTCATTTTATTTTTAAATTTCAGACACTTGCTTTTGGCTGGAGTGAAATCCCAGGGGAAGTGGGTTGGTGTATCTTTTTCGCTCACTACCCAGAGCTCTGGGAGAGCAGGGCTGATTTCTTGATGTGGGTTCCATCGTCAACCTCATTTGGTAGTCAAGGAAGCAGAGGCACAGAAAAGGTCAATAACTTGCTCACAGTCATGAGACCAGCTAGTGGCAAAGCCAGGATTTGAACCCAGGCAGATGGCTCCAGAGCCCGTATGAAGGAGGTAATGCGAGTAAGTGAAGGGCCAGGCACACAATAGGTGCCAATTAGAGTTTTGGTTTTTTTTTTAATTTTTATTGTGCTTCAGGTGAAAGTTTACAAATCAAGTCAGTCTCTCATACAAAGCCTCATATACACCTTGCTATATACTCCTAGTTGCTCTCCCCCTAATGAGACAGCACATTCCTTCTCTCTACCCTGTGTTTCCGTGTCCATTCAGCCAGCTTCTGCCCCCCTCTGCCTTCACATCTCCCCTCCAGACAGGAGCTGCCTGGATAGTCTCATGTGTCTACTTGATCCAAGAAGCCCACTCCTCACCAGTATCATTTTCTCTCTTGTAGTCCAGTCCAATCCCTGTCTGAAGAATTGGCTTCAAGAATGGTTCCTGTCTTGGACTAACAGAAGGTCTGGGGACCATGACCTCTGGGTTCCCTCTGGTCTCAGTCAGACCATTAAGTCTGGTCTTTTTACTAGAATTTGGGGTCTGCATCCCACTGCTGTCTTAATTCTTCAGAGATTCTCTGTTGTGCTCGCTGTCATGGCAACCATCGGTTGCAGCTGGGCACCTTCTAGTTCTTCTGGTCTCAGGCTGATGTAGTCTTTGATTTTCGTGGCCCGTTCTGACTCTTGGGCTCATACTTACCTTGTGTCTTTGGTGATCTTCACTCTCCTTTGCTCCAGGTGGGTCGAGATCAATTGTTGCATCTTAGATGGCCACTTGCTAGTGTTTAAGACCCCAGACGCCACTCTCCAAAATGGGATGCAGAATGTTTTCTTAATAGTTTTTAATATTACACCAATTGACCTAGATGTCCCCTGAAACCATGGTCCCCAAACCCCTGCCCCTGCCACTCTGGCCTTTGAAGCTTTCAGTTTATTCAGGAGACTTCTTTTCTTTTGGTATAGTCCAGTTGTGCTGACCTCTCCTGTATTGTGTGTTGTCCATCCCTTCTCCTAAATTAGTTCTTGTCTACTATCTAATTAGTGAATCCCCCCTCCCTCCTTCTTTCCCTCCCCACTCTTGTAACCATCAAAGAATATTTTCTTCTCTGTTTGAACTATTTATTGAGTTCTTATAATAGTGGTCTCATACAATATTTGTCCTTCTGAGACGCCAATAACAGTTTGTTGAATGAATAAACAAATGAATGGACTTGTACCTTACTTACTAAGTGCTTTCCCCTAGTCTCTCATTAACCCTCAGGACTCTGGGGCCGAGGGGTCATCATCCCCTGGATTAGTGAGAATTCAGGTTTAGCTGCCCTAACAGAAACCCCAAAATTGATTTTTCTCTCATGTAGCAGAGCAAGAGTTCATTTGGGGTTAACATGATGGCTATGGCTCCAGATGGGGGCCCAGTCTCCTGCTCTGTTGTTGATCAGCTATCACTAGAACATTACCCTTTTCTGCATGGCCCAAGATGCTGCTCAACCACCTCTGCACTTCTGACTGAGGATGGAGACCCTTACCTGTTACTGTGGAGTTGATTCCAACTCATAGCAACCTTATAGTACAGAGTAGAATTGCCACATAGGGTTTCCAAGGAGCGCTAGTGGATTTGCACTGCCGACCTTTTGGTTACCACCTGAGCTCTTAACCACTGAGCTGCTAGGACTCAGAGGATGGAAGAGGGTGTAATAAAGAATGTCACTCCACTTTTGATGTTTAACAACTGACAGGTTTTAAGCCCCATCTCTCTTCCCCTTCGGTCCAACATCTGGAAAGCTGATAAGAAATCCTAGGTGCTCCCTCTTTTGGGGCTGGGGGGATGTTCAAACCATGCAGAAGAACCCCCACCGCAGCCTCACCCTCTAACCACCATAAAAACCCCAAGTCAGTCTCTTTCCTCTGCTCTCCCCAGAAAGCCTCATTATGTGAGTAATGAACCTTTTCACAGCTTCTTAGTATGTGTATGGTATCATCAGTTTTGGATAGGGTCCATCTTGTCTCTTTGAGTGTCCGCAAAACAAAGGGGAAGTGGGGTGGAGCGCGCAAGTCCCAGAAAGTGCACACCTCATTTGTGTTCATTCCCATTGCCACCCCCGCTTGGTGACCCCAAAGGCTTCTGGTCCATTCTTTGTCCCTCCCTCATCAAAGCGTGGACCCAAACCCCTTTTCTTAATTTTCCTTAGCAAAACTGAGACAGGATGGATTAAACGAAAAAAAAAAAAAAATTTATGAACTACAAAAGGAAGTCAAAGGAGAAATAAAATCCAGGAAGCATAAACCAATCTAATTTATATCACAGAGATACCTCCCCCATAACCAGGGCCAGAACAGGGCAGGCCAACTGGGGTTTTTGCCCAGGGGGCTGGGAATTTCAAGGATGTGAAATTTAATACAATAATTCCAGAGAGTGATAAAATTTTAAATGTTGTGACATTTACATACAGATACCACATGCGATCATGCAGCCCACAGAAACAAAGGGATTTGGCTCTTCCTCAGAAAGCTTCCGGACTGCCCGTTGTTAATAACACCTCTTCGTGATTCATAGGTGGAAAATCAAAGTTGATTGGAGGGTGTGTTTCAGGCCGTTCCCTGGCAGCCAAAATGCCAGTTAAGAGCTCTGGGCCCCAACATAGGTGACTCTGTGGGCTAGCACCTTTTCACTCTCACCTTTTAGAATTTCCAACTGGTACAACTTTGTGCCACTTTATGAAGTTCTTTGCTGCTCAGTTCTCAGGCTGCTTTTATCCAGCCAGCATCATCTTGTTCCTTGCCCTCTCTGACCTAGGTTTCTGGCCATGCATGCTGTTTCTTTTTTGGCCAACACCGGGGAAGCCTCCTCACCGCTCCCAAATCCCTCTTCTTAATTCTAGGTTCAGTCCAGAGCAATTTGTGTCATCCTCAGGCCATTACCAGGTCTCTGTAATGAGTACAACACATAACCTGTGACCCCTTATTTCTCTGAGTCCGGCGGGAATTTGACATTGCTGCCCGTCTGTCAGTTTGCGGTACTTTGGCGGCCTGTGAGTTGCTATGATGCTGGGAGCTATGCCACCAGTATTTCAAATACCAGCAGGATCACCTATGGTGGACAGATTTCAGTGGAGCTTCCAAACTAATACTAGGAAGAAGGACCTGGTGATCTACTTCTGAAAATTAGCCAGTGAAAACGCTATAGATCACAACAGAATATTGTCCAATGTAGTGCTGGAAGATGAGCCTCCTAGGCTGGAAGGCACTCAAAATATACAGTGGCTGCAGCAATGGACTTGAGCATACCAATGATCACGAAGATGGCACAGGACTGGGCCATGTTTCATTCTGTCGTACGTGGGGTTGCCATGAGTCGGGGCCAACTGGGTGGCAATGAACAACGACAAAGTTTCTTAATCCCTTAATTATACAATGTCCTTTTCTTCCATGGGAAGGAAATATTAAATGAGCATCTATTTGCCAGGTATTTTCTCATTTCCTTTTTCATCTCACTGCAAGATAACACGGCCACAGATGAGACAGCAGAAGCCCAGACAGGGCAAGACCCTTGTCCAGGATCACACAGCCCGTAAGTGGTGGGGCTGGGATTTGGATAGATGTTTCTGAGACTCCGAAGCCTGGGCTCTTTCCTTCACACAGTCTCCAAACATGCACGGATGCTCCAGGGTATTGAGGAGGGAGTGTTTGGTCCGAGATGCAAGAAACTAGAGGGATCAGACAGGAGAGGGCTCGAATAATGGAGAAGCGAGATGAAATGATGGAGAAGGAAAGTGACAGACTAGCTAATGGAGTGGGGAGGTGATGGGAGGGTCAAAGGGCTCTGCTTTGACAAGGGGTTTGGGATGGCAAACGAGGAGCTTTTGTTCTACACTGTGCCTTGCTGGCAACACCTCCTATCCCCACATGCAATGAGCTCACCCTTCTGTTGGCACCCACCTACCTCTCTTCTTGGCTCTGGCTAGGACACACCAACATTTCTGCAGGAGAAATAAAGCAATAACAAGAATCTCATTTTTCTCCCTAAAATACCTCTCTGTTCTGCCAGCAAGCAGGGAGCTGCTCCTGCCAGCAGTCCTGTGGGAAGCCTGTTCCCAATCTAGCAGGATTAGCCTGAAGCTGGCTTCCCAGGAGCCCCCAGCAGCCAAGCAGCCCTCTGTCGACCTCGAGCTCCTGGATGCAGATCCCCCATGTCTTCCTCAGCCCCTAAAGGGTTACTCACCTCCGTGTCCCCACCCCACGCTCTCCAGGGCAAAGGGATGCTGTTCGCACAATGTAGGCCCCAGGTTCCTCTACCTGGTAGCTCCCTCAGACTTTCTCTCTCTCTCGGACCTGGGCGACTTTCTATAAGGAAAAGCTCATTGGAAAAACCATTCTGAACAGGAAAACTTTAATTTTGTTTTGCAACAGGCTTTTTCTCCCTTAAAAAAAAAAAAAGAAAAAAGCGTCCTCCTTTACCTAAAGGTCTGAGTGCCTGGAAATTTCTTCCCCGTGTGCACATTACCCACTTCCTGGCTGCAGGGATGGAGGACTCGGAGAATTCAGAGGATATTAAACAGATTCATAATGGACCCAGCAGTATAAACATGTCTCAAGTGCAGACAGAAATGCCACAAGCTCCTATTTGGTTTAATGTAAAACATACACCAGTTGTGTCTGTGTTCCCATTTTACAAATAAACAAGGTGGGGAGATGGACTCTGAAATTGTCTCCAGGGAGCCAGGTACCTCCGTTCCTTGCAATTTCAAGGCTGCTTCTGCCCACAAACAACACAGAAAAGAACGCTTAATGTAACCTTGCAGATCAGTGCCAAAAGGCAGAGCAAATGGGAGAGGTCTGGCCAAATGGTCTGCAGCTATTCCCACCCTTCACAGTGATGCCCCTAGTGCTGGGGGTTCAGGGTCCCTCAGAGGGTGTTACCAGTAGAATGGGTCTAGGCTGTAGGGTGTACATAGGACAGAGCACTGGGAGGCCTGATTTCAGATCCCGCCTCCACCATCACCTCCACCCTGTGCAATCCCAGGCCAGCTGGGCCTCTCCATCTGTGAAACTGGCTAACAGTCCCAGGCATGTGTGTCTTACCATGTGGTGGCAAGTGCCCTGTGAGACAACGTGGGCCGAAGCCCTTGGTTAAGATGCATATGATCTCAGGAATGGCCATTTTCTTGTTTCAATTCAAAATCAGCATTTCCTATTGCTGATTCTTTCAAACCCAGAGCCAGAGGGACTGTGTCATAGTCAGAAAGTCTAAACACGTGGAGGCAGGATCTTTGACTCAAAGACCAAAATGACTAACTTGGCTTCATCACTAGTCACAGTTCAGTAGGGGGTGGGGGACCAGCCAAGTCAGTCAACTGGCTGGCTTGACAGGAGGATCCCTGAAAATGGCCGCCTGGTCACTCCAGGAGGAGCACAGTCCACATCTGGACAGGGAAGGGGAGACTAGATTATTGGAGGTCAGGAGGATGGACTTTGGAGCCAGCCTGCCTGGCTCTTGCTGGGTCATATAGGGCAAATTCCCTAAGCCTTCTATTTCCCAGGTTCCTGGGTAATACTAGAAGGCCACTCAAAGGGGATAGTGGGGAATGAGATGATGTAATTCATGCCAAGTACTTCAGACAGTGCCCAGCACACAGCAAGTGTCTGTAAGTGTTAGCTGTTATCTGTGTCAGGGGCCTTTGGGCACTGACAGCAAAATGTTTCTAAAGAATAAAGGAAATTCTTCAGTTGAGGAAACCGAGGCCCATAAATGGAACATGATCTACTGAAGGTCATACGAGTTCAACTATCATTTGACTGACATTTTCCAGGCACTGTGACCATAGTAACAATCATATATATGGTCAGCATTTATTGTTTTCTGTACTCCAGGCACAGTGCTAAGCACGTCTCATGCTTTTATCTAATTAAATCCTTACCACCACTCTGTGAAAAAACACCATTATTTCCATTTTACAGATGAGGAACTTGAGGCTCAGAGGAAAAGGACTTTGCCTGGGTCAATGGCTAGTAGCTGGGATGAGTAGAGCTAGTTTTAGGTCTTAGGTCTAAGTCCATGTTCCTCTTACCCAGAACACCCCCTCAGGCAGGCCCAGGCTTCCTGACTCTCGGTTCAGACTCTAGTCCCCTCTGCATTGCTTCCTAAAGCCTCTTTTTCTGTACTCTCAGCTCACCAAGGCCTGGGGATGCAGTCTCACCTGGTTTGGGGGCGTGGGGCAGGATGGCTTTGAGCCCAGCTTTGGGCCTGGATCTCCTGTTCAGGTGGGCGCCACTGTGTGTCTCCAAATCTCCTCTTCCAGCACTACATTTGTCATCGTGCATGGTGAGTGCTTGGAACATTTTTTTCCCCGTGTCTCTGGCCACGCGCTTGTCTAAGGCTCTAAGGATTCTCTGTTTTCAGATAATAAATAATAAGCCCTAAGTCTTGCAGAGATGTGGGGAGGGAGATGCTTAGCAGCACCTAGGCCTGAAGAGGCCTTGGTCCTCACTCAAGACTTTCCAACATCCTGGTTCATCTGTCCCCTAAGAAATCTACTCTCCCACTTCTCTGACCCACTAGCATGTAAATTATCTCCAAATTCTTCCCAAGGAAAATAGGAAAGAGAGTGGTGGAGAATCAGAGAGAAAGAAAGGAAAGAAGTACTAAAGCCTTGCAGAAAGAATAATAACACTGCCTACTCACAATCGCTTTCTAGTTTACAGCAGCACCTACCACCCTTAGAGCAGATAACAGCAGCCTCTGGTCTGAGTCCGCAGCTTTATAGACCCTGCTCTGGCTTCTTCCAGCCATGGCCCTCTCCATGGGATAAGGTGTCCAGGGTGCCAAGTAGACGGTGGCATCACTAGTGGGGGCGGGGGGCAGAAACTACTGTCAGAGGAGGTGACACCAAAATAATTGTCTATAAAATTTTTGTGCAGTGTTTCAGCAGAAATTCATAATTTTTTTTTTTTTATAAAAATACCCCTGTATTTAGGTGGCACTATGGTTAAAGTGCCCTGTTCCTAACAAAATGTTGGTGGTCCGAACCTACCAGCCACCGGGCAAGAGAAAGATGTGGCAGTCTGCTTCCTTAAAGATTTACAGCCTTGGAAACCCTATAGGGTTGCTATGAGTTGGAATCGACTCCATGGCAGTTGGTAGGTAGGTAGTTACAACAACAGAAATATTTTTCATAAGCCCAGAGTACACGTCTCAATATACCTACAAGACTAAAACTCTGTGTTATTTTTTGAACCTTTGAATGCGTTCCAGTCAGAGCTGTCACTATTACCCTATTACAATGACCCTTTCAATCACGTGGTTTTGTCTGTACATGCTACAAACACATGCTGTTTTCCTTGCTGCCAGTGTTTTTATAGTCACTCATTTTTTCAAATTTCCTGGTGTTTTAGCTACAATATTGCGGTAATGAGTATTTGTGAACCTATATCAATAACTTTTTTGAGAATGAAGTATTAAAGGAGAAGAAGCAGAAGAATAAAAAAGGCTTCCTTTCAGTTACTAATAACGTAACTAATGATGCTGAAATTCAATGCAGAAAGATTTTACAAAATAATTTCGTTGTTATTATTCATATAAGAAATATCACGTTTAAAAAGCCAATTACAACTATATCACATGTTATTCTATGATTAAAATTGATACTAAACGTTACTAAGGATTCTGTATGGTCTGGTACTGGAGGAGGTCCATGGGGGAGGTGAAAGTATGAATTACCTCGCTGAGCAACACCAACCCCAGTGACACCACTGGAAGCAGATGTGCCCACCCGGAGCCCACACCCACTTCCACACCATGCTCTGGTTTCCTGTGACCCTGGAATTTTCTGCCCTAACAGCTCCAAGCCTGCTTCCAGGGTCTGCATGGCCCCCTTCCCCCACTCTATCCTCCCCAGGTGCCTCCAGCGGGTGCATCTCTAGGTTTGCTGCTGTTTGCATCGGGGTATGTGGGTGGAGGTGAGATGTTAGGACGGGGTGTCCTCATGTTTTGGCACGAAGCCCTTGCTGTACAGGTTGGTGCTGACGATGGGAAGAGAAGGAAGGAATGGCCCGAGGGCCAAAGCCCTAGGCTAGCTTTTCCCCGATGCTATTGTGTTCCAAGGAGTCCAGGAACTCTGAACTCAAATCTGGCCTTCCACGTTGTTATAATAGCATGTTTGTCAAGGTTGGAGGATGAAACATATTTCATTTAAGAGTTTGTTAAGCTTGATTTTTAACACTTAAGTATTTAAACCCATTGCCGTGGAGTTGATTCTGACTCATACAAAAAAAAAAAAAAAAAAGGTTAAGTGCTTGGCTATTAAAGAAAAGGTTGGAAATTTGAGTCTACCCAGAGGTGCCTTGGAAGAAAAGCCTGGCAATCTACTCCCGAAAAATAAGCCAGTTAAAACTGTATGGAACAGAGCTGTCCTCTGACACACATGTGGTTGCCATGAGTTGGAGTCAACTGGATGGCAACTGGAGGTAGGTCCCCATTTTACACTTGCCCCAGGCCCTGCAATTTTTGGAGTGGGCTTGACTTTCAAAGCCCTTTTTATCCTCCACAGACAAAATATTGCTTAGTCATCGCAGTAACCCTGTGAGCTGGGTATGATCATTTTCATTTGCCAGTGAAGAGTCTGAAGCTCAGAGAGGGTAAGACACTTGTCTAAATTCAAATAGCTGGGAAGTGGCAGAACTTGGACATGAAATCAAATCCTCCAACTCCACCTCTGGGTTTTCCTACTGCTCTGACCCCCCTCCTGCGTGGGGGAGCCCTTCCCCCTTTAGGAGGTGGAAACTTCCCCCTCTTTGGGTGCCCAGCCAGGTGGCAGGGGCACGCGTAGGCGGGGAATATCCTAGAATGGCCTCACCCCAGAGAAGGCTCTAAGCTGGGGGTACCAAGAAGAGAACCCACTTAAAAGAAAGAAAAATGAGAACCTTGTTGCCTGTCAAATTGGTAGTTTGAGACAGCAACTATTTCAAAACCATAACCTCATCATGCCTCCCCCGAGAGCCCCCCTCTCCCAACAAACTTAGAGTTTTCCATTGTAGAGAAAGGAAGAAATGTGGCTCTAATCCCCTTTGTTCCATGATTTCATCTCTTTCTCTCTCTCTTCTCGGGGGATTGCAGGCAAACAGAGTTGGAGGAGGGAAGGTGGGGCAGGGAGGGGAGCCAATACCCTCTTTTAGTGGTCTGGGGGTCATCCTAAGCTTTAGGCAGAAGGGAGGGGACCTGGAAGGGACAGTCTATCCCCTCCCCCATCAGGCAACAGAGTGGGAAACCTGGGAGACTTCCATGAGGCTGTCTCCCCTTCCCTCCTCTCTGGCCCACACTCCCCTCTCCATTTCACCTCCTCCACTCTGTCCCCAGTGTTCTCCCGCCGCTTGAGTGCAGGCTTCAGTCATTTCTCATCCAGATTTTGTAACAGACTTCTAAGTGGTTAGGACTCCTGGTTGTGCAGTGGTTTAAGTGGTCAGCTGCTAACTGAAAGATCTGTTCAAACCCACCAGCCACTCTGCAGGAGAAAGACGAGGCAGTCTGCTTCCATATAGATTCCATAAAGATTAAAAATAAAAACCTGTTGCTGTCGAGTCGATTCCTACTCATAGCAACCCTGTAGGACAGAGTAGAACTACCCCATAGGGCTTCCAAGGAGCAGCTGGTAGATTCAAACTGCTGACTTTTTGGTTAGCAGCTGAGTTCTTAAACACCGTGCCACCAGGGCTCCCCATAAAGATTACAGCCTTGGAAACGCTATGGGGCAGTTCTACTCTGTCCTACAGGGTCACTATGGGTTGGAATCAACTTGACGGCAATGGGCTTTGGTCTAAGTGGTTGTAATGGGTTGAATTGTGTCCCCCCAAAAAACATGTTAAGTCCTAACCCCCAGTACCTGAATTGTAACCTGTTACTTCCCCCCAAAAACCCATTATCCCAATTATTGTCTGTGATTTCTGTGGCCATTGCAATAAATTATTGAACCCAGCCGAGTAGTAGAGAGTGCTGTGGGAGGGATGGCTGGTGACAGAAATGGTAAAGAGGGAGGAGAGGGGAGGCATGTCTGACCTCTGCCTCATAGGAATCAGCCTTGGGCTGTTAATCTTGACTCTTCTTACCCCTTGGGAAGTTAGAGGAGGTCAGACACTGCCCTCATGCCATTTTTATAAAGTCTTTTCAACAAATGATGCTGGCAAAATTAGATATCTATCTGCAGAAAAAAGAAACAGGATCCATACCTCACACCATACACAAAAACTAACTCAAAATGGATCAAAGACCTTGTCTTAGTCTGAGTTCTCTAGAGATGCAAAACCAGTGAGGTGTATATATATACAAATATATATATATAGAGAGAGATTTATATCAAGGAAATGGCTCACGAGATTGTAGAGGCTGGAAAGTCCCAAGTCCATGGGTCAGGCTGGAGGCTTCTCCTGACTCATGTAGTTGCAGGGGCTGGTGAACCCAAGATTGTCAAGTCAGACAACAGGCCTCTGGCTCACAGGCTGCGGAGACCAACAAATCCCAGATCAACAGGTAAGCTAGCAGGCCACTAGCTCACAGACTGTGGAGGTTGACGTATCCCAAGATCGACAGGTAAACTGCTAGCTCAAGTCACAAGAGCTAGAAGTCAGATGAACAGGAGCCAGCTGCAGGATCCAGACTGAGCAAAAGCCCGAGAGCCTTGCCAGAAAGTCCACCCGTATTGGATGCAGGCCACAACCCCAAGGAAACTCCCTTTCAACTGATTGGTTACTCGGAGCAGACACCATCTTGGAGGTGATCACATTATATCAGATCTCATCACGGAAGTGATTACATCATTATACGACTGCCAGACTACATCATAGCCACCAAAGCACTGAGAATCATGGTCTAGGCAAGTTGACACACAATCTCAACAATCATAGACCTAAATAAAAAGCCTAAAACTATAATGATCATGGAGGAAAAATTAGGGACAATGCTAGGGGCCCTAATATATGGCATAAATAGATTACTAGACATAATTAAAAATGCCACACACAGCCTAAGATGAACTAGGTAAATGAGACTTCCTAAAAATTAAACACACTCAACAAAACACTTCTCCAAAAGAGTAAAAAGAGAACCTATGGATTGGGAAAAATTTTGGCTGCGACATATCCGCAAGGGTCTAACTTCTAAAATTTATAGAAAACTTCAATACCTCAACAAAAAAAGACAAATAATCCAATTAAAATATGGGCAAAGGATATGAACAGACACTTCACCAAAGAAGACATTCAGGCTGCTAACAAACACAAGAAGAAATGCTCGCAATCATTAGCAATTAGAGAGATGCAAATCAAAACTACTACAATGAGATACCATCTCATCCCAACATTACTGACTAATAAAACAAACAGAAAATAACACATGTTGACGAAGATGTGGGGAGACTGGGACTCTTATACACTGCTGGTGGGAATGTAAAATGGTACAACCACTATGAAAAACAGTATGGTGCTTCCTCAAAAAGCTAGAAATAGAAATGCCATATGATCCAGCAATCCCACTCCTAGGTATATAACGCTAAAAAAATAAGAGCTGTGACATGAATAGACATATGCACATCCAGGTTCATTGCAGCATCTTTCACAATAGCAAAAAGGTGGAAGCAGCCTAAGCGCCCATCAACAGGTGAGTGGATTAACAAACTGTGGTACATACACACGATGGGATGCTATGCAATGATAATGAATAGTGATGAATCCATGAAACATCTCAGAACATGGATGAATCTGGAAGGCATTATGCTGAGTGGAATAAATCAATTGCAAAAAGACAAATATTGTGTGAGACTGCTTTTATAAAGTAACAACAAAAGGTTTACACACAGGAAAAAAAAAGAAAAAACTCTTTGATGGTTGCCAGGGATGGGAGGGTGAGGGGGGAAAAATTGCCAAAGAGACAGTAGACTGGTGTTAATATTGGTAAAGGGAGAGGCAATACATAATATGGGAGAAGTCAGTACAAAATGGCCAAGGCAAGAGAGGACACTGAGAGAAATGCAGGAATAAAGGACAACTATGGTATGGTAACTACTACTAGGAGCCCTGGGGGTCCAGTGGTTAAGAGCTACAGCTGCTAACCAAAAGGTTGTCAGTTTGAATCCACCAACTGCTCCTTGGAAACCGTGTGGAACAGTTCTACTCTGTCCTATAGGGTCACTATGAGTTGGAATCAACTCAATGGAAAGGATTTGGTGTTATGGTAACTACTAGAGCATAACCCATTGCCGATGGTACTGAAGGAAGACGTCCAAACTGTACTGAGGCATTGGCAAAAAACAAGACTCTGGGAATTGATGGAATACCAGCTGAGATGTTTCAACAAATGGATGCAGCACTGGAAGTGCTCACTTGTCTATGCCAAGAAATTTGGAAAATAGCTACCTGGCCAACTGACTGAAAGAGATTACGGCTGCTAATCAAAGGGTCGGCAGTTCAAATCCGCCAGGTGCTCCTTGGGCAGTTCTACTCTGTCCTATAGGGTCGCTATGAGTTGGAATCGACTCAACGGCACTGGGTTTGGTTTTTTTTTTTTCTTATAATCACCTTGAGGACTAAGGTGCACCTGACCCAAGCCGTGGTGTTTTCAATTGCCTCATATGCATGCAAAAGCTGGACAATGAATTAGGAAAACTGAAGAATTGAAGCCTTTGAATTGTGGTGTTGGCAAAGAATATTGACTATACCATGGACTGCCAAAAGAATGAACAAATCTGTCTTGGAATGAGTACAACCTGAATGCTCCTTGGAAGCAAGGATGGTGAGACTGCGCCTTACATACTTTGGACATGTTGTGAGGAAGGATCAGTCCCTGGAGGAAGACATCATGCCTGGTAAAGTAGAGGATCAGCAAAAAAGAGGAAGACCCTCAACAAGATGGTTTGACACGGTGGCTGCAACATGGGCTCAAATAATAGTAACAATTGTGAGGATGGTGCAGGACCAGGCAGGGTTTCATTCTGTTGTGCATAGGGTTGCTATGAGTTGGAATCGACTCAGCAGCACCTAACAACAACAACAGCTATAGCATAGACAATCCTGCAGCAATAGAATCAACAACAATAATCTACTAATGGATACATAGATTTGCCAAGAGGTGAGGGTGGGGATAAGGGAACACACCCACTGGCAGGTACAGGTTTGGTGGTAGAAATTTCTAAATATATGGTGTAAGTGCTCCTCATAGATTAAGATAGACAACAGAGCACACAAGTAGCACAGTCAGGGAAACGTCTTAGAGATAACTAAATTCCTCATGGGTTGAAGTTCCCAGGTTTGAAGCCAAAGGACCATAGACTCGAGAACCCCTATGTCAATTGTCACAGTATAGTTCTTAAAGACAATGTTCTACATCCTACTTTAGTGGGTAGCATCTGGGGTCTTAAAAGCTTGTGAGAAGCTATCTAAGATAAACTTTCCGTCTCGTCTAGTCTGGAGGAAATGAGAGTGAAAAAAATTAAAGGCTCAAGGGATCAATTAGTTCAAATGACCAATGGGCCACAGCCTACATGACCCCGAGACCAGAGGAACTAGATGGTGTCCAGCTTCCGCTACCCATCACTCTGACTGGGGTTACAACAGAGCGTCTCAGACAGAGCGGGAGAAAAATGTAGACGAAAAGATCAAATTCACAAAAAAGACCAGACTTGCTGGTCTGACAGGAACAGGGGAACCACCGAGACTATGGCCCCTGGACACCCTTCTAACTCAGAATTGAAGCCACTCCTTTCAGAAAAAGATTAGGCAGGCCTATAAAACAAACAATAACACATGTGAGGAACGTGCTTCTTAAACCAATCAAATATACAAGATCAAATGGACAACACCTGCCCAAAAACAAAGACGATAAGGCGGGAAGGGACAGGAAAACTAGACAAATGGAACCAAGGAGCCAGGGGTAGAAAGTGAAAGGGGGAGAGTGCTGACACAATAAGAGATTGCAACCAATGTCATGAAACAACTTGTGTATAAAATTTTGAATGAGAAACTAATTTGCTCTGTAAACTTTCACCTAAAGCACAATAAAAAAATAAATAAATAAAGATAGCTAATTAACACACATATCTACTTTTACTCCCTTCCAAACCAAAATCCCACTGAACAGCAAAAACTTTTTTTTTTTTTTGGTAAGACATAAACCCACAGGAACAGAGTGACCAGGAGACGTGACGACATTTTGGAAGCTTGCGAGAAGATAGATTTAACAGAATGGAGAAAGCTCAATCTTAAGTCAGCCGTGGAAAAAGCTGAGAACTAATTTGATGTTCATTGTCCAATTTCTAAAATCTCGGGAATGGTGACACCGGTATCCTCTGGAAGTGGGGAAGATGAGTGAGGAGGGCTCAACTAAAGCAGACCCTCTCTGCCCTCTGAACAGCTAGTGGCTGCAGGACTTCTCAGAGCCTTTAATAAACTGAATTTCTGCATATATTGAGACATTCTAAGAAAGACATTCACTAGGCAGCATTTTCGAAATACATTTATCCTTGGAGCTTTTTTTTTCCAAATCATCTTTTAACATCTTGAGGAACGTAGCTTGAGCAATGCTGTTAAAACATGCCAGTGCATCTCCTGTCTGGAGGGGAGATAGGAGGGTTAGAAACTGGCAAAATCATCACGAAAGGAGAGACTGGAAGGAGGGAGTGGGCTGAGGGGGAGAGTAAGTGGGAGTATGGAGTAAGGTGTATATAAGCTTATATGTGACAGACTGACTTGATTTGTAAACTTTCACTTAAAGCACAATAAAAATTATTAAAAAAAAAAAAATGCCAGTGGCTGGGAGAGGGCGTGAGAGGACATCTCCAAGGTTAGTCCAAGATGTCATTTGAGCAACCTCTTCACTCAGGTCAACTAAGCCCAATAATTTGTTCATTCATTCATTCGTTCATCAAATGTTTATTGAATACACACCATGAGCCAGACTGGGCATACTGTGTATACAAAGATGAATAAGACACTGTGTTTGCCTTTCGGGGGTTGGCCATCTCATGGGAGTGTGTTTTAGTTTCTTAGGGCTGCTGTAAGGAAGTACCTCAAGTTGGGTGGCTTTTAAGAACAAATTTATTGTCTCACAGCTCTGGAGCCCAAGAGCCCAAATTCAGGGTGTCGGCAAGGCCATCTTCTCTTCCGAGGCTCTAGGGGAAAGAAGATCCTTTCTTGTCTCTTGGTTTCTGACAGGCTCAGTTGTTCCTGGGCATGTAGATTCATCTTCACACAGCCATCCTTCCTCTGTCTCTTGTGTCTCTTCTCTTTTATAAGGACACCACCTCAGGTGGGATTAGGACCCATTCTACTCTGGTATGACATCACGTTAACTGATACCATCTTCCAAAACCCTATTTCCAAACAAGGTCACATTCTCAGGTGTGGGAGTTAGGACTTGAACTTATCTTTTTTGGGGGACACAATTCAATCCATAACAGGGAGTAATCAATTGTCTGCCCCTGGGGTAGCCCCATTTAAGTAACAGAAGGATCTAGACCTTTCCCTTTCTCTTTCCAGAGTCACCTTCCTTTAGAATATTTGGGGAAAGAGACATTGTCTCCAGGGACCCCTGGGTCGATCAGCCCTCAGTGCACCTTCCCTCTTGGCTCTTACCTGACTCGCCTCCCTTTGCCCCAATTCTGTCTCAGGCCAACCTGCTGCCAGTCACCTCCTAAATTCTACCAACACAGGGCTGGTGTGTGTTTTACAGACCTTCACCTGAGGTTAGAGGTAACACAGAGTTTCCAAGTGGGAAGCCACTTAAAATTGAGTATCAGCCATTGTTAGACCAGGGGTTGGCAAACTTTTTCTGTAAAGGACTAAATAGTAAATATTTTAGGTTGTGAAGTCCAAGAGGCAAAATCAAGGCTATTATGTACATGCTTATATAACAATAGAGAAACCAAAATTCAAAATATAATAATTACTGAGCACTTTTTTTTTGGGGGGGGGGGTAATGCTGATCTACTGATGAGAAGAATGGACTACTTTTGGGGGAATAATACTTCACTTACTTGGAATTCACAGTTAGTGTTCCCTATCATCAAATTGGAGCCCTGGTGGCACGGTGGTTAAGAGCTTGGCTGCTAACCAAAAGGTCAGCAGTTCAAACCCAGCAGCCCCTCCCTGGAAATCCTATGGAGCAGTTCTACTCTGTCCTGTATGTCAGAATCAACTCGACAGCAATGGTTTTTTTTTTTTTTTTTTGTTATCATCAAATTGATTGCAAATGTTCATTTGTAAAAACCATTTTTGGGTTGTATGTAGGCCAGTACACCATGGACACGAAGATGAGAGATTCCAGGGCCCCAGCCCACCAAGGACACAGAAGGAACCTAGAGAACAGGCATCCCAGCAGCACCTGGGAGACAGAGCCTTCTCCTTCATGTCTTATCCCTGCATAAGACACTGGCGCTGTGGCCACAAACCCTGGGCACGCAGAGAGGAAGACGGAAAAGCTAAAGCTAAAGTTCTCTGCAGCCTATTAGGATCAGGGCTTAAAATAGATACTAAGTTGAGTAGTAGAAAATAAACTCTTCCCTCTCACACACCTAAGTTTGTGGTCTGAGGGTTATGCCTGCTGCAAAGGTAGATGGTGGAGCTGGCTTTGGGGTCCAGATGTCTTGACTCCAAAACCACAGCAGCTCTCCTGCACCTGCTGTCACTTGTATTTTAGGTCTTTGTCCTGGAGTCACCTTCCCCAGCCAAAGGGAAGCCCCTGAGGGCAGGTCTGGGCTGTTTTCCTTGTCAGAGGCCAGAATCTAGCACACAGTAGGTGTTTTATAGCAGTGTGTTGACTTGGCTTAAAAGGAATGGGGGCGGGCCTTGGAGGCTTTTGTTCTTCAAGCAGGATTGGTCATCTTTGATCATCAATGAGCGAATATTCAGTGGGAGAATCACAATAGCTGAATTGAGAACCAGGACTTGAAGGACAGGCTTGACCTTTGCTTGCTGTGTGTGGCCTGGCTGTGTCTGGGCCTCTATTTCCTTCTCTGTGATGGTGGCTTCTAAGGCCTCTGCCTCCAAAATTCTGAGTCTGTAGGTATGACATGAGGTGCACTGCAGGGAATGTGGGGATGGGCTAATGGACTTGGGACAGACTTCCCACTTAAGTCCTTTGCAACACGGCTTTAAGGGCTGTCTCAAGGAGAAGGAGGAGGAAGAGGAGGAGAAGGAGGAGGGAATGGGGTGAGGACCTGTGTGGGTCATCCTTACAGTCTCATGGAGGGGTAGGAGCTAGGAGGAGGGGACCTGACTTTATAGTTGAAGAGAGAACCAGAAAGGTGAGGTTACTGGCTCAAGGTCATAGAGCTAAAGTAGGCTAGCTGGACCAGGCCTGGCGACTCTCAGACCAGCATCTTTTCATGTGTTGTTGGCTGTTTATATGTCTTCTTTAAGGAGCCCCAGTGGTGCAATGGTTAAGCCCTCAGCTGCTAACTGGAAGGTTGATGGTTTGAACCCACCCAGTGGGTCTGTGGGAGAAAGACCTCAAGATCTGCTTCTGTAAAGATTATAGCCAAGAAAACCCCAACGGGCAATTGCGCTCTGTGAGTAGAACTCTACGTCAGAAGGCACCCAATGACCACAACATATCTTCTTTGGTAAAATGTCTATTTAAGTCCTTTGCCCATTTTTTAATTGGGTTATTTGTCTCCTTTTATTTTTATTTATTTTTTAAGTCAAGAGAGCAGCGTTCCCATTGTGGTAGGGGAAATGAGTTTGTTTCCTCTCTTGGGCCCCACCCAGGAATCTTGCAGGACAGACAGGTTCTACCTTCCAGAATGCATCCAGTCTTGGCTAATCCTTGGAGGCTGAGGGCCCATCCTGGGAGCTTGGGGGGGCCAATGGAAGCTGTGGGGAAATGGACTCCTGCAAAGGGCATGATGGGAAAAATGTCCCTGGGTTCTC